>NW_026262712.1:51444383-51771883 GCF_021869535.1 Mytilus californianus | reverse complement strand
AACAAAATTTTGCTACTAAGTATTTAATTTTAAATATGAAATTAGCGGGAAAAATCACTCGTGGTCTAAATGTACAGTAATTGCGCTGTGTCACAAATTTTGATGAAATTTTGCATCCATGATACACCTTTGGCTCATTTAACCTTTTAAAAGTCGAAAAATAATATTCAATCATATGTTTAGCTTTCTGAAATATTACTGCATTAATTCTTTCAAAAAACAAAGTAGACACATATTTGTCTTATGAAATAAGGAAAATATTCTCGAATTTGTCTTAAATTCTCTAATTACCAATGCATAGCTTTTCTTTAAAATAACTGATAAATTGTTAATTAAGTTAACCCTTTCATCTCCAACAATGCCTTGAGGCATCGCCTGGCGCGTGCCCAACGATACCTCAAGGCAAGAAAATTGACCAATCATGGAGCGTATTAAGAAATTTGTTTATATGCTTCTTTTTCTGCAATCGTACCGTTTTAAATAGGAACGATTCAGTTAAAACGGCGGTGAAAATTAATGGCTTCCTCCGTGGAGCAACGTGGGTACCACAGCCGCTTAGTTCAATGTTTTACGTTTAATCAAGGGTCTTCTCCGGTGAAAATCACAAATATTTATTCCGTGACCTTATTTGCGATCATTTGCATGTCAATGAAAGATGTCGTTTTCAGATTCGGATGCTCTAACCTTATCGTTGTTTCATTTTTCTTCAATTTTGTCTTCAAACTGCCGCGGAAAACATTTTATTCTGTCCAAAAATCATTTAAATGAGAACGCTTGCAAATCTTCATTTGTTTTTTGTTTTTTTTATTCTAACTTTAAATAAATTGGGATTCCGTTTCTAACGTCTTAATATCATGGGAGATGTCATGTGCTTAACCCTTTCCTCCATAATGACGCCTTTTGACGCCACCCCCTTTACTCCATAATGACGCCTTTTGACGCCTCTGTATAGTACCTCAGTTGAAACACTTTGACTACGAAATGTCTGTATCAGACTTAATAAAATTTGTATCCAATATAAAAAGGATATTCATAAAAACATCTGACTTGAATTTCATTGATGAAATATTTGTTTTCGCAATGCATTAATACTTTAAACGTGCCGATTTTTTTTATAAATAGCCGTCGCCATTTTTTCGAAGTTCTTGTTGACAACCAAGTTTCAGAACACTGACATTGTCACGTTAACTACATTTATTTTTGGTTATTAATACCAACTGGTTATAAAATACCTAATAATCAATGTTTACGATACAGTTTGCGTAAAAAATTATTTTCCGTAAGAAAAACTTTATTTTGAAACTCCGAGTGTTCACTGCCGCTGTTCTCGCTTTGGAGTCGTACATTATTGCAACAAAAGCATTTTTTTTTTAAACTTACGTTGAAATATCAGAAATTTAATGAACAACGCGGAGATATGCAGTCGAGTCCATACAATTCTTTTCTGACCCATTGAGTGAACAAATATAGCAACTTGTAAAATGTAAACATGTGTTTGGGGAATCCCATTATACGACTTCCGGCGAGTCATTAAGTGGGCGGGAACATACACATTTTAATGACCACAAAAAAATCTTTCAACGTACAATCTTTCAATGTTTTTGCTTATAGAAAGTGACATTTAAGTTTCAATCATAATTATTTTAAGTTCTTTAATTAAATTGACGAGAATAGCGAATTATGCAACAATATTCAGCATCCGTAAGTTGTGATTCTAAGCCCCGCCCACCAATAGAATTTACCGTTTTTACAGTGATGTTTACACAAACAAAAGATGATGAATATTTTTTCCGCGATGTTTATTTCAACAATTATGAAGGCATATGGTTCCGTGAACCACTTTGTTTTACATGTTTTAGTAGTAACAATTTGACTAACAAATTACAGAGCCTTAACTTTGCGGTTCACTTCCCATTTATAAAATATGTCAGACTAAAAGAACAGACATACGTGCATTTTTCTCTTCACGATTTCGCCGTATTTCGGGTTTCAGAGAATCAAAATTCGAGATAGAAGTAAAAATGTAGTTAATCATTTGATTAATAGAAGCTACCTTAAATTTAAGCAACCAACTGATCAGCACATCTTATTATTAATGTTTAGTAGAGGAACAACAGGGATATCAAATAACATTAGTATCCTAAACTTTGATGAAAGAACATGTCATGTTCATACATTGTATGTTGCAAATTTTTTTCAAGTTGATTTTTGAGGAACTTGTCTTCTACTTCCACTGGCTGTTAATGACTAATACTTTGTTAGTCTGGGAGAAAAAAAAAACTATTAATAGTTATAATAATTGGCTTTAAACTAGCTTTCAGTAACTGTGTACTCTTAGATCAATACTCACTCACTCACTCACTCACATGTTTTGTTTTTTTAAATTTTTTTTATATGTTCTTCTTGCCAATCTAATGAGGTAAGTGAGCCATTAAAGAGCATGTGTTTGGATGGATGCTTAGCACTCCTATCTACATCGATTCAAGCCATTCAAAGCAGACTTTTACATTTTATTCCTATTTTTATGCCCCTGCCGTAGCGGTAGGGGCATTAAGTTTTACCCTTGTCTGTCTGTACGTACGTACGTACGTACATCCCAAAATTGGTTTCCGTTCTCTAACTTGAGTTTGCCTCAACCAAATGTTATGAAACTTATATACAATGCTTATTACCACAAAACACAGATCAAGTAGTGTCACTTTAACCATTATTGAGTTATGCTATACACAATATTCATTACCACAAAACTAAGATCAAGTACAAATTTTTTGTTTCCGTTTTCTAACTTTATGTTGCCTCAACCAAATGTTATGAAACTGATACACAATGCTTATTACTACATGATACAGATTAAGTACGAAATTTGGTGGCGACACTTTTACCATTCTAGTGCTGTGTCCCTTTATTATCATAAAAATTGCTGAATTTTTTAGTTTGTCTCAACTAAATGTTATAAAACTTATACACAACCGTTCTGTCACGGAATAGAAGTTCCTTCATAATATAAGTTCCAAATGGAAACAATATTCTGGAATATTATTTCCACTGGAATAAATATTACAGTAAATGTTCCTGACGGAATAAATGGTATAATATATTTGTTCCAATAGGAATAGATATTATGACATTGTTTATAACAAAGTTTCCAGTGGAACTTCTGTTAGACGGAACAAATATACGTTGACAGTTGTCGAGTTATGCGTGTTTACAAATAGAAAAATTGCTGAATTTTAGTTTCTGTTCTCCACTTAAGTTAGCCTCAACCAAATTTTATGAGACTTACACACAATGCTTATTACCACAAAACTCAGATCAAGTTCAAATTTGGGTAGCGTCACTTTTACCGTTCTTCAGTTATGTCCCTTTATAACTATATGATATGCAAGCGGGGGCATCATCTGTGTCCACATGTGGACACTATCCACATTTATTGTCTATTTGAATCACTGCCCAAGTTTGTGTTGCACAGTGTTAAGTTTTCTATATAGTGTTTTGTATACTGTTGATTGTCTTTTTTCTTTTTCGTTGTTTACCATTGTGTTGTCAGTTTATTTCAACATACATGTATGCGTTTGAATGTCCCTTTTGCCTCTCTTTGGGGAGTAATGTGCGCTCATAGTCATAATTAACACAACCACATTATGTATGTTTCTGTCCAAAGTCAGAAGCCTATTATTCCGTGGTTGTTGTTGGTTGCTGTCTATCATCTTTTTGTTTACCCTTTTAGCATAAATCAGGCCGTTGGTTTTCTAGTGTGGATTGCTTCACATTTTGTCATAACATGCATAACACATAAACTATGAATGGTCATTGTCTTACATCCACATCATTTGGACTGTTGAAAAGTTGTCACATTGGCAATCTTACCACATTTCCTTATTTCATTATTGTATGCAAAACAGTCTACAGAAAGATCTTTAGAAGACTAGCATTGAGAAGAGGTAAACAAATAAGGATTTATAAGGACCTCCTTCTGAATATGCATGAAATATTTGCCACTGCACGTGAAACAAACAACCAATCAATGTAATGGCTATCTATTGTAGATTTTGAAAGATATGCATATATGTATGATTCGTGTTTTACAAATGAATGGAACCTTTCCTTCATCTTTTTTCTTTCAAATGTTCTGTGGATCTAGAAGAAGGAATGATGCAAAGAAAATACCTAACCCTGGGGAAGAGGTTAGCTGAATTCTTTCAAGTTAATGTATTGTTATTTCTGGAGGGGAAGGGGTTTGTCTTTATAGGAAAAAACCTAAATTGAAATAATGTTTTTATTTTTTATAAATTCAAATTGTGATGAAACGCACAGCAGGATATCAACATAGGAAAAAGTTTAATACCCTTCTAGATTTCAGGATTGATGTTACATTTTCAAGGGGACTTTACAAAGAGAAACAGGCATATGCATAATCAGCATGTTGTTAACAATGACAGTGTCAGTGTTCCATTGAACACAACTAAAACCAGATGCAAAATGGTGTACAAAAATGTAATAAAAAGAAACTATACCACATGCTATTATTTTCATATTGCCTTTTCAAACTGTGATATTTATCACTACTAGTATACAAAAAGGTCTTTGTCAAACAACTTCGCAAACATCATAGATTTTCTTTTAGAAACAAGATATCTGATAACTAATAATGCATTTTCTAATTTGTTGGCCTAAGCACCTACTTTTTAGTCTGATTCTTGGGCCTTATTTGGATGCTAGGAGCACACATATGTTAAATCTTTTTCAAGAGCAATGTTGTGATAAAAAGTTTCCATTTGTTATCATCCAAAATATCTAACTGTCAACTGATCATTTTTTACTTATTATACAGGATTTCAGTTGGTTGCTATGAACAGAAACTGTTGCTAGGGAAAAATAATGTACAATATTATTTTCCATAATATATTCCAATATATGAGTCATCTTGATTAACCTGTAAAAACCTTATTTTTAAATATTTTCACCAATTTTTTTTTTAAATTCAAATTTTAATCACAATTTTCTTTGGTTGCTACGGAAATACTTCTGTTGCTATGAGGAAAAAAATAGACAATTTTTAAAGAAAATAAAGTTTCCATTCAGATTATTTATGTACATTCAATTCTCTCATTGTTTTCTTAGAAACAAATTGATATTACAAGATTTAACCCAAAATTTAACCATTTTAATTTTATATTTGGATAAATCTGTTACCATGGCAACAATATTAAAAATTTTTTTTTTAGTAAATTTTGAAGATCTGACTTAAATGTATAACTGACAAAAAATTTCAAATGTCTAACTGGTCTATTAGAGGTACAGTCAATATTTCATTAAAGTAAGCATATTTTCAGCATTTTAATGAAAAATCCTATGCAAATCAAGTATGTAAAAAAAAAATTTCCATGGAGGAAAGGGTTAAAGTATAAGAAATGTGCACGTTTTGGAAGCTATGCACACGAAACATATTTGAAAGACTGAAAAATATTTTTTGGTGAATGGGACAAGGTATATAATGCTTCTAATTGTATTTCTTCAAATAGTTAAGACCGTGCAAGTCTTTGAACTTGCATTTTCAAGTATGCAGATGACAAGTAAAGTCACATTGTCATGTTGTAAAAATGCGTGAAATTGTGAATTTTAGCATTTTCGTCTTTTTATGTCGTGTTTGGTATCAAAAGTCATTATTTCTTATGAGTAATTAAGTTTCAATATTTTTATTACGGAAGAAGTGCATTTTGTTAAGGAAACAAGATTTCGAACTATTTTTCAAATAATTTCATAAAAGACATTTATAACCCGTTTTACTACTTTTAGCGTTACTTGGAAATTTTTATGGATTAAGATTAAGATTATGTCGTGAGAATACTTTTTGACAACAATGGTCATCAATGTAATTTATTTGTCAACACCCAAACTGTATATAGAGTGAATAATGTCAATTAACACTAAGTCTTAATTTAATCTGCTTTTGATATATTTCATTGTTTGGAAACTATTTGTTTAGAAGTACCTTTTTCTATTTTCATTGGTCAAAACGTTTATATGATCATGTTTTATAAAGGTTAATTCTGAAACAAAAAAAGGATAAGGTAGAGAAAATGAGAGAACTATGTGACACACCGGTCCGCCCGCTCTCGATCTACGAGCAGCGGCGGGTTAATGTATGTGGCCATGATTACTGTTTTGTAAATATGCTTTATGAACTGTGATTTTATATTATATGTTGGATGGAAAAATAAAGTATGTGAACGTTCATGTATCCAGTCTCGTGTATTGATTTACAACAACTTTCCAGTATGGACACTCTGCCATCAGAAACGGGCCTAAATTGTCTGGATTGTAAGACACTGTTATTTATCTCCGATGTTGGAGAAATTCTAGTTACGTCAAATGGTGGAGGACCCGGGCAGATCCTGTGTTTACCTTTCGCTGCCAAGCTGAGTGTCATCATTGAAGAACGTTATACCAGTTATCCGAAATTTGTTTCCAGAATCACTTATTCAATATGGACATACCTTTTGACGAAGCGACCATAAACACGATCAACGAACAGCGACTTATGAAGAATTTCGAAACAACATGACATTCCTCGACCATGACTAGGAAGAACATAAGATTAACCGCTTGTGATTTATTTCTCTAAAGTGTATGTGACCACTTGTATTCGCAGAATGGTGGATTTCTACCATGGATGTGATGTATTGTATGCAGAGAAGACGGTTGGAATTCAATTGTGAAATGATATTTTATTTGAAATTACTGACAATTGTATTGAACTTCAGTTTGAACATATATTACATTTGCTTTCTAATTTACATTTTATTTTACACTTGCATATTTTATTGTTTTTGATTGAACGATTTTGTATCTAAGTTGAAGTCCAATAGCCGGTCTATTGTTTCTTTTTCTTGATGTTTATAGTGCTAAACGTAGTCTGTACAACTACAAAAAAATTTAAAGCTCAGCCAAAATCAATATAAATTTGTAAGCAACATATTTTTTTTTTTAATTCATGGAAACGAGCGATTTAAAACGCATACTCACGAACCTTGTAATCTACGAAAACAGAAAACTGGATATCGTTGGTATTTGTCACAAAGCTAATTAAGGCAATTGACAGGTTATCCAAAGCTAAGGAAGGCATTCTGATAACTTTGACCAAGATATTGTTCTATTGAAAGTGCGAACGGTATTCTGTCCGGGTTGAAATTTAAGGAGGTTATAGGGGGCCTGCCTTAGATGAATTTCGAACCTCAACGGACCAAAACCTAGCATTAAATAGACGATGTTTTATTTTTGTATATTACTTGGTTTTTATTTTCGTGTAAATGGTTCTCAATTACGTTTACGAAGTAGAGGTTTTTTTTTCAAAATTAATATGCAAGATTATAAAAATTGAGAAAAGTTTATGTCAAATGTAGATGTTGATATCAAAATTTATACAGCTTCGGGGTCCGAAGCTAGAGGGATGTTGGAAGAGTTGTCATGTTGTAAAAATGCGTGAAATTGTGAATTTTAGCATTTTCATCTTTTTATGTCGTGTTTGGTATCAAAAGTCATTATTTCTTATGAGTAATTAAGTTTCAATATTTTTATTACGGAAGAAGTGCATTTTGTTAAGGAAACAAGATTTCGAACTATTTTTCAAATAATTTCATAAAAGACATTTATAACCCGTTTTACTACTTTTAGCGTTACATGGAAATATTTATGGATAAAGATTAAGATCATGTCGTGAGAATACTTTTTGACAACAATGGTCATCAATGTAATTTATTTGTCAACACACAAACTGTACATAAAGTGAATAATGTCAATTAACACTAAGTCTTAATTTAATCTGCTTTTGATATATTTCATTGTTTGGAAACTATTTGTTTAGAAGTACCTTTTTCTATTTTCATTGGTCAAAACGTTTATACGATCATGTTTTATAAAGGTTAATTCTGAAACAAAAAAAAGGATAAGGTAGAGAAAATGAGAGAACTATGTGACACACCGGTCCGCCCGCTCTCGATCTACGAGCAGCGGCGGGTTAATGTATGTGGCCATGATTACTGTTTTGTAAATATGCTTTATGAACTGTGATTGTATATATGTTGGATGGAAAAATAAAGTATGTGAACGTTCATGTATCCAGTCTCGTGTATTGATTTACAACAACTTTCCAGTATGGACCCTCTGCCATCAGAAACGGGCCTAAATCGTCTGGATTGTAAGACACTGTTATTTATCTCCGATGTTGGAGAAATTCTAGTTACGTCAACATGAGGCTACATCAAAATAAATACACGAGTTAAAAAAAAAAACAACATAAAAATGTCCAGTCCTGTTACTTGGTTATATCATAGAACAATGATATTAACTTTCATTTTCTTTCCATGCTTATTTGTTGGATTTCAATGGAAAATGAGTTGAACAGATTAATAAATAACTTAAGATTGTGAACTTAACCATCGCCTGTCGCGTGCCCAACGATGCCTCAAGGCATCGCCTCCCGTGCGTCCGGTATTTTTAAAACCAGTCTCACAACGAAATGACGAGATTCACTTGTTGTCGAGTATCGAGTTGCGAGTTACAAAAGTCGAGTTGCGAGTTACAAAAGTCGAGTTGCGAGTTACGAAGGTCGAGTTGCGAGTTACGAGTAACGAAAGTCGAGTTACGAGTTACGAAGGTCGAGTTGCGACTTAATACGAAGGTCGAGTTGCGAGTTACGAAAGTCGAGTTGCGAGCTACGAAATTAGATTTCCGTGAAAATGGGAAAAACTATTTAAATTTTTGGTGTACCTCTTTAACATTTTTGGATGATGATTGCTTATTGAATTGTATATAGTATTGCTGATTTTATTTTTGTTATTTGGACTTCATCTGAGTCTCGTGTAAAAAAAATGAATGAATTGCTTACATAATCACTACGCAAAGTATGGTTATTTTCTGAAGAAACAGATAGCCTTTTCAAATACAGCGGATGGCTTGTAGTTTAATTATTATTAAATTTCATAGCTAACACCGTCATATTAAAGTAAAACGTAAAGGGAGATAGCAACTAAACTATAGTACATATATGAAAAAGACCCCTTCTGCGGTCTCGTTAAGAGTGGGCTCTTTGGGGCAGCTGCAGAGACAATATTTGTTAGCAGTGACACTCAAAATTGTCGACGTTTAAGTTATATATGTCTACATTGGCTAGAGGTGAAGGGGGGAGGTTGAGCGCTCATAAAACCTGTTTAACCCCGCAGCATTTTTGCTTGTCCTAAGTCATGAACCTCTAGCCTTTGTTGGTCTTGTATTTTTTAAATTTTGGTTCATCTATATGTTTCGAAGCATAGAATGGCGTTCATTTTCTTGATTAAGTGTACATTGTGTTTCGGGGCCTGCTCGGGGCTGCCTATGGGTGTGGGATTTCTCGCTGTGTTGAAGACCCATTGGTGGCCTTGGGTTGACTTGTATATTTTGATTGGGTTGTTGTCTCTTTGACACATTCCCCGTTTCCATTCTTTATTCTATACATGTAGCTGTCAAAGATACTTTTGTAAAAGAGACAAAAGACGCAGTTTTGGAATATGTAACTTCTTTCTAAAAAAAAAGGGTTAATCATACAAAAATGTACAATACCCTGCTGATATCTGAAACGACAACATTTGTATCAAGGCTGCATGCAGGTACAGTAAAAAGTAAACTTGTGACAGACAAGGCTTCCGTGCTCATACCGTAAAAACACACGCCATAACATTCCTTAAAACTTTTCCTTTATTTTTTGAAACAGCGGTATAGCTTTATTATTGTAGAATAACGTCTTTTCAAATTAAAAAAAAATCCATATTATGATCATCATCTCCTATGCCAGGAAGTTACCATAATGCCACAGAAAGACATCTACAGCATGCTTATTTTTGCGTTGTAGTATTCAGATATACATACATTGAACAACTCGATTTAGTTACTATTTGGTATATGTATGCCCTCTCCGCTTGGGGTTGAATCACAAAGTTCAAAATGATTTAATTTATCACATAAAGCACATAGCATATCACATTTCTGACTAATTCATGAGATATTTTCCTAAGTTAATGTGCAATTGTGCCTATATCACCCTAAACCTTTGCGAAAGACAGAGAGTTAGCACTTGGTATGCTAATGAATATCCTTTATTCAAGCGTCACTGATGAGTCTTGTATAGACGAAACGAGCGTCTGGCGTAGAAAATATTATAATCCTGGTACCTTTGATAAGTATTTACTTTAGGCCTAACACAGTGCCATATTCTGTGAGATGTCGATAATTTGCAAGTTATTTCATTTGTCTACAAAAGTACATGATTTATTTTCTTATGCTTGATTTGTTCAGTACGGTATACATTTTGTCTTATATCTACAGTATATCCTGTTATATTTTAGAATATGAACAATGTCGCTCTCATGAAAGAAATTTAAGCGTTCGTGACATTGCAACATATAGACTCTTATAAATAAGTATCACATAACTCTTTCAAATCCTGCAATCAAAATACCGGGACCCTTCCTCATGCAGTGTATAATTGAGTTCGGGTACATGTCCCCTGTCAAAATGCAACCATGGTTGACCATGGTTACCATCGCTAACCATTGATAACCATGGTCAAACCATGGTTGGAATTGCTGAAAACCATGGTCAACTATGGTTTTCCACTTTTGTGACCATGGTTGACCATGGTCAATTTGACAACCATGGTTTACTGCCTTTGTGACCATGGTGAGTTTGACAACCATGGTTTTCTACCTTTGTGACCATGGTCTTGCATCTGACCATGGGCAACTTGGCAACCTGAATCATGGTGAATTAAAAAAGATCTGGTTTATATGGGGATGAGGCCCCAATTACAGTAGAAAATCAAGCATTTGTACAGAAATCTCTTTCTTTCTTCTGGTCTCGTTTGTCATGAGACTGAGTAAAATATATATTTATCAGTCTAGGAATGAGCACAATAACGATTTCATTTTAATTATCTTTTGATATGGAAAAAAAACGTAACCTGATGATAGTGTTTCTTTGTTTACATTGAAAACGACGTAAAGACGTCATATCTAAAATCCCTTACAACTGGACCAACATCGGAAACGTTACGGTATTTCCTTTCTGTTTTTTTAACATCAAAATATGTTAGAATTGAAAAAAACAATTGATACAGACTTCGTTATTATTCATTTTAATTTTATTCGTCCCCTTTCACAGGTAACACCTGCCTCATAAAGTCATATTAACCATGGGAATTTATAACAAACTGTAACTTACTTTGAGACTTTTAATATTCAAATTATGCTCGTTTTTCAGTGGTACATTTGTACTGTTCAATAACAATTTTTAAATTCTTTCTTCCCAAGATGTAAGTTCTGGCTCTCTCCTTTCATGTTTATGTCAATAAAAATATATTTTCTTTACATTTGAAAACATATATAAACTGAGCAGTTCTACCTGACAGTTACGCTACAGTAACAGAGAAAGATAGAGACCGTCAGATGAAATCTGGGACTTTTACAAACTAGAACTTACTTTCAGTATTTGTTCTTCTCGTTTTTTTTACAGTGGTACACTGTCAAACTATTATTTCTTTCTTCCAACGACGTAATTTCTGACTCAATCTCCAAGTTCATAAATCTGCCTCTCTTTATCATCATACGGCATATTTTAAGAACTTGAAAACATTTCAGACATGATTATGGATTGTTGATGTATTTTTCACCGGAAAGCATGCGACGTCAATGTCAATTATTATCACCCACCGTTAGCAATGATTCACTCAAGAGTGAAACATTTAAATGACTTGGAACAAAAGTCACGTGACGTCAGCAAATGTTATTTCGCGCTTTTAAATTGAAGTGAAGAGACTGATGGTCAGAATTGTCACAAAGCAGATTTGTTATCAGATAAGTATATTTACAGGAAATCTGTTTGATATTTTGTTTATAAGATAGAAAAATTGTTACGGTATTTGATAAGGCTCTCATTTGAACACATCAGAAAGTGGTCTTTAAAATAAATTAGTAAGTCAGCATCTCGATGTCAGCATAAACATTATAAACTGTGATAAATGAAATGTTTTGAATGCCAGGTATAATTGATAAAATTGTACAAGATGACAAGTGTGGATGTGATAAAATAATTAATAACACATCAATCATTCTTTTCACTTTTGTTTGAAAGGTAAAAAAGGGGGGTTACAATTAATTGACAAATAAAATGTGTTTGTTTTTATTGAAAATTTTATAAAATATCAAGAGCTATTGATTCTTTGTGGGAAATTTTATGTTCTTGTAGGTGGAAACAGCTTTATGGATGAACACATCTGCCTGGGTATCTTTAAAGATTTTCATGCAAATCTGTAATTCAGCCTTTGTTGGTAGTGACTAGTCCTGATGTACAGAAAGGAAGAGAAGTATACAAGGCGTCGTAACAAGTAGACGATTAGTGTTTCAAGAAAATTGTAGATTGTAGGAAACATGCCAGTAGGAAGCATGGTCAACCATGGTCGGCCATTTAACATTTTAAACATGATTAGACAAAAATGTTAAATGGCCAACCATGGTTAACCATGGTTTAATGGAGATGGTTGACCATGGTTTGACAAAATTGTTAAATGGCCGACCATGGTTAACCATGGTTTTTGAAGACCATGGTCCTACCATGGTTGTAAACATGGTTGACCATGGTTCCTACCATGGTTGACCATGGTTCCAACCATGGTTGACTATGGTTTCAACCATGGTTGACCATGTTTGGAATCATGGTTATTGATGAGTCAACCATGGTCATCAAAACCATGGTTAACCATGGTCGGCCAATTAACAATTTTGTCAAACCATGGTCAACCATCTCCATACCACCATGGTTGACCATGGTTAACCATGGTTGTACCATGGTTAGAAACTGCACATTGACAGGGGGTATGCTTTGTTTATTAAATGCGAAGTAAACCTGAAAATTCTTTTTCAAAAATCAGACGACACGACCGTTTATATATATATATATATATATATATATATATATATATATATATATATATATATAATTCTGAAGAGATTAGAGAAACATAATATTTTTGTAACTCGCAACTCGCCCTTCGTAACTCACAACTCGACCGTTGTAACTCGCAACTCGACTTTCGTAACTCGCAACTCGACTTTCGTAACTCGCAACTCGACCTTCGTAACTCGCAACTCGACTTTCGTACGTAACTCGCAACTCGGCCTTTTCAACTCGCAACTTGCAACTGACAATAAGAAACCCTCCGAAATGACAGGGTGTATGAACGAGAAAATTGACCCAGTCAAAGAGTGTATCATCAAATTTGTTTCTATGCTTCGTTTATGCAATCTTACCGTTTAAAATATGAAAAAATACAGTTGAAACGGTGGGTGAAAATTAATATTTGCCTCCGAGGAGCAACGTGGCCTGGGTGCAGCAGCCGTTTATTTCAATGTTTTACGTTTGAACAGGGGTCTTCTCCGGTGAAAATCAAAAATATTTATTCCGTGACCTCATTTGCTATCATTTGCATATTAACACTTTCTTTACCGGATTGAACTGGATTGAGCGTCTCTATGACATTATAGAAATTGCACGCGACTGTCACCCGCCCGAATTGATTACAATAAAAGTGCGTGTTTTTTGTGTTGTCATTTCGGACATTTCATAATCGGACATGTTGATGCTTTTCCTGGAGCTGGCGTGCGATTGTTGATTAAACATCGATATGTGCATATTACAGTAACTGTTCTGTCGTATTTTTTTCCGTTTATACATATAAAATATATATTTAATTTGAGTAAAAAATTAAGTGAATTCGTCAAAAAACGGAACTTTTTAGCTTTTTAGCGGAGAAGTCTCTTTATAAAGAATCATATTCGCGTTTTCCCGTTAAATACCATCATCAAACAAATCGGCGACGACTTATTTTAATCATTCAAAAAAAAAAAGTAAAGGAAAGTGTATGCCGTATGGCCCACGTCTCACGATGATCATAATATTTTGTCAGCGTCCAATATTCATCTGCAGCCATTGTTGACCTTGACTCGATTTGGAATCGGCTTTCCCCGAGTTATTTATATAAATAGGTCACGTTTCTAAACACAACATGTCAACAAAAAGTAGCGTAAAAAGCAGGTCTTGTTCATATTTCAGCATAAAAATCACTTGATTTTTTTTTTTTTGAGAAATTAAACAGAAACGGTCTATTGGTTTTCTAGAAGTCTGAATATAAAATGTTTACTTTCACTTTTCTATCATTGGAATAATGATGATTTATTTATAGTTGCATATGTTTTTCACCAGTGACCAGACACTTTTAGGATTTATTTGAATTATTATATGAACTTACTAAAACACTAGGACTTTTAAATTTGGAATCGAAATTTCTTAAACAACACCCAAGTTTTTCAAAATATTTCTTGAAAATAAAATTTGGAATTTATCTCTTTTATTTAATTTTGTCAGAGTATATGTCTCTGATTTTGTTATCTCCCCCCCCCCCCCCCCCCCCCCCCCCCCCCCCCCAAAAAAAAAGAAAAATTAAACACTTGCACCTGATAAGAGACAGCCAGATACAATATATTTACTGTCTATGACATGTCACTTTGAGCATTAAATGTAGAATCTAATATTCCCCTTATTAATTATGCAAAACTTATGATTTCCTAATTAACGCTATCTGACACCTGTAACCTAATATATATATATATATATATACCAGAGCCTAAATGACACAGAGTTTGGAATATTTTTTCTAATAATTTCTGCTTTTAAGTTTGATACTTACATCCTTACATCTGCACAAAATTTACACTGTCAGACTTATCAGATTGAAGCAATAAAAGAAATTTATAACAGACAGCCAATTTTCAAGTACCAATATTTTTTTCCTTCTTTGTATATGGTACTGGGAAACAGAACAAATTATTTTGCATTGAATTACAACCAGTAAAATCAATGTAATACATATGAGTTGCATGTCTTAATCCTCTCTTTAGGTGACAACTGAATATCTTAAGGTTTTTTTGTGTAGTTGGGTTGCTTGTCTAACAATTGTTATGTATACCCTGTCCCAATATTTACACAAGATATAATTATTTACATAGTAATATGAATGACTGACATATCACATATCTTCAGTTGTGAAAACAGTTAATTTGTTTTCCAATTTTGGAAAATATAAGAATTTGGTATTATCTGTGGTGTCTCAAATTTAATATTGAATTGAAAGTCTTTCTTCTAACATTTTATTTTTTTAGTTTGTTTCATTATAATATGAAGCATCATATAATATGTCACTTGTAATATTAATTTTTATGGTTTGAAATTGAAAAGACTCAATATTTCAGAAGTACATATTAGTCAGATTACTCCTCTCCTGTAGTTAGGGTACCTTAAAATGTAAACTTAAGCCACTATTACCTAGGGCATATTGGTGGGTGTATTAGTCAATAAATTAAAAAAAATGTATTGCTTTCCACTGAAGCCCTCCATAAAAAAATTACCAAGATATTAATAAGATATTTCCCTTTAACTTCTGAGGTTTTATATTGAAAATATATATATGTCATTAAAGTTAAACTGGAGCTGGAGGTAAAAATGTTCTTTTCCATTCACATTAAAACATTGTTCTTGTCTATGGCTACTTTGCAATACCAGTTAATTACAATCTTTATAATTTAATCTGTTAAAATATCAACTCCTTTTCCATTTTATTCCAATATATAACAAAGTAAAAAGACTGGACATACACGTGTATTAGCTTGTGTATTTTATCATTTATTTATATCCAGCCTGCTGTGACTGGACTTTAAAATTGTGGTCTGCATACTTGGGAGTGTAAGTTGAAAGTCTTGCACGTTCTTAATTATCTGAGGAGATACAAATAAAAGCATTTTTACAGCGGATGACCGTGAGGTCATTCCGGTGTATTGCTATTGCCTAAATTTCCATTATGTAAATTAGTTTTGGGTTTTTATGCCTCGTTCACACGTAAATTTAATTCGAATTGAATTCGCATCGAATGCGAATCGAATTCGCTAATCGCGTTCACACGTACTTTTCATTTTTAATTTGAATTGATTCGAATTGGCTAAATCGCATTATCCAATTCGCATTAAAAATGCGTTTTTGTTAATACGAATTAAAAGTTAACGTCGTTTGGACAGTAAAGCGAATTTGACGCGCATTGCAATTCGAATTAGAATTTACGTTTGGACGTAAAACGTTTCGAATGCGAATTAAACTAATTCGAATTAGTTAATGCGAATTGAATTCGAATTACGTGGGAACGCAGCATTAACCGATCTATAAACATGATAAATACGCCGACATCATCGAGTGCAAAATAACATTCCTTATCGCTTGCTATATATTCATTTCTTAAGGGCATACGATACAGTAGCAGGGGCAGATAATAACGTTGTCAAAACTTTTCGTGTTGTTTTCGCGACGTTGTTAATCAGAACGTTGTAATTTCGCGATGTTTCTAATAAGAACGATTACATTTCGCGACGTCGCTTTAGATGTAAACACATTTGCGAAAAATCCACTGACGTCATAATCCCGATTGCGCAAATTTGAAAAAAGTACCTGCAATGAAAATCGGCCAAATCACGAAAATTGTTATATTTATTCATTAATAAGGAAGTCAACAATATTAACTTCCAATGGGAAAAAAATCAAATCCACATTCTTAATTTTGTATGTCTGTTGTTTCATAAAGGAAATGAATAAGAGATATGAATAACATAAGACGTCGATGAGAGAGAAACCCAACTACACAAAAAAAAAACAATAAGCAATTTTATATAGTAACTTCACCATTTGGCTAACTCTAAATCGTAATGAGAATTGTACGGATAAATTTAACAGACTATCAACAAAATGACAAAAAAACGTAATAAAATAATGACAGCGCATCTTACTGTTCCTGACTTTGAAAAGGTACATTAAAGAGTTTAACGGCATTTTTAGAATTCAACCCGTGGAATATATATATGTATGAAGAAGAACTGTCAGTTAAAATGACACAGTTATAAGCCCCGTATTATAGACCAAAAACAAAAACGCACCCGTTGATGTGCTAAGCATATCCTCTATGTACATATTGAGAGAGAAAAATCGGCACACAGGAATTAGGTATTTGACAGACCAGAGTTGCAACTCATTGATGTTAAGTTACTGACCAAATACGAAGTCTTTTTGTAAAGTAGTTTCTCAGATAAGAAACAAAATATTTGTTGGACCGGACAAACAATGTGGTTGCACTCACTCCTAGATTGAAGGTATAATACAGACAAGTAATTCAATGATTATATGTACCGTAATAAAAAAAATACCCTGAAGACAAGCTTAGGTAACTTATCTATTGATACAGAATCATTAAATTGCATGCTCTAATATCGACTGCTGTATGAAATGTTATAATACACTGTAATGGACTAAGCTGTGTTGAAGGCCGTAGGGTAACCTTTAATAGCGTTTATCTTCGTCATTTGAACTATGGTTGATAGTTCAACTTGTCTCTTTTGCAATCATACCAAATGTCCTTATTTTTATAGCATCCCCCTTACTTTATAATTGTTGCACATTTAGTCATGTCGGGGCCTTTTGAATAATTAAAACTATGTTCAAGCTGTGTTGTCTACATGAATTGTATGACTAATGTCGGAAAGAGATGCAAATTAATTTTTTTATTATATATATCTGTTTTGTTTCCGAACATTTCTTTTCTAAAAGTAATTTACTAGAATACTTTTTCTATCCAAGTTTCGTAACAATTCATAAAGGTTAGGAAAATATGATGCTATTTTACGAGGAGCCAGCTTTATTAATTTTCATGATTAATATCATTGGTTTAAAAAAAAACACCTTGGCTCTACCACAGAAATTGACAACGTAGTAGTGAACGGCGGGAAAGATTTCACGACGTTGTTGCGAATAAAACTTATTCCAACGTAGTTTGGCGCCTTATTGGCAAACGTCCCGTTTGCCAATAAAAATTAAGGTTTATTGCTTTTATTGAAAAAACAAGCACATGGCCCCCCAGTTTTTTCTTTTGCAATCAATCAAGTTCTGTTTCAAGAACGCTCCGCCAAAATTTTAAGAAAAAATCAACGATATAATTTTTTCTGCACTTCTGTGTAGACGCAAAAATATTTTCGACTTCTTTATTTCACTTGTATTAAAAGAATTTAGGATATAATTATTTATTTCAACCGTTAACTTGTTACAGCATGCTGATGCCATGGATCAAGGGAACATTTAAAAAAAAACCCGGTTAAATTATGACTGTTCGTTCAAAAGTATTGGTACTTTCCTTTAAAGTCCTTATTTATGAAATTTCAGGGTTTTTCCTTCAAATATGCAAATTTCGAACCAAATTATCTCAAAAAGTAAGTCATGAAGGTATATTTTTTTTTGCATATTTCAAAAGTACACATCGAAATTGACCTTCTACCAAAATTTCAAAAAAAAATCAACGAGGGATCTCTACTGTATCGTATGCCCTTAAATGAATACTCATCAAATATTTTTTTTAGAACATAATTTGATAATATTAAAATGTTTTATATGTATGTAAGTAAAAACTATTATTATCTATGCAGACGTACAGAAAAATAGTGTTAACGCATGCGGAAGAATATCTCAAGAACGATTGCAATCTCCTATAAAGGAGGTGAAGATTATATACAGATACATCCAGAGTTATTGGTCCTTGCTCTCTCGTTTTGCGGGAAAATATGAATGCCTACTCAAATCCAATCTATAAGAAAAATCGAATTTTTATAGAAGAGTGTCCACCATGCACTTGCAATGCACTATTAATAATTAGTAGAATAGAATGATATACAAATGGATGAAAATTATATATACATGTAACTGTAATATACAAATATTAATATTAATATAAACCAGAGTATATTGATTTGTATCACTACAATACATATATATATATATATATATATATATATATATATATATAATAGTTATTACGGTGATGTTGAATTCCCTTTCATTTATTTATCTTCCACACAAGAACTTGTCTCAGAAAAAAATACATCTGTTCATTAATCTCACTTTCAGGTATAAAGATGTGATTTTTTTTCTGAGACAAGTGCTTGTGACATCCACAATAACTTGCGGTCATCCGATGTTTAGTACTTCAGTACTTTGATATACCTTGTTCCATTCACCAAAACAGTTCTCTCAGTCTTGTGTATATTTTGTGTTCATAACTTCGAAACATGCACATTATTTTTACTGCAAGCATATGACATCTCACATGACATTACGTAAAAAATCGGAATCCCCATTTTTATTGGCCAACTGAAGGCCGTCTTCAAACTCAAAGGTCAATATATTTATAAAATAGAATCGAAAAACAAAACACAAATGGAGATTTGCATGCTGTCTCATTTTTGGACTAAATAAATGTTTGTCGTGGCAATTTGCAGGCACAATTGAAGAAATAACATCCGAATTTGAAAACGGACAACTTTCAATGAAATGTTGGATTAAAAGCCCCCTAAATATCCGCATTGATATGCAAATGATCGCAAATGAGGTCAAGAAATAAATATTCAAGATTTTCACCGGAGAAGGCCTTTTCCAAAACGTAAAACATTGAAATATAAAACGGCCGTTGAACCCTTGTTGCTCCACGGAGGAAGCCATTAATTTTCCCATCGTGAACGACGTTTCAACTGTATTTTTCTTATTTCAAACCGTACGATTGCACTAAACGAAGCATAGAAACAAATTTCAAAATACGCCCAATGACTACGTCAATTTTCTCGTTCATACGCCCCGTCATTTCGTTGTGAAACTGATTTTAAAAATACCGAAAAACGATGCCTCAAGCCATCGTTGGGCCAACGTCAGGCGATGCCTCAAGGCATCGTTGGGGATGAAAGGGTTAATTAATGCGGATATTTAAGGGCCATTTCATCCAACATTTCATTGAAAGTGACCGTTTTCTGATTCGGTTGCTCTAACCTTTTCGTTGCTTCATTAGTTTCATCCATTTTTCCTACAAACGGCCACGGAAAACATTTCATTCAGTCCAAAAATGAGACCGCATGCAAATGTCCATTTTTATTTTTTTATTTTTTTTTTATTCTATCTTATCAATAAATTGACCTTTGACGACGGCCTTCAGTTGACCAATAAAAATTGGGATTCCATTTCTTACCGTCGTAATATCATGTGAGATGTCATTTGCTTAAGTAAAATAATGTGCACGTTTAGGAAGCTATATGCACACGAAATATATTTTAAAAGACTTGAGAAATAATTTTTGGTGAATGGGACATAATGCTTCAAGCCTTCTAATTGTATTTCTTCAAATAGTTAAGATCGTGCAAGTCTTTGAAGTAGCATTTTCAAATATGCAGATCACAAGTAAAGTCACATTGACAATTAAAAGATCAAAATAAATACACAAACTAAAATAAAATACACATAAATATGTCGAGTCCTGTTACTTGGTTATATCATAGAAGTATTATATTAATTTTCATTTTCTTTCCTTGCTTATAAGTTGGAGTAAAATGGAAAAGGAGTTGAACAGATTGATAATGATAAATCAAAATAAGATTGTGGATATACTGAAATGTATTTCTATACAAGAATAATATCACACAGTCTACTGTCTTCACGCTTAACCAGAAGTCCTATGGCATTGGCTTGTAAAATTGCTTTCGGGCTTGTAAAATTCTTCTCTACAAGCCAACAGAATCCAACTAAAATGTTCAAAAAATTGAGCTTCTGGCTTGTGGACTCAAAAGTTAAGCGTGAAGGCTGAATTCACAATTTTAATGTATATGGAAAGGAACATTTTAACCCCTGTTTTATGTATGTTTTACATTTAAAACAAAAGTATTAAAAGAAAACAACTTATTGATATCTTAGTCATTTTTTTTAGGAAAGCTTCAGGAAAAGCAATAAATTTTCTGAATTTATGTACCAAATAAAACCAATATGCCCCAGATAATCTTGGCCTAAAAAATTTACAAACATTTTAGGGTATACTAAATACATCAAAGGAGTAATGTGACTAATATATACTTCTGTACTATTGAGCCTTTTCAGTATCAAACCATATAAATTAGTATTATAAGTGACATATAATGTGATTTTTCAAAATAAAACAGATAAAAAAAAAATAAAAAAATAT
Organism: Mytilus californianus; assembly: GCF_021869535.1. Classification (NCBI taxonomy): domain Eukaryota; kingdom Metazoa; phylum Mollusca; class Bivalvia; order Mytilida; family Mytilidae; genus Mytilus; species Mytilus californianus. The sequence goes on along the minus strand of NW_026262712.1, from coordinate 51,750,717 downwards.
AAAATGCAATGCATTTCAATATAAAACTTTGAGACAGAATATACCAGATTCTAATATTTTCCCAAATTGGTCAACAAATAATCTTTTTTGACCTAACATATGTGCATCAAACTGAAGGTATGTAAAATGCCAGTCATACCTATTGTTTACCTAATATACCTAATCAAATAATATCCTATGTAATTAGGAATGTTGGGTAAACATCAGTTACACAAGCAACCCAACAGCACAAAAAACATTCAGTTGTCACCTAGAGAGAAATGATTAAGACATAATGCAACTCGTCTGCATTACATTGATTGTTTACTAGGTGTAATTCAATGCAGAACATTTTGTTCTGTTTCCCGTACCAAATGTAATGAAGAAAAAAAAACTATTGGTACCTGACAATTGGCTGTCAAACTTTTATCACTCAAATCTGACCAGTCTGACAATTTTAATTTTGTACAGAACCAAAGATGTTAGTATCTAAATTATTTGCAGAAATGACAAAAAAGAATATTACCAGACTCAGTGCTATCTGGTATATATTAGGTTCTAGGTGTCAGATAGAATTGGTATTTAAGGAAATCATAAACATAATGAATAAATGGAGTATTGAATCCTAATAATGCCCAAAGTGACGTCTCATATTTCTCTGTCTCTGTCTGATGGATGTTTGGATTTTTTTAATTTTCTTTTGTTTGCATTTGGTTGGTTGGTTGGTTGGGGGTTGCAAATTGAATGAAAGAGGTAAATTCCAAATATTTTTTTTCAATGATGAAAAATCTGAAGTTTTAATTCAAAATAGAAAAGTCAAAGTGTTTGGAGTGGAGTTAGTTTTCTCGTTTGAATTGTTTTACATTGTCATTTCGGGGCCTTTTATAGCTGACTGTGCGGTATGGGCTTTGCTCATTGTTGAAGGCCGTACGGTGACCTATAGTTGTTATTTTCTGTGTCATTTGGTCTCTTGTGGAGAGTTGTCTCATTGACAATCATACCTCATCTTCTTTTTTATATCAGATAATAAATCCAGAAAATATCTCGTGTGAAATTGTGAAAAATGTAACTATAAATAAATTACCACCATTTCAATGATAAGAATGATAAGAATGTGAAAGTTGACATTTTGTATTTCTGACTTTTAGAAAATCCTGATATAGTTTCTTTTATATTTTATCCCTAACAAATCAGGTGTTTTTTTTACACTGACATATGGATTAGTACTATAATATACTTCGTAGGTCCATATCGTTTGCATTCAACGTTTTTTATTGGATTTTTTTTATAGTAAAAAAAAATCCGATAAAAAGTATTGAATGCAAAAGATATGGTTCGTGATTCAGCATTGATAGTAAAAAAATAATCCGATAAAAAACGTTGAATGCAAACGATATGGACCTACGAAGTCTTATATTATAGGACTTAAATATGGATGAGACCTGCTTTTTACGTTATTTATTGTTGTGTTGAGAAACGTGACCTATTTAAATAAATAATTCGGGAAAGCCGATTTAAAATCGAGTCAAGGTCAACAATGGCTGCAGATGACGTTGGACGCTGAAAATGTTATGATCCGTCGGATGATCGTGAGACGTGGAACCAACCGACATACACTTTTCCTCCACACGTTTGCAATAATTAAAATAACATGTGTCGGTTTTATTTGATGATGGTATTTTAACGGAAAATACGCGAATATGAATCTTTATAAAGAAATCTCCGCTAAAATAAAACGAGTGCTAAAAAAATCCGTTTTTGACGAATTGACTTAATATTTCCATAGATTTATGCAAATGAAATGTTTATTTTTCATTAAACATCGTAAAAAATACGTGTGAACATTTGTTGTAATATGTACTTAGCGAGTTTTAATCCATGATCGCACGCCAGCTCCAGGAAAAGTATCAACACGTCGAAGATTGCCAGTAAAACATTTTCCTTAACTGCATGGACCACTCTTTTTTACAGCAAATTTACAAAAATGATTTGGACAAAATTAAAAGTTTAATGGTCTTTGGTCCAGTAATGCATATCACTTAACTGGACCAAACCAAATTTTACTGGTCTTTGCCCTATGTCTGGCGACCTTGGGAATGACTGGGTCGGTGGTTCTCTTCAGGCACTGTGGCTTCTTCCACCAATAAAATCTGGCCGCTATGAAATAGCCAATTGTGTCGATAGTGGCGTTAACACACAAAAAAATCACTCAAAGTAGTATTCTAATACTTTAGAATGGAGGTACAAGACTAATACTTCAAATGTATTGTACAAATATATAGTATTGAATTTGTAATTATGTAATTATTATGGTACTAAAATAGAACAATAATTCAGTAGATTAGTACTAAATTAGTACTTGACTATGTATGTACATTTTCAGTACTTCAAAATCATAGTACTAAAAATGAACACATGCAAAATCAACGACGACGACGGTACGGATGATACCGAGGGGAAATGTCAGCTATGACTGTAAAATTATGAAGGACCATTCGAGTTGCTATAGAGACTGGTTCAAAAATAGTAGGAATCTGGTTTAATAAGATCTTATACTCTTACATTGTTTAAAAAAGACCGATCAGCTATATGAATTCGATTGGGTTGAAAAGTAATGAGAACAACATAATTTACATGTATATTATAACATGATAAAAATAAGATGTCACGTGGTATGATTGCCAATGAGATAACTCGCCACCAGTCCAAAGGAGGAGGAATCCTGGAGGATATAAAGAACAATATGCCACCGTACGCCCGCGTAGGGTTTCAATATAGAACAAAATCCATACTGTATTATAGTATGCTCAATAAAAGGCCACGGTATGACAAAATGTGAGGCAATCAGAATAGATTCTTAAAAGCCTGAGTTATCCTTAAAACAATAAATAAAACGATAAACTAACATGGCATACAGCAAGCAGTAACAACCCCTAAAGTATATGCTACTGGTGTCATGTTTCCATAGGACACCCTGCCCATGCGTCCTCGCACTATCAAATTCCTGTTCTGACATTAAACAACGAAACTTTGGTCAAAACCCTAATTTGGCAAATATATTTAAAAGTTTACGTAATTATGTGTATTTAGTTTCAAGTTAATGTGATCACTACAATTGGTTAAAGTGTATAATTCAGTCTTCACAAAACTCTTTTAAATCTACAGGCCCGGAGCTCAATTTTTAGAAAATTTTAGTTAAGATTCTTTTGGCCTGAAGAGATGATTTTTATAGGCCCGAAAGCCTGTGGCTAAGCGTATCTAGACGGGTGTTACCGTGTATTCTTATGTTGTACTGTTACACCACTGTTATAGGTTAGGGGGGAGGGTTTGGCGCCAGCAAAAATTATTTCAATATTTATTGTAACATGTTTACAACCGCCACATTCTGTATGTGCCTGTCCTAAGTCAGGAGCATGTAACTCAGTGGTTGTAGTTTGTTGCTGTATATATCAATAAATAATCATATTTGTTTTTCAAAACGGACAACTTTCAATGAAATGTTGGATTAAAAGCCCCCTAAATATCCGCATTGATATGCAAATGATCGCAAATGAGGTCAAGAAATAAATATTCAAGATTTTCACCGGAGAAGGCCTTTTCCAAAACGTAAAACATTGAAATATAAAACGGCCGTTGAACCCTTGTTGCTCCACGGAGGAAGCCATTAATTTTCCCATCGTGAACGACGTTTCAACTGTATTTTTCTTATTTCAAACCGTACGATTGCACTAAACGAAGCATAGAAACAAATTTCAAAATACGCCCAATGACTACGTCAATTTTCTCGTTCATACGCCCCGTCATTTCGTTGTGAAACTGATTTTAAAAATACCGAAAAACGATGCCTCAAGCCATCGTTGGGCCAACGTCAGGCGATGCCTCAAGGCATCGTTGGGGATGAAAGGGTTAATTAATGCGGATATTTAAGGGCCATTTCATCCAACATTTCATTGAAAGTGACCGTTTTCTGATTCGGTTGCTCTAACCTTTTCGTTGCTTCATTAGTTTCATCCATTTTTCCTACAAACGGCCACGGAAAACATTTCATTCAGTCCAAAAATGAGACCGCATGCAAATGTCCATTTTTATTTTTTTATTTTTTTTTTATTCTATCTTATCAATAAATTGACCTTTGACGACGGCCTTCAGTTGACCAATAAAAATTGGGATTCCATTTCTTACCGTCGTAATATCATGTGAGATGTCATTTGCTTAAGTAAAATAATGTGCACGTTTAGGAAGCTATATGCACACGAAATATATTTTAAAAGACTTGAGAAATAATTTTTGGTGAATGGGACATAATGCTTCAAGCCTTCTAATTGTATTTCTTCAAATAGTTAAGATCGTGCAAGTCTTTGAAGTAGCATTTTCAAATATGCAGATCACAAGTAAAGTCACATTGACAATTAAAAGATCAAAATAAATACACAAACTAAAATAAAATACACATAAATATGTCGAGTCCTGTTACTTGGTTATATCATAGAAGTATTATATTAATTTTCATTTTCTTTCCTTGCTTATAAGTTGGAGTAAAATGGAAAAGGAGTTGAACAGATTGATAATGATAAATCAAAATAAGATTGTGGATATACTGAAATGTATTTCTATACAAGAATAATATCACACAGTCTACTGTCTTCACGCTTAACCAGAAGTCCTATGGCATTGGCTTGTAAAATTGCTTTCGGGCTTGTAAAATTCTTCTCTACAAGCCAACAGAATCCAACTAAAATGTTCAAAAAATTGAGCTTCTGGCTTGTGGACTCAAAAGTTAAGCGTGAAGGCTGAATTCACAATTTTAATGTATATGGAAAGGAACATTTTAACCCCTGTTTTATGTATGTTTTACATTTAAAACAAAAGTATTAAAAGAAAACAACTTATTGATATCTTAGTCATTTTTTTTAGGAAAGCTTCAGGAAAAGCAATAAATTTTCTGAATTTATGTACCAAATAAAACCAATATGCCCCAGATAATCTTGGCCTAAAAAATTTACAAACATTTTAGGGTATACTAAATACATCAAAGGAGTAATGTGACTAATATATACTTCTGTACTATTGAGCCTTTTCAGTATCAAACCATATAAATTAGTATTATAAGTGACATATAATGTGATTTTTCAAAATAAAACAGATAAAAAAAAAATAAAAAAATATAAAATGCAATGCATTTCAATATAAAACTTTGAGACAGAATATACCAGATTCTAATATTTTCCCAAATTGGTCAACAAATAATCTTTTTTGACCTAACATATGTGCATCAAACTGAAGGTATGTAAAATGCCAGTCATACCTATTGTTTACCTAATATACCTAATCAAATAATATCCTATGTAATTAGGAATGTTGGGTAAACATCAGTTACACAAGCAACCCAACAGCACAAAAAACATTCAGTTGTCACCTAGAGAGAAATGATTAAGACATAATGCAACTCGTCTGCATTACATTGATGTTTACTAGGTGTAATTCAATGCAGAACATTTTGTTCTGTTTCCCGTACCAAATGTAATGAAGAAAAAAAAAACTATTGGTACCTGACAATTGGCTGTCAAACTTTTATCACTCAAATCTGACCAGTCTGACAATTTTAATTTTGTACAGAACCAAAGATGTTAGTATCTAAATTATTTGCAGAAATGACAAAAAAGAATATTACCAGACTCAGTGCTATCTGGTATATATTAGGTTCTAGGTGTCAGATAGAATTGGTATTTAAGGAAATCATAAACATAATGAATAAATGGAGTATTGAATCCTAATAATGCCCAAAGTGACGTCTCATATTTCTCTGTCTCTGTCTGATGGATGTTTGGATTTTTTTAATTTTCTTTTGTTTGCATTTGGTTGGTTGGTTGGTTGGGGGTTGCAAATTGAATGAAAGAGGTAAATTCCAAATATTTTTTTTCAATGATGAAAAATCTGAAGTTTTAATTCAAAATAGAAAAGTCAAAGTGTTTGGAGTGGAGTTAGTTTTCTCGTTTGAATTGTTTTACATTGTCATTTCGGGGCCTTTTATAGCTGACTGTGCGGTATGGGCTTTGCTCATTGTTGAAGGCCGTACGGTGACCTATAGTTGTTATTTTCTGTGTCATTTGGTCTCTTGTGGAGAGTTGTCTCATTGACAATCATACCTCATCTTCTTTTTTATATCAGATAATAAATCCAGAAAATATCTCGTGTGAAATTGTGAAAAATGTAACTATAAATAAATTACCACCATTTCAATGATAAGAATGATAAGAATGTGAAAGTTGACATTTTGTATTTCTGACTTTTAGAAAATCCTGATATAGTTTCTTTTATATTTTATCCCTAACAAATCAGGTGTTTTTTTTACACTGACATATGGATTAGTACTATAATATACTTCGTAGGTCCATATCGTTTGCATTCAACGTTTTTTATTGGATTTTTTTTATAGTAAAAAAAAATCCGATAAAAAGTATTGAATGCAAAAGATATGGTTCGTGATTCAGCATTGATAGTAAAAAAATAATCCGATAAAAAACGTTGAATGCAAACGATATGGACCTACGAAGTCTTATATTATAGGACTTAAATATGGATGAGACCTGCTTTTTACGTTATTTATTGTTGTGTTGAGAAACGTGACCTATTTAAATAAATAATTCGGGAAAGCCGATTTAAAATCGAGTCAAGGTCAACAATGGCTGCAGATGACGTTGGACGCTGAAAATGTTATGATCCGTCGGATGATCGTGAGACGTGGAACCAACCGACATACACTTTTCCTCCACACGTTTGCAATAATTAAAATAACATGTGTCGGTTTTATTTGATGATGGTATTTTAACGGAAAATACGCGAATATGAATCTTTATAAAGAAATCTCCGCTAAAATAAAACGAGTGCTAAAAAAATCCGTTTTTGACGAATTGACTTAATTTTTCCATAGATTTATGCAAATGAAATGTTTATTTTTCATTAAACATCGTAAAAAATACGTGTGAACATTTGTTGTAATATGTACTTAGCGAGTTTTAATCCATGATCGCACGCCAGCTCCAGGAAAAGTATCAACACGTCGAAGATTGCCAGTAAAACATTTTCCTTAACTGCATGGACCACTCTTTTTTACAGCAAATTTACAAAAATGATTTGGACAAAATTAAAAGTTTAATGGTCTTTGGTCCAGTAATGCATATCACTTAACTGGACCAAACCAAATTTTACTGGTCTTTGCCCTATGTCTGGCGACCTTGGGAATGACTGGGTCGGTGGTTCTCTTCAGGCACTGTGGCTTCTTCCACCAATAAAATCTGGCCGCTATGAAATAGCCAATTGTGTCGATAGTGGCGTTAACACACAAAAAAATCACTCAAAGTAGTATTCTAATACTTTAGAATGGAGGTACAAGACTAATACTTCAAATGTATTGTACAAATATATAGTATTGAATTTGTAATTATGTAATTATTATGGTACTAAAATAGAACAATAGTTCAGTAGATTAGTACTAAATTAGTACTTGACTATGTATGTACATTTTCAGTACTTCAAAATCATAGTACTAAAAATGAACACATGCAAAATCAACGACGACGACGGTACGGATGATACCGAGGGGAAATGTCAGCTATGACTGTAAAATTATGAAGGACCATTCGAGTTGCTATAGAGACTGGTTCAAAAATAGTAGGAATCTGGTTTAATAAGATCTTATACTCTTACATTGTTTAAAAAAGACCGATCAGCTATATGAATTCGATTGGGTTGAAAAGTAATGAGAACAACATAATTTACATGTATATTATAACATGATAAAAATAAGATGTCACGTGGTATGATTGCCAATGAGATAACTCGCCACCAGTCCAAAGGAGGAGGAATCCTGGAGGATATAAAGAACAATATGCCACCGTACGCCCGCGTAGGGTTTCAATATAGAACAAAATCCATACTGTATTATAGTATGCTCAATAAAAGGCCACGGTATGACAAAATGTGAGGCAATCAGAATAGATTCTTAAAAGCCTGAGTTATGCTTAAAACAATAAATAAAACGATAAACTAACATGGCATACAGCAAGCAGTAACAACCCCTAAAGTATATGCTACTGGTGTCATGTTTCCATAGGACACCCTGCCCATGCGTCCTCGCACTATCAAATTCCTGTTCTGACATTAAACAACGAAACTTTGGTCAAAACCCTAATTTGGCAAATATATTTAAAAGTTTACGTAATTATGTGTATTTAGTTTCAAGTTAATGTGATCACTACAATTGGTTAAAGTGTATAATTCAGTCTTCACAAAACTCTTTTAAATCTACAGGCCCGGAGCTCAATTTTTAAAAAAAGTTTAGTTAAGATTCTTTTGGCCTGAAGAGATGATTTTTATAGGCCCGAAAGCCTGTGGCTAAGCGTATCTAGACGGGTGTTACCGTGTATTCTTATGTTGTACTGTTACACCACTGTTATAGGTTAGGGGGGAGGGTTTGGCGCCAGCAAAAATTATTTCAATATTTATTGTAACATGTTTACAACCGCCACATTCTGTATGTGCCTGTCCTAAGTCAGGAGCATGTAACTCAGTGGTTGTAGTTTGTTGCTGTATATATCAATAAATAATCATATTTGTTTTTCATTTATTGTTTGTATTAAACATAAATCAAACCGTTAGTTTTTTTCGTTTGAATTGTTTTACATTTGACATTTATCATTTCGGGGCCTTTTATAGCTTACTTTCACTGGAAATCATACCACATCTTCCCAATTTTATATTGTGACCATTCTGCTTCTTGTGGTACCAAGTTTGTTAAAATCGAACAAGGAAATACTCATGATATTTAGTTTTTTAATGCTGTAGATCCCAATTTTGTCACTCAGTGGCAGCTATTTCATACTTATTTTAGGACGTAATGCTTATAAATAAAGGATTCAGCTACTGATTGACGCATATTATCAAGATTTAATAATAATATTTAGTAGATGACCTTTTTGGCATCTCACTCTAATCAGTATCAGTGACCCCAATTCCGACAGTTCATTTATCTTGCTGTGCACTGGCAATCTACATTAAACAACTACAAACTTACTTCAGCTGCCCGTCTCTCTTCGTCATATGACGAATCTTCAGCTTGCCGTTTCTCTTCGTCTTCAGCTTCCCGTCTATCTTCTTCATATGATGAATCATCAGCTGCCCGTCTCTCTTCGTCATATGCTGAATCCTCTGCTGCCCGTCTCTCTTCGTCAAATGAATCATCCTCTGCTGCCCGTCTCTCTTCGTCTGATAAATTTTCAATTGAACGTCTCTCTTCGTCATCCTCAGGTGAACCAACGCTCAGTTTCTTTCTGAATAAATCTACTTCGTCTTCGACATCTCGCTTTACAATATGACTTAGAGTCTCTTGTCCTGCAATGCTGTCTGCTTGGACACTTACATCTGCAATTTAAAAGCAGTTATGAAAGATCCGTACGCAAAATTAATGAATATTTGCATTGACAATTTCAGTGGTCAATGAGACAACTCTCCATCCAAGTCACAATTTATAAAAGTAAACCATTATAGGTCAAAGTACGGTCTTCAACACGGAGCCTTGGCTCACACCGAACAGCAAGCTATAAAGGGCCCCAAAAATTACTAGTGTTAAACCATTCAAACGGGAAAACCAACGGTCTAATCTATATAAGAAACACTTATGAACCACATCAACAAACGACAACTACTAAACATCAGATTCCTGACTTAGGACAAGTGCAAACAGTTGCAGCGGGTTTAAACGTTTTAATGGTACCAAACATTCACCCTTACTCTGAAACAATAGTGTAACATTGTTTTTATAATACCCCGTTCTAGATAGTCAAATCTGACCCCTTCCAATGCAAGGCGAAAAAAACATAACCCCATTTCAGACAATTTAGCTGAAAATGCAACCCCGTTTGTCGGAACATACCCGGTATCATATATATAGCGAGTATCCCCCGGGTAGATGTAGAATGGCCGTTGGTGAAGTGTCACACAAAACAACCATTTCATGTATAGATTTACTTACCGCTTTGGTTGTTTAAAAAAGGTGTCCAAGTCACCCATCGGATGGGGGAATCAGTATAAAAGAAATCAGAGTATGTGTTTAATTAATGAATATGATAAATTGCCATATTCAATACAATATAAGCAGATAACGATAATTTTTTTTTTTTTTTTTTTTTTGAAAAGGGGGGGCGTACGCCCATTACGCCCTTACCTGGACCCGCCCCTGAATTATTACTTGGTACTAGAAAAAACATTAAGTCAAGGATTATCCGTAATATATGTGTAATTCAGGTTTCAGACAGGGTATATAATGTGACATTCCCGGCCTAGGGGTTATATCCCCTTCGCCTTCGGCTCAGGGAATATAAACTCTAAGCCGGGAATGTCACATTATATACCCTGTTTGAGACCTGAATAACATATAATATTAATAGTAGATCCATTTCACACAATTTTATATTAAGTACATCGATATTTGCACTTGATCATCTAGTCTTCGGTAACCTTAGAGACCTCTCCCAATTTCCCTATTATTTCATATAAAAACTTTTTTTTTTAATTTTCAAAAACTAATTTGAGGTCCGATTTGACGAAATTTTTAATATCAAACTAAAAAATGTGTACAGTTTTTTATGCTTATTATGAAATAATTTATGACATGTCATTATTGAGAAATCTTTATTTGTAGACAAATATTGAAATTAAGTGAAGTTTTTTCCTATATAGCCATTATGATTATGTCGTGCAGTGATTTCCCTATAATAAAAATCATTAATGTATTTCTGTTTTTCATAATTATTGCAAGAACCTGCGGACGTTTCTGTATTTAATGAAAAAAATCATTCCATTTGGACAAGAAATAACTTCAGTAGAATTTTTATATAAAAAATGTGTTTTTATATGAAGTGATAAGTGAATTTCCGATTGTGAAACAATTTTGACCCAAGACTGTACTAATATGTACTAATATGCAGCAAACCACATATTTATAGAGAATTTCACAAAGACTGAATATCAGGCCAGGTATAGGTTTTCTCAAGTGAGCATTGAAGTTTTAAAAAACTTGTCTTTTGGTCAGTTAAAAAGATCTACCCACAGAAGCCATTCGCGGCATTCCAGTTGGCACACAGATCAAAATTACTCTAAGATTTTACGCTTTATAAGAGAAGTTTTTGAGCTATAGGGCCATTTCCTTTTAATTACATAATTACCTCTATATTACTCGGCTATTTACTACCACGGATAAATTTAATACGATTATTTGCAAACAAATACCAGACAAGAAATAGAAAAAAAACAATCATTTATATGGTAGAGTTAAATATGAACCCTTAATTAGTTTCGATATAATTACACCAGTTGCTATGCGTTCTATCAGGTTCGCGGTTTCCTTCGAGGTATGAAATAATTGCTTCAAAACTGAACTCAAGACATGATTTATTTTTGTTTTTCTTTTTTAATTAAAACCATTTCTATATATATACAACGGTAATATAACTCGGAGGATTAGCTAGCTATAAAATCAAGTTTAATCCTCAACTATCGGAAAATGTCTGTACCAAGTCAGCGGATCTTTTCACGAAAAATCTTAGATGTAAAAACACTCGTAATTTATACACATTTCAGTATAACTTACGATCAATTTTAATCGTAAGATTTTTTGTGAAAAGAGTCTCTGGTATATAACAAAAGCGCTTGTGTGAAAGGACCACCCTTTTCTATATATTTTTTTGCGTTTAAATTTTTTAGTTAATATTCCTTAAAATACTTTTAACTTATTTCACTTATTTAAGGTGTTCTTCTTATCCATACAATTTTACAATGACAATGTCACAGTTGTTTATATATAATGCCCTTTATTCTTATTATATAATACTTAATGCTCAACTTGGCAGGACATAATGTATGATTGATTGAGTGCTCATTACTTAAATACGGAAAATATATGCAATATGGCCCAGTCTTCACCATTAACTTTTGAATCCACAGGCCCGAAGCTCAATTTTACGAAAATTTTAGTTGAGATTCTGGTGGACGAACGCAATTTTACAAGCCTGGACTGGTGGGCCTGTGGTTAAGCGTGAAGACTGATATGGCCGTGCACAAACAGTGCACAATTAAAACCACCTCCCCTGTGGAACAGAATAAGGAATTTCGGATACGCCCTATATAAACACAAATCATTTCTTTTATATCGATTTTCTTCATTTATATGAATAAGAAATTTGTGGATTCAGCAACCCACCAGCAAAAAAAAGTGCATATATGGTTGCTTAATCTGTTAAAATCTCCTGATGACCATTCTATTTATATTAGGGTCAAAAGTAGTAAATGCATAGTATAAACAAATATGAAATGAACAAAATTATAGCTTGTAAAGGCGCTTGGAACGCAATTTCGGGCTTTTGTTCAGTCACAATAGACCTTATAGCTATTTGGAAATCTGCGCCGATGGACCCGATAATCTGCACCGCTCGTACTCTTGACGTCATACAACAATAACTTTTCCATTGTGGCGTCAGATATTTTCTATTATGACGTCAAAATTTTACGGGAACCTTTGTGGTGTCCAGTAATGGTGGACAAATAGTGATAAGGTGTATTAAAAGCGAACTATCATTTTTCTTCTAGTAAGTCTCGATATATTGTCCTTTAAAAGTAAAACTTTGATGCATTAGTAAAACTAATTACTATATGCTTAATTAATTAACGAATTTTACACCAGCTAATAACTACTAAACCTTTGAAAATACGTACAATTTTATGCAATGTCGTCAGAGGTCCTAATGCATTTATTAGTTGTCTTTAAAATATATTGAAAACAGATCAATGCAGCCATGGTTACCATTATAACAACAAAACAGAAACAAATATCATAAGGACCCAAGAGCTACGGTTTTTTAGACATTAATAACATTGTCAAACCTCCATGGAATTTTAGGAAATTTGGACAGAAGCTTGTTTATGACTAAAATACAGTATCTAGAGTGAAATTTTGAAAAAAAATCATTTTTTCATTTTTCCGTATTTTACTGATAAATGATACAAGGACATCATTCGTAAATATAAATCAACATGCAGACATCTTATACGTTCAGGTATTTCACATCCAATCTTTTTATTTATGGTAATATTCTTTACAAAGCACAAAAATGTCGGCATTCACCTCAAAAGCTAACCAAACCTTCAAACAGACTTATTAAGAAAGAATATAGTTACGATAATGTCGTCAGGTCATTAAAGATGGCATATTTTGGTTTTAACCTCCTATGTGCCATAGGGCCGATTTGGCCGATCTTGTTATGCTTCCTTTGAGTGCCAATGATCGGCCCAGCCCAATTTTTGAATTTGGTTTAACTTCACAAAGAATGTGACGTCACAGCCAAAACTACGCCAAGCGACGCTGTCAAAAATGGCCGCCCCGGGAGATCAGCCAATTTGGTTCCGTGTGTTTCCACCAGAGGCAGAGCGGGACACGCCATTTCACGGAGGTGCATTTGGACCAATCAGTATGCCAGCTAGAGATTCACCTCCTGTTCTGTATTTTTATCTCTATTTTCACTGGATCTGATGAAAGAATTTGTGAAGCAAACAAACAGGTACAGATTTTGAAAGTTTTTTATTCAAAGGTTTTTTTTCTTTACTGTGTGGATGAAAAGAAAAATCTTACTCAGTGTTCAGGGCTTTCTAGTTTCGGAACCAACGGGAAAGTTTTTTTGGGGAAAGACGATCGATTTTTTTTATTATTGAAAAGCTAAACGAAAAAAAAAAAACAACGAAAGGACCGAGTCAATGAAAAAAAAGTTTTTTCACGGGAAGAACGAGTGATATTCCGATAAATTAAATAAAATATGTTTTTTGATGGGTTTTCACTTATATGACAACATAGAATAATTTGTGTCCGCTAAAATTAGGATTCTTCCCGACGGGCATAAAACTTGACAAACGGGAAAGACGGCTTACATTAGGATTCTTTCCTCCGGCCATACATGTAACGTCACAGTACCCAAATTGCAGAGAGTACCTAGTCCAGCCCTGGCCTCAGTGACTTATTTTCAATTTTTATTTTTTTTGTTGTCACTGAGTCCAGCTCGCCCTCCATTACCTTCAATGGTGCAAGCTCCCGGGTAGATTACCCGTGGACGATATAGACAATACCAGAGCGCTCAAGTACGAAAAATGTATAACAAATGGTAAAACTTGTTAAAATAAACAAGTTACATACCTGAAATGCTTATACACTATATGGAAACTCATTTTAACAGGAGGAAATCCCTTGCAGTCGGAGCTGTGGGGATCTTGTTTACATTAGTAACGCTATATTACGGAACGTGACGTTTCTACGCTATAACATAGACGAAACGAAATTCAATGTATCGATAAAGATATTCAACGTTTAAACTCATTAAATCAACGATTTTGCACCTCAAACTTTTTAAACGTGGACTTTAGGGCACTGAATGCTGCTGGTAAATTATGACACTTTAAATTATGTATGTGTATACTTTCCAAGTGACAGAAACCAAATCAGTTTAAACGTTTTCACATATCATGGTTCCTTTCAATAAATGATGGGACAATATTAAAAAAATCTCTTCATCAATTTATCATCACACTTTTATTTTTGAACCATTTTTCAACCCGAATTTCAACGAATAACCCCGAATTTTTATTTGGGGTTGCCGTACGGCTGATAGGCGGCTCTGTCGATTTCCTTGCGATAACTTATATATTAACCGCTCGTTCGAAAGCTTTTTGAATGTGAATTTATTGTTACTGGTGACAAAATGGAGAACAACTTTAATACTGACGATGTTCATCTTCTATCATTGTTTTGAAGCTCTCGTTGATATACAACTGAAATTCCGGCCTCGTTAAGTCTTGTTTTACTGAAGCAGCGAATGATAAGTCTGAAACTGTTTTTTTCACATAAAGTCTTTTATATCTTAATTAGTGTATTCAATTTAACATTGTAATTTAATGCAATCTAATAAATTTTTTTAACTTTCAAATTAACGATACACATACCTGCTATTAACCTTTGGGCCAAAATAAAGTATTTTGAATGGTGATTAATGTGAAATTAGACTTACGGACTAAGTCCAGTTTCCAAAACGATCATGGCAGGACCATCTCCGTTGAAATTCGGGTTGAAAAATTGTTAAAAGAATAAAAGTGTAATGATTTATTGATGAAGAGATTTCTTATTGTCCCGTCATTTACTGAAAATTTACGAAGATATGGACAATAGTCATGTGATTATATCAGATTCTAGTTTTTTAGTCCTAGAAGATATGGCCAACCACGAAAACATTCCTTTACCGGTGTGGATGTTTTTTTAATTTCCATCCATTTGTATATCATTCTATTTCTTTTATTCTAGTAATAGTGCATTGCAAGTGCATGGTGGACACTCTTTTGTATTATTCGAAAAAAAAACGAAATTTACTGGACTGAAAGAATACGGATGGAATTAGGCAAAAAAGCACAATACAAGCACACGTTGAAACTCATTATCACACAGAAAAGAGTTTTTTTTTAGCATCGAATGAGAAAAAAAATGGTTGAACTTGATTATTTGGCAAAATAACTTTCACTGTGTTCCAAGTGTAATCAGTCTCTGAAATTCATTGGTCTGTACAGAAGAAATCTGATATAGTTTCGGAAATATTTTAAAAATAAAGTTCTAGCTTTGTAATCGTATAAACGAGTCTCCACAGGACAGCAACATCGGAATGAGGAGAAAGTTAACAAAGGCTCAGAAATACATGTGCACTTGGTAAGGAAGAAATACAATTACATAATTCATGTCCCGTTACAGCCTGATTAAAGCCAGACCCCCCCCCCCCCCCCCCCCCCGTATTCACTTGAGTCTAAAAAAACGCAAGTGGGTAGGTGGGGGCTGGCATTAGTCAGACTGGTCCCGTTACAAATTATTTTCTCGAAATCTACAAGCAAATGACTCATTAATTATAAGTCAAACGGCAGAAACAGACTAAAAACAATGATATCTTAAAATCATTTAGGTTTTATATTCATGTTAATTCACGCCTGGGAATTCGGGGATGGTGTGTTTTTTTTATGTTTTTTTAGTTGGACATAATGAACAAGTTCAAGGGGGAGACAAAACGACTGAAAGACGATTAACAGAGTTGCCTTTTGGGGGGAGGGCATATTGCTCACATAGGCGTCGGGGGAAAAGCTCGAGGGTTTTCATAGTCTTATAAGGAGTTTTTAGAGCAAGTAAACAAGTATGTATGTACGGCTGTTGTATGCTCTTTGGTCGGGTTGTTGTCTCTTTGACCTATTCCCAATTTCCATTCTCAATTTTATGTATGTAAAAAATAGTGTTGGTGTTTCTTTGTGTGAATAAATGGAGATATGGGATATACAATAAGATAGCAACATGCAACTAATGATATCAAAACCACATACATCTAGAAAATCGTGACTAATGCATTATGGACTAGTATCTTTGTACTTCTAATTTGTAGTTTTAGTAAACGTTGGTCCCCTGGATTGGAAAGATATATAAGTATATTTAGTATAGCAAGAATTAAATCTATCACGTTCACAACAATAGCCATATTTTAACTATCGTAGTAACATATTTCAGTTTCCTAGTACATTTTTGTTTAAGTCGTTAAACTTCTTTTGTTTCTGGAGAAAACTCAAACCATAATGAAATAAGGAGATGTGGTATAGTTGCCAATGAAACAACTTTCCACCAAAGACCAAATGACGTACATGTTTGTTTGCTAACATTGCTTCATTTCAGATCTCCAAATCACCATTTCACTATACATGCTATAGCTATGAACTGCATATTCAATGATATTTGTATTGTCACCACCTTCCTTATAAAATAGCACCATAACATATATATATATATATATATATTGTTTTAACCGTGCCCGTTCGACAGTCCAATCTGTACTGGGTATAAATAGGTTTTAGACGGCTAATTTCTTAGGACTGCAGTCTTTTAAATTGTATACCTGCTTATACTAAAGTTGCTGCGCATTTTGTCAGGTTTATATTTTGTAAATGACAGGTTGCTGGATTTGGCATTTTGATAATATAAAAAGGCACGCATAATACAGACTCCGGCTTACATCTCCTACATGTACAATTTCAAACTGGCACTTTTGCGCAGAGTTTTTCACATATATAGAGGGTGCATATGTAAGCGTAATTTCATTCCACCGTGTATTTATTCCGGGTACCTGTTTTTCACTAGAGAATATTGGATGTAAATAGCTTGAAAGCGTCGATCTTGATATCGTTGTTTTGTTTATATTGACCGGTTCATTGTTTACATACATTTATGGGTTGGAATTAGAATAATTTTCAAGGAACCAGTGTAATTGATCTGAATCAATCTATCCGGCGTTTTATGATATATAGATATTGACAAAGAAGACATGATTTTAAGTCGATTAAAACGCAAATGCACTGTAAAACTTCGGCAATGCAGTATATGACTATTACAATTAGTGACAATTCAAATCATAAAGATTTTATGGATTTGCATAGAAAAATCATTTAAATCTAATTTGTAAATAAAACGTTATTGTGTTATCATGTGTTCAAATCAAAATGAGTACCCAAACACTTCATCAATGTATGGATCCGAAACACTCGTGTAATGAATCCCGGTTCAAAATAACTATTGCAATTAATCCTCGTACAAAATCACTAGTGTAATCATTCCTGGTTCAAAATCAATGTAATCATTCCTGGTTCAAAATCAGTGTAATCATTTCTGGTACAAAAGCACTGGTGTAATCATTCCTGGTTCAGAAACACTTGTGTGAACATTGAATTTCCTTCGATGAAAAACACGAGTTTACTTTGTCAATTTTATACATAAATCAACTATGCAAGTTTAAATTAGATCAAATACCCCCCAAAAATACCAAGCCCCATTTGTTATATATTTCCCCTTCAAAAAATTTGTCGTCAACGTTTACATTGACTGACGTTTTCTTATGAAAATTACAAGAACAAAAATGGTGACCTAAGTTTTTATTGCATACAATGACATATGCTAATGTAACTCGATTCAAAATACAAGTGTGCCAAAAAAATTTAAATATCGGGATCGAGATATGCCATTCGGTGTCGTGTTACCGTAACGAGTTTTAAGCGTTGAAAATCTTTATCGATACATTGAATTCGTTTCGTCTACGTTATAGCGTAGAAACGTCACGTTCCGTAATATAGCGTTACTGATGTAAACAAGATCTCCACAACTCCGACTGCAAGGGATTTCCTCCTGTTAAAATGAGTTTCCATATAGTGTATATAAAGCATTTCAGGTATGTAACTTGTTTATTTTATCAAGTTTTACCATTTGTTATACATTTTTCGTACTTGAGCGCTCTGGTATTGTCTATATCGTCCCCGGGTAATCTACCCGGGAGCTTGCACCATTGAAAGTAATGGAGGGCGAGCTGGACTCAGTGACAACAAAAAAAATTAAAAAATTGAAAATAAGTCACTGAGGCCAGGGCTGGACTAGAGAGTACCCAAATTGCACCTATTCAGCAAAAATAGCAGCAGAAATGTTACAAGTTTTCTTAGAGACTAAACAAGTTGCAGTTTTATGATTTGACACTATGCACGTCTTTCAATAAAGGTCAAGGGCATACGATACAGTAGAGATCCCTCGTTGATTTTTTCTTGAAATTTTGGTAGATCAATTTTAATGTGTACTTTTGAAATGTGCAAAGAAAAATATACCTTCATGACTTACTTTTTGAGATAATTTGGTTCGAAATTTGCATATTTGAAGGAAAAACACTGAAATTGCATAAATAAGGACTTTTAAGGAAAGTAACAATACTTTTGAACGAACAGTCATAATTTAACCGGGTTTTTTTGTAAAATGTTCCTTTGAACCACGGCATCAAAACACTATAACAAGTTTAAGGTTTAACTTAATTTTTGTTTTTTTTAAATTATATTACTATTAGTGAAATAAAGAAATTAAAATTTGATCGTTGATTTTTTCTTAGAATTTTGGCGGAGCGTTCCTGAAACATTCCTTGATTGATTGCAAAAGAAAAAAATGGGGGTCCATGTGCTTGTTTTTTCAATAAAAGCAATAAACCATGATTTTTAATGGCAAACAGGACGTTTGCCAATAAGGCGCTAAATTACGTTGAAATAAGTTTTAATCGCAACAGCGTCGTGCAATCTTTCCCGTCGTTCACGACTACGCTGTCAAGTTCAGTGGTATAGCCAAGGTTTTTTTTTCGAAATCAATGATATGTATCATTAATAACAAGAAATGATTGTAACAGGATGCTGTTACGAAGTCTTCCAAACGAAGCTCCCATAATTCGTAAATCCCAGGGTCGCCTGACATTGGGCAAAGTCCAGTGAAAATTGGTTTGTTCCAGTAAAGTTGTATGCATTAGTGATGCCTGGGGACTAACCCTGTATATCATTCATATCATCTTGGCATGACAAACCAGAATATATATGGTTTAGGGGTGGGGATCTCGACCATTTACAAGATATTAGAACTTTCTCAAATGGCAGAGGGTCGGGATGACCCCTGGGGACTAACCCTGTATATATCATTCAAACCATCTTAGCATGACAAACCAGAATATATATGGTTTAGGAGTGGTGATCTTGACCACTTGCAAGATATTAGAACTTTCTTAAATATCAGGGGGTGGGGGTGACCCCTGGGGACTAACCCTGTATTTCATTTGATGTGCTTTATCATGACAAACCAGAATATATATGGTTTAGGGGTGGGGATCTCGACCATTTACAAGATATTAGAACTTTCTCAAATGGCAGGGGGTCGGGATGACCCCTTGGGACTAACCCTGTATATCATTCAAACCATCTTAGCATGACAAACCAGAATATATATGGTTTAGGGGTGGGGATCTTGACCACTTACAAGATATTAGAACTTTTTTAAATGGCATGGGGTGGGGGTGACCCATGGGGACTAACCCTGTATTTCATTTGATGTGCTTTATCATGACAAACCAGAATATATATGGTTTAGGGGTGGGGATCTCGACCATTTACAAGATATTAGAACTTTCTCAAATGGCAGGGGGTTGGGATGACCCCTGGGGACTAACCCTGTATATCATTCAAACCATCTTAGCATGACAAACCAGAATATATATGGTTAAGGGGTGGGGATCTTGACCACTTACAAGGTATTAGAACCTTTTTAAATGGCAGGGGGTGGGGGTGACCCTTGGGGACTAACCCTGTATTTCATTAAATGGGCTTTATCATTTAGAACATTTTCAATTAAAAAGATTGATTCTATCACAAACGATTTTCAATTTATACTCATTTGAAATTTTTTTTAAATAAAATCCCGTAGGGTTCTATAGTAAAACCCTCTTTTCTTTTTGCCCTTCAAAGTACCCCTTTATAAACCCCATTGCACAAACAAAACCCTGATTGCACCACTAGACATGTTAGTCTAACATATTGTGAAACCCTAAGTCAATCTGACAAGCGGTTTTGGAGATTGGGTGCGGACAAGTTCAAATTTGAAAGCGGCGGAAGAGGAAGAAGAAGAAGAATAATAAGAACTGAGCAAAAACAATAAGTCTTCCAAAACTTCGTTTGGGAGACCTAATTATAAAGATAGTTACTCGTAAAGTACAATAAACTATTTGCCAAACCTTTATGAGATGTTACGAAACTTGGATAGAAAAAGTATTTTAGTAGATTACTTTTAGAAAAGAAATGACCGGAAACAAAAAAAAAATAAATCTAATAAAAAAAAAAATTGCATCTCTGTCCGAAATTAGTCCTACATTGGTTATAGTTTTTAATTGTTCAAAAGGCCCCGACATGACAAACAATTATAAATTACAAAAAAATGTAAATGGGATAATATAAAAATAAGGACATTTGGTATGAGACAACTGTATCAATCATAGTTCAAATGACGAAGATAAACACAATTAAAGGTCGCCGTACGGCCTTCGACACACAAAAAATCCACATTTATTTCGTAATTGTCTCAATATATATAGTCCATTGTGGTGTAGTATAACATTTCATAGGAAGTACAGCAGTCGATATTAGAGCATACCATTACATGATTCTGTATCAATAGATAGGTTACCTTAGCTTGTATTCAGGCAGGGTATTTTCTATTATGGTACATATTTGTCTGTATTATATCTCCAATCTAGGATTGGGTGCAACACCATTGTTTTTCCGTACGTCCGGTTGTCCAACAAATTTTTGTTTCTGATAAACTACTTTACGGAAAGACTTCGTATTTGGTCAGTAGTTTAACGACAGTGAGTTGCAACTTGTAAACACTTTTCTTGTCTGTCAGATACCTTATTCCGGTGTGCCGATACTTCGATTGTTTTCTCTCAATATGTACATAGGGGATAAGCTTAGCGCATGAACGGGTGCATTTTTGTTTTGGTTTGTAATACGTACAGGGCTCATAACTGTGTTTACTTAACTGAGAGTTATTCTTCATACACATATAAAAAATAATTCCACTGGTTAGTTCTAAAAATGCCGTTAAACTTTTTAATGTACCTATTCAAAGTCAGGAACAGTATGAGGCGTTGTCTTTATTTCTTATGTTATTTTAACATTTTTTTGATAGTCTGTTTAATTATCCGTACAATTGTCATACGATTTAGAGCTTGTCAAATGGTGTATATATAGATACTATATTATGGTCAAGACAGTACGTTGAATTATTTATTGGGCTTTTTGTGTAGTTGGGTTTCTGTCTCCTCGACGTGTTATTTTATTTACATATCTTTTATTCATTTCCTATATGAAATAAAACACATACAAAACTATGACTGTGGATTTGATTTTTTTTTCACATTTCAAGTAAATACTGTTGACTTCATTACTAATGAATAAACATTACAATTTTCGTGATATGATCAATATTTTTAGCAGGTATCTTTTTTTCAAATTCGCGCAATCGGATTATGACGTCAGTAGATTTTTCAGCAATTGTGACTACATCCAAAGCGACGTCGCAAAATGTAATCATTATTTTAAGAAACATCGCGAAATTACAACGTTCTGATTAACAACATCGCGAAAACAACACAAACAGTTTTGAAAACGTTATTATCTGCCCTTGCTACTGTATCGTATGCCCTTAATATATTCAAATACACAAAACGTCAACAGTATATATCAACAGATGAAGAGTTCACTGGAAAAGTAAAATGTACGGAAACGTCGCCATGCGACGTCCACAAAAAGTCATCTTTTGAAAATGAGCAAATAAAATATGTTACAAGCATCCATTTCTTAAAAAATGAATAGTAAGCATGGACTAATGTCAAATTGTTCTAAATATTTGAAGAATTAAAGCGACATCTGTTATTCGATTTTTAAGATTGTGAATATGAGCATGGATGCAATTTGGGTACTCCTTATAACAGAATCATTGATCGTTTGGGGGTCTGTTCAAACTCATTTTTCTATGATGATTCAATATGGATTCAAAATCAAATTGGTGAAACCATACAGTAAATAATGATACATCTACAAAATAAAGACTGAACGGTTAGTTGTGTGTGGATCATAAATAAACGTAGGTGAAAAAACTGTCAAAATAGTTGCAATTTGGGTACCCTCACGTTAGGCTTGTTAAACGTTTTTTTTTCTCATTTTTTTTTTAACTCAATTGAACATAAACTCTCAATTACCATCATTACAATTTTCAGATATGCTTCAGACCTGTATGACAGAACTAGACTCCAGACTGGTAGATTTTCAAGGAAATGTCAAAGGAGAAAAGAAGGAAAGCTAACAATTTCCGAGTTCAAGGATTTTTTAGGCGTCCTTTTCAATATGGGATTAAATAGGAAAAGCTCCTAAAAGAATATTGGAATCGAAAAAACATGTCTCAATCTACTCATTGGTTTAGAATGACTTTTCCCCGCAATCGCTTTCAAAATGATTTGAGATTCTTACATATTGTAGACTGTAAAAAAATCCCGACAAGAAATAACCAAAACTACAATCCGGCTTCAAGAGTAAAACCATTAATTGACTTCGTAAATCGAAAAATTCTTCATTACTTTAGACCGAGACGGGAGTTGTCAGTCGACGAGACGATGGTTGGAACAAAGGGTAAAACAGCAATGTTGCAATACATTCCGAGCAAGAGATCTCGCTCCGGAATAAAATTCTGGATTCTCGCGGAAGCTGTTACGGGGTACGTTTAACAAATGCAGATTTATCTCGGCAAAACTTTTGAACCCGCTCTCCCTGCAGGTACGTTACAAGGAACAAACGTGGTAATTAAATTGTAACAATCTGCTGATCTGCTCAATAAATGGTATCATATTTTTACGGACAATTTCTTCTCATCCTTAAATCTTGCAAGAGCACTCCTTGTTCAGAGAACCCACCTTACAAGCACTTTACGAAAAAATCGACCCATGCCTAACATGATTAAGAACGCTGATCCCGATCCCGGACAGACAACTTATGCTTGACAGGGAAACATACTGTTGTGCTCCTTCCGAAACCAGAATCGGCGTAAGCAGGTAAAGCTAGTGTCTACGTTTTATAGCGCTGTCCGGAATGAATGCAAAACCACTTATCGTTAACGCGTACAACAACTTCATGGGCGGTGTAGACCTTTTGGATCAAATGCGGGCATTTTATAACGATCACAGAAAACAAACCAAAGTCTGGAAAAAAATTATATTACATATGTTTCACAGGATAATGCTTAACTCTTATATCCTGTATTATCAGCACACATCCCATAACCCAATATTATCAAGATTTGAATTCGAATCGAAGGGCTCACTGAGGAACATCTTTTAAACAGTCAGCAGACGACAAAAAATACGAAAGGTAATTGAAAGGAAAGAAAAGGACTACTGTGTGTTCCGACAGGAAAAACGGCAGACGAAGAAGAGCAAGGACCGAGTGTTCACGTTGCGCGAAGGGACTGCACAAGTTGTGTGTTCGTAGACACGAATGTTTGAATTATGACTTTCTTATAATTGTTTTGTAAATTATGATAAAAAATATTCTTGTAAACACATAAATGAATTAAAAGTTGTCTTTTATTTTCAAACGACAAGGTGTTGCCTTTCCTTTACTTATGGAACGACCATTTAAAACTCGGAGGAAGGACGGCATGTTTTTTCGGAAATAAATAATTTGATTCTGAACTTGAGAAAAAAAAATCTGGAAATCAAGGGAAGAAAACAATCTGAAAGGGAATATTTAACATAAAATAGAATGTCAAACAATGAGGGAAATATACACCTTATCGCTATTTGTCCGCCAGTACTGGACATCACAAAAGTTCCCGTAAAATTTTGACGTCATAATAGAAAATTGATGCCATGGACGTTTATGACGTTGTATAAAAGTAACGTCAATGACGTTCTCACGAAAAAACAACTTTTTGTTGGGCCGATTCTTGGCACTAAAAGGGGGTAATCACAAACATTCCTGGCACTTAAGGGGTTAACTCATAGGGTCTTTGCATCGGAACATTTATTCTAAAACCAGTTGTTGAAATTTTAATTTTATGATGGTATGATACTAAGGGAGCTACCATTTGATTTTATGGGGGGGGGGGGGGGGGGGGGAGGGGCTAGGATGAAATTTGAAAAAAAGCAGGATGAGCAACTTGGCAAAAAAAAGGCAGGATGACAATTTATGTAAAAAAAGTCAGGATAAACTAATAAAAAAAAGGAAGGACAGAGATTACAACTTAAAAAAATGCAGGACAAAATTTTTCATCCAAGCATTCATTTCATTTTCCCGTATTTTACTGTTGAATGCAGTCTCACTTAGCATGTTTTTTTTAGACATGATAAATTTGTAAACCTTCATCGATTGTTATGAAACTTGGACAGAAGCTAATGCATATACCAAGCAACAGCATCTAAAGAAAGTTTTCAATAAGCACAAAAAAGGTGAGACAGTGTATCTTTGCAAAAATTTCTTACCGTTATGGAAGATTTCATGCCAAAATTGGGTCTCAAAGTTCCCCCCAAAATTCTCTCTCAAAGTCCAGACGGAAAAAATGGCTTCAGCGTTATGACTTTAAGCCTTTAAAGACGTCATAATTATTTGGACTAGTTGAGAATCAGAATTAAAAAAAAACATACCACCGTTCTCAGAGTTAAATGGTCGTATTCGCCTCTTGCGATTTTCAACATATAAATCATATAAAATTACACTCTGTTTTGATATAATGAATGTGTTTATAAACTAGGTGCAGACATTCCAAAGGTCGCCGGACATTGGGCAAAGACCAGTTAAAATTGGTTTGGTCCAGTTAAGGCGAAGTGTACGTAATTGCACGCCTCTAGCGGAATTCAGAATAAAAAACGTGCGTCGTTAGTTACGCGGGTTATCTCCCCTACTCCAAGAAAGGAAAAATGGGCACATGAAAGAGAAATGACTTCGTGCGGTCTATCATGAATTCAAACAAGTATTCATGTGCTATCTCAAAACTTCAAAGAAATAATTAGAATGACTCCAATCAGAAATTTGAGTATCCTATTGTGAGTTAGTCTGACTCTATTACCACTGTTTTTGTTTTAGACACGCAGGAGCAGGTACACAATACGACTCGTGTTTATTTCAACAGAAGGTAAAAACGCCTAAACAACAAAATTATAACCAAATAAAAAATAAACCAGTGACAATTCTGCTTCTATTCGTATCAAATTCATTAAAATCAAACCAGAATTGACCCCACAATAGTTTTTGAAAAACCATAGTTTTGAATGAAAATGCACAGTGTACTGTAGATCCTGTAGCGTAAAATTGTAGGTAACGAATAATTATATTGCATGTGAATTTGTGTCTTGAACAAGAAAGACGTTGGCATGTCCGTTTTTATGCAATTGAAAATTTTATGATGTTTTATATTTTATTATTTATGTAAAAAGTATAAAAGATACTAAGGGGTAATCGACCACTAGTACAACATTTATAAGCCGAAGAAAAAGCCAACAGCAAAAAAAAACCCATCAGATTCCGTCCACAAAACATTACACACTCAGAAACTAAGAATTGTTCACTATTACATTTATCTCAGAATATGTAAAATCTATGTCATCCAAATCTCAGTTTTCAAGGTGCAGAAAATAAACAGGTGTCTTCTATTCCGTCCGCAATTTTTGGGGAAAGTAAAATCTAAATTTAGAACCATGGTTGAAACTGAAACTACACATGTATGATAAAAATGGAACGTGTTATTTTTTCTTAATCAAATTCCGATTTCGAAGGGATAGCGAAATTTGTTCTCTTTTGTTGTGCTTTTGTGTATCATTCAGCAGTAGTATAAGGTAGGGGAAGAAGGGGTAGGGGTGAAGAATAATAGTTCTACAATGTCGGGGCTTTTTATAACCCGGCGACTATATACGGTATGGATTTTCTCATTGTTGAAGGCCGCATGATTGCCTATAACAATTGCTTACATCCACATCCTTTAAGGTAGCTGGGGTGTCTAAATGTTGGACGATAGATTTTTTTCAAACGTCTGTAAGACTTCTGTGTCAATGTAATTTTAAATTTCAATATAAAAACTGGGGATCACGGACCTTGTTTTTTCGTAATAACATATTGAAATTAACGAAATTTGGGTTATTTTATATTGTTGATATAGGGGAAACTTAAGTTTTCCTTATTGCGGAAACATTAAACGATAGAATTGGCTAAAATTCGATGAGAGAATTGCTTTTCATTAATAACTCCGAAATATCAAATAAAAATAAGGGGTCACAGGCCTTATTTTCTTGAAAAAATCCCCCAAAATTTTATATATACTTTACGACACTTAATTTCTTGATAGTTCAATCTTTAAACTTCAAGTTTTAGGTATTTTGTTGTATATTAAATGATACTTGGTAAAATATTTTTAAAACAAAAAAGTTTTTGCAATTAACATGATCAGAACGGACGCTCAGAAAAAGACACCCGATCTACCTTAAACGTGGCAGATAGTTGTCTCATTTGCAATCATACCACAGCTCCTTTTGTTCATATTATATTAACAAAACTGCAATTCATTTGCATTATATACAGGAACAATTTGTATGGCACTATACTAGGTAAACTCGTATAGCATCGCTCTTGGTACATTCTTATAGCATTACACCAGTACATTAATTTATAGCATATCACTATGCACAAAGCTTTAGCATTACACAATTATACACAATGCTATAGCATTATACACAATATACGCAATGCTAAGGCTAACACTGGGAATGATCTGTGCTACGTGAAGTTAAAACTCCGATCTGTTTTACTTTGCTAAAATCATATGCGGGTTCTTCTTTTGACCTTATTACAGTCATAAAAATTCTCAAGATAATATGCAGATGCAGTTTTCTTATTTTTTGGGAGTCGTGCATGTGGATATTAAACAAATTATGGAACAAAAAATTATTTCCTTTTTTACTTAAAATCTCCAGCAAACATTAAATCATGCTTTGTCGTGTAGTTAAAGAAAAGGGAAAGCGATCGAGACAGGAAATTTTTTAAATAAAATTGCAGAGTTGTGTCACGTGCACGCGTGTGAACCTGACAAAAAATGGGCTTTGTGCGCAATCCCTCGAATAGCACCGGAAATGGTGAGGATGAAAAGATGCAGCAAATTATATTCACTTTTTTAAAATACAAACATGCAGAAATAAGATTTTAAAAAAGACGTGTATACGCGATCCCAATATTATAACCAATTATTTAAATACGTATAGAATCATTCTGTCAACGCTGTGTTTACTGGGACAATTTTAAACTTGATATTGATTCATAATTATTAGAACATTACAATATAAAAAAAGAACATGTGGCATGATTGCCAATAAGACAACTCTCCACAAGAGTCCAAATGACACAGAAATTAACGCTTGAGCATTTGCAATAATTAGGAAAATGGGTTATACACACTCACGATTTTGTTACGACACTGTACGGTATAATAGCGTTATAGAGTAGAAATTGTGATGACGTTACAGAGGACATCAATAACGTCGCCGATTGTTTTTATTCTTTCCGCTAGAAATCAAACTTCCACAGGATATAGCTTGAAAACTAGCACGGTTGCTAAGGACTTTCTTTGCACCAATGGGTTCGTCGTTCATTTTTGAATCGCATATCGATTTTTAAAAAAATTCTGTGGAGCAACGAATTAGAAAATCTTGATAAAGTAAAAATATCTGCCGATTTTTATGATTTTCCCTATATATCCTTTGTATTTTTGGCTTATCATGCTGCTAATTTCAACAGCTTGTATCTGAAAAACGAAAACGGTTACCCCCTTTTTTTATTTTATTGTGTGATGTATTTTTACAAGCAGAATCCACATGTAAAATTTAAAAAAATTCTGTGGAGTAGTCAATTACGTACACTTCGCCTTAAGGATATGCATTACTGGACCAAATGACCCAATAAAATTTTTAATTTGTTCAAATCTTGTGTGTAAATCTAAATGTCCTGTAAATTTCTCAAAGCCTTTGGAACTACTTTTTTTATTTCAATTATTTGGGCATAATTTTATTTTCTGGCAGTCATTTTACCTTTTTTCCTGGTATAAGTAGAAACACAAAGGATTAATATTACAAGGTATGTAACAAACAGGTACCACAACAGTGAGCACATCAGCTGAATCTATGCTACAACAACTACAATACACCTTATTGCTATTTGGCCGCCATTACTGGACATCACAAACTGAAAGGTT
This sequence comes from Mytilus californianus, assembly GCF_021869535.1. NCBI lineage: Eukaryota > Metazoa > Mollusca > Bivalvia > Mytilida > Mytilidae > Mytilus > Mytilus californianus. Next base: position 51,722,000 of record NW_026262712.1, on the reverse strand, counting down.
CCCATAAAATTTTGACGTCATAATACAAAATATCTGACGCCACAATGGAAAAGTGATTGTTGTATGACGTCAACGGTTCAAGCGGGGCAGATTCTCAGGCCAGCCGGGACAGAATTCCAAATAGCGATAAGGTGTATAGCCAACACCAGAGGAGAGAAGAAATAACGCTGGACTAACCCAATAATACAAAATTTCAAACGAGGAAGTAAATATTGATGCTGGTGACAAACTGATACCACCAGACAGATTATCAAGACATACCAACATTCACTCATTCCAAATACATCTTGTAAGACCAGTATCAGGAAAGAGTCCTTCTACCCAAGAATGATAATAGATTGGAACACTTTACCTGCCTCGGTGACTGCTGAAGAAAGTCTTGACTCGTTCAAGAGACTACTGCATGCACATTAAATTTCAAGTCCCATGTTTTTATTTGCACCATATATAATTGTTATATACAGCACAAATTTCTTTTTTTCTTTTCTGTTAAAATTATTTTGGACTTGTTAAGTATGCAAGCGCACACCAAACAGTGACAGGATAGTCAACATAATGACGGTGGATTCTTAGTGGTAGAAGTATATACAATTATATTTCAGTTGAGAAAAAAAGATAAAAACCTGTAGAGACAACACATAAATTGAAAATTAGATCTAAAAAACAACAGAAACTAAAACAACAAAAGCCCCGTATCAGGGATTTTTGGATTGTTATAAATCTTTACACCCGTAATACGTAAATACAAAATAACAAAGAAAATACATACATTCAGCAATACAACAAATAACTTTGATACAGTATAAGTCGTTTTTTGTTAAAATAATACAATTCTTGTAGATTTAGAATATAGTCTTCAATCGAGCAAGAGACGCAAATATTGTGTTCGACTTTTTTACATCGCGAATGATTAATAAAAAAATAATTTATAGGCGGGCATCAACCTTAAATCTAGTGGTCCATATATATGAATACTGATTTGTGCATACTTTAAACTATGGTTCGAAAAATGTTCAAAAAATATCACACGGACCATAACTGCATAAAGTAGCAAATACGGTTCCGCGGCTACTGCCTTTCTTTTTTTGAGCAATGGGTCATCCTTGATATTTTTCGCCAAATTCTCAGTCCTGCCTTCTTATTTTAAATTTCTTTTTCACTCCCCCCCCCCCCCTTCCCCCCCTTGCAAAAACCATTAATAGAACACGAGAGCTCTAATCAAAGAGTTATTCGAGAAATTTCCACAAAGATGGTTTAGTTTTGTTAAAGTAATGCCAATATATTTAGACTTGGGCAGCATGCATATGTATAATATTACTATTTTACAACCTACCATGCTTCTCACTGTCTGTGAATGGTGCACAATTAATACCAAAACTAGCAATACACACTAAAAGTAGGAACACGGTCATGTTTACTGGTCTTCCGCAATGGCGTACAAACGTTTGAATGATGACGTCATAAGTGCAAAGACGTAGCGGGTTCAACAACGTCATTCGGGAGATAGTGTCATGTGCTTTGCCACCATAATTTAAAATCTGTGTTTGTTTATCTCAAGGTCAAGCTGAAACGCAATTTTTTTACTAAATCAATAAAAAAATCAGTCTTAGATAAACCTTGATCAGCATTTTTCATAAAAGATCATAAATATCCTATATGGTGAATGACACGGTGCTGTGGTGAGAGGAAATAAAATAAATGGCGCAATGTACTAGTAAATTATATAGATCTATAACAAATTCTTGAAAGAATATACTTCTGACTTGGAGTTACCTTGCAAGTAGGTATGTGGAAACTATCACTTCATAGTGTACTTTAGGTGTACGTCACTGTAGTAGTAGAAAGAATATGGATTATGGTCATTATGGGCTAGAAACAAAATGACATAAAAATTCAATATAAAAAAATGTCTTTACGCTGTTTGACTATAAAAAAAGCTAAGATATGTTGTGAAATTAAAAACGAGTTATTAAATAACTCACTGCATGGCTATTCAGTAGGAAAAAAAGGGAATTCTTAAGAGGGTGGTGAAGGGTTATTTTCGTGCAACGTGTTTTGTCATTTTTATATCACGTGCAGCCGTGAAAAGGGTTCGTTATTCACCGTGTTTCGTGAAATCCGTAAAAAGATCAACGTGCAAGAAATTTTTAATTGTTCGTTCATCGTGAAATGGCAATTTTATTTCGCGTTCTTCCGTGCAGATACCCCCCTTTAAACCCCTCTCTTAATATCGCATTTCATTTAGCGGACAAATGTTCTGATTGGATGTTTTTTTTTTTTTTTTGCAAAAATGGACAAATAAAAAAAAATTGAAACAAAGGTTATATCAATTTTTGTTTTCAGGAATGTTTGGACTTTCAGGAGGCAATACTTTTTCGTATGAAGCTCACTAAGCTCAAAAGACCTATAAACTCAATGGATTGATTCGGGGTATATGGTCTTCCTTGGACTTCTCCCGTCCGGTAGTAAAACCCTTGCGGGATGTGTATATACGCATCAATGTCCGGACGGAATATGGTCGCTAAATCCACTTCCTATTATTGGGTATACGGGGATGTGCCAAAATTATGGGTCATAATTTTGCGAGATTTTATATAAAAATGACCCTCCTTTTTAATGACATCCTATATTAAAACGCATTTATGTTTGATATTGAGAATCTTACATTATTAGTGATATAAGAGGGACGATAGATACCAGAGGGACAGTCAAACTCATAGATCGAAAACAAACTGACAATGCCATGGCCAAAAATAAAAAAACAAACAGACAAATAATAGTACAGGTGACACAACATAGAAAACTAAACGGCTCATTAGAAAAAGAGATAGACTTTATAAAAAATCAAAAAATCCGGGAATGCATCTCTTACTAAAAAATACAAAGAGGTTAAACACCAGGTACAGAAATGTATACGAAAATCATACTGGGAATACATTGAAAGCATCATATTACCACCACAAGATGGAACAAATTTTGGCACTATGAAAAATTTTTGGACCTATATTAAACATAAAAAAACTGATTATAGTTGTATTACTGAAATTAAACAAGATGGCAAACTCTTAACTGATCCACTACAAAAAGCTGGGGCACTTAACGCACAATTCCAGTCTGTATTCACACCAGCATCAAATATCTCCCATAAAGAATTTGTCAAACAGTGTAACATGCCACAGAATACTCTTTTTCCACCCATAACAAAATTAATCATAAAAACAGAAGGTATACAAAAACTTTTACATAACTTAAATCCTAACAAAGCAGCAGGACCAGACGAAATTAAACCAAGATTTTTAAAAGAACTTTCACATGAAATTGCACCAATACTTACCATTATCTTTGAGAAGTCAGTTAAAACAGGTGTTGTTCCAGATGACTGGAAAACTACCCATGTCTCTCCTGTATACAAAAAAGGCCAAAAATATAACCCTGAAAACTACCGCCCTATATCTCTCACTCACATGTATTTGTTGCAAACTTTTAGAACACATAGTAGTTAAACACATCATGACACATGCAGATAATCACAACATTTTATATCCCCTACAGCATGGATTTCGCAGAGGTCGATCCTGCGAAACACAACTACTTGAATTTATAGATGATGTCTCACTTAACATTGAAAACGGTAAACAAACAGATATTTTGGTCATGGATTTTTCTAAAGCATTCGATAAAGTTTCACATTCTCTTCTAACTAATAAGCTTCACCATTACGGGATACAGGGGGAATTAAATTACTGGATACAAAATTTTCTAAGCAATCGTAAACAGGCAGTAGTTCTAGAGGGGGAAAAATCTGAGTATGTTGCAGTTGAGTCAGGGGTTCCACAGGGGTCAGTTCTTGGACCAAGTCTCTTCCTGTATTATATTAACGACATTCCAACTGGTCTTACATCTACAGTACGTTTATTTGCAGATGACACAATAGTGTATTTGGCTATAAAATCAAATTCCGAAGCATCCACATTACAAAAAGATCTTGACAAACTGGCATCGTGGGAAACTATGTGGAAAATGGCATTCCACCCAGATAAGTGTAATGTAATTTCAGTCACCAGAAATAAAAAACCAATCAAATTTAACTACACATTACACAATCACTCATTAGAACATGTAACAACAGCAAAATATCTGGGGTTTATCATCAGTTCCAACCTTAAATGGGATGTGCACATAAACAACATATGCAAGAAAGCTAATAGCACCCTAGGCTTTCTAAGGAGGAACCTGAACATAAGCTCAACATCAATTAAAGAGCAAGCATATAAGTCCCTAGTAAGACCATCACTAGAGTATGCTTGCTCTGTTTGGGATCCATACTTACAACAAGACATAGATAGCATTGAAAAAGTTCAAAGGAGGGCTGCGCGTCTTGTTACCAACAAATACAGAAACACCTCAAGCGTTGGTAACATGTTTCAACATCTTGAATGGCGCAGCCTCTCTGACAGAAGGAAAGACTCAAAATTGGTAATGCTTTATAAAATTGAACACGAAAAGGTTGCAATACCTAAAAATAATAAATTAATCCCACAAAAAAGACAAACAAGACATTCAAATTCGAACAGCTTCCAAATTCCATCCTGCAAAACACAGTACAGAAAAGAATCATATTTTCCAAGAACTATTACCGACTGGAACAAACTACCGGACAACATTGTAAATTGCACTTCAGTAGACTCTTTCAAATCTTCAATTTCAAAGCATCAATATTAACTCAACTATTACATCATACTTAATTATACAAAGCATTTTTTAATGTTTTCGTATTTTTTAAAGATTGTATATATATATCAATCTATGTCTTGTTGTAAGTTTCCTCCTGTGACATAATCTTCAATTTGTTGAAGGCGGTCACTATATGGCAGAAGTAGAAGAAAAGACTAACTTGAGCAACACGAACCCCACCAAAAACTGGGGGTGATCTCAGGTGCTCCGGAAGGGTAAGCAGATCCTGCTCCACATGTGGCACCCGTCGTGTTGCTTACTTTATTACAAATCTGGTAAATAGTCTAATTCGGTAGGTCACATTCGTGAAAAGGGAAGGGTATTGTAGTTACGACATAAGGAACATATCCGATATCATCTGTGAAACGGTTATTCCATAACGGTAAACCAACTCGTGATGGCGTCCGCAAAATTACGATAAAATATATGTGCACCAAACGATGTCAATTCATATTCAAAAACTTAAAGGTAGCTGTATATTTATGAATTATGAGTGATGATATAGATTTAGTGTTTATATAAGCATGGGTCATATTTTAAATATCATATATAAGTGTAGGTCATTATTTCTTAAATATTTATATAACTATCATAGGTAATGAATTTCAGTGAATTATATATTAAAATGGGTACGTTTATTGAGGCAAAAATGGCATATACATACCAAAAAAATATGGAAGTTACCCCCGTGGCTAAATCCGACGCTTCTTGTATCTAGGAATTTTAAGCCCTTTACCGTCAGGCGTCAAACGGTCATTTCCGACTACCGTTAGCGTCAAATTGGTTAAAATTTTATCGTGATTCGTCAAAATATCCTTATCATGATTCGTCATAGGTCTCAAATATCTGATACATATAACTGTATGCATATTTTCCTGAAATCGCAATAATTAATCTCGCATTTAAGTCCATTCTTCAAAAATAGCAATAATAAGTGCACGCAATAATTTCTGAATTTACAGTATTGCATGTTTGCCTTTTTTTTTTAATCGTCATAATTAAAGAAAGTGTACATTTTATCGTCATGCACCATAAATAACCGTTAACGTCATTTGGTAAGATTTTTTACCGTTATTTGTTATGAAGGTACCCCCATTACGACCTCGTGTATCGGGTGTGAGTTGCACTCTTTTCACGTTAAAAAAACAACTTGCGACATCTCTCTAAAGGGTCTGTAGGTGGCCTGTTGCAAACCAAAATGTCGGCAAATATTCAACATACATGTACCACCAATTTCCAGTGCAAGTCCAAATTTCCCGCTCTTAATCCTGGTCGACATTAAGAGGCTTCCTCAAATTGCATTACCTACCAATTATTCTTATTATTGATTTGTTCTCGTCCTGAAAATGAGTGAAATATTTGCAACTGGATGTTATGCCAGCAATAATCAATCAATCAAAAGACCCATTGAACTTATGTCATTTGCAGTTTATCTTTTATAAACTAAAACAATAATTCATTATTTATTTTTCAAATTACACTCATATGCGTTAATCACAATAGAAAAATGCTCCGAAATCCAACGTCGTAATCAATCGTTGCAAAATTGGGAAAGCATTAACAACGAATACAAAGTGGTAGTCATATTCACAAATTGTTGCACGTTCAAAGGAGTAGTGGATTGAATGAGGTTTGATGGCATCAAACTTTCCACTTGTAAATCTGTCTTTGAAAGGTTCCAACCTTTCAAAACAAAACGATATATATCTCACACTGTGTATATATACCAAGCGAACAAAAATCATTGTGACATTAGCCTTACTCAATCAAGATTTGTTATAAGAGTCTATCCTAAATTGAGGTAAATTATATGGCCTTCCAAATACTGTTTCGATTTCTAACATCACTGAAGAGACATTAATTGTCGAAATCCGGATATGGTGTACTAATTTTTGCACCTTTTGTTTGCAGTATACCATCTTTTCCGCAAGTTTATTGTTTTCTGTTTGGTATTAAATTAATAGTTAAGATACATTTTGTTACATCTAGTGATCTGTTTATTTGGCAATCGCCAATGGCAGTCAGCAGGGTTTAAGAACATCCGTTGTTCGACCTGCTAGTCAAATTCGTTTTGTTAAAATAGACTTTTTGACTGGATTTATAACCAAACACAAATAATTATTCCGTTTAACATGGATATAATTTTATTCGGAAATTTAGGAAAAACAGAAAATAGTAAAATAAAAAATTTAACAATACTATTATCAAAATTCTTTATTTATAGAACAAAACTGTGTGAAAATCAAGTCAGTTTTTCAGGGTTGAAAAAATATCTAAAAGAAAATCTAATACTAGAAAAGAATATATTTTTAAAAACAAAGCCTCTTCACATTGCCAACCTCTACTGGGACCCCTGGCTTCCATTACTAGAATAATTTACACTTACAAATTAGCATTACCCTATGTAATGTTACTGTGTATATTGTTTTAGCCTTCTCCACACCACCATCATCATATATGTTTTATTTAATATATTGTTATATGTTTGTTTATTGTTTTTTGTTTTTGTTTTGTGTCTAAAACCACATGTACGTTTTTTAATATCTATTTTGTGTTTGTATGAATTTTTTACAATGGAAAACCAACTTTGCCAAATTTATTTAATGTTATATCTTAAGACACATGCTAGTTTTGACCAAAATACTGCTGCCAAAAATCCAAATTTCAGTGATTTTTTTTTTTTTTTTTTTTTTTTTTTGATTTGATTTTTTTTTGTTTTTTTGATTTATTTATTATTTTCTCTTCTCTCTTTTCTTTCTTTATGAAATAAAATTCTTTCTTTATTGAACAATATGGAAATAATGGATACATAATAATATAGTATTTTAGTTTCTTGTGTACAATTTGGAGTTTAGTATGGCGTTCATTATCACTGAACTAGTATATATATTTGTTTAGGGGCCAGCTGAAGGACGCCTCCGGGTGCGGGAATTTCTCGCTGCATTGAAGACCTGTTGGTGACCTTCTGCTGTTGTCTGTTCTATGGTCGGGTTGTTGTCTCTTTGACACATTCCCCATTTCCATTCTCAATTTTATATATTTTATAATTTAGAATACTAACAATTACTTTACTATTTTCTATCTAAATATACAATCTAATGTTTAACGAAGCCGGGATAAGGTACCGGTACTTTCTGTATCCAACTAAAAAATGTGAAAGTTTTCAATAAAGTATGTGAATTTAAAAAAAAAAAAAAAAAAAAAAATAGACTTTTTCACTTTTTTGGTCTTTCGGGAAAATGTTGTTTGTGCTGTATTTAGACCCTCTACCAAGAAATTTGTTTTGCATGCACACGTATAAAAATTGCGGTTTTTATCCAACGCAATCATAGGTTTGAACGTTGTTTTCAATTTAGACTTGTTTATATTTTTTCGTTTGGGCTTGTGTTATATTTGCCTTCGGGTTTATATGATCCGTTCATCTTATTTCGACTCTTCAAAATTCAAGAGTCTATCCTAGATTGAGGTAAATTATATGGCCTTCCAAATACCGTTTCGATTCCTAACATCACTGAAGAGACATTAATTGTCGAAATCCGGATATGGTGCACTAATTTTTGCACCTTTTGTTTGCGGTATACTATCTCTTCCGCAAGTTTATTGTTTTCTGTTTGGTATTAAATTAATAGTTGATATCCATTTTGTTACATCTAGTGATCTGTTTATTTGGCAAACGCCAATGGCAGTCAGCAGGGTTTAAGAACATCCGTTGTTCGACCTGCTAGTCAAATGCGTTTTGTTAAAATGTACTTTTTCACTTTTTTGGTCTTTGGAAAATGTTGTTTGTGCTGTATTTAGACCCCCTCTACCAAGAAACTTGTTTTGAATGCACACGTATAAAAATGGCGGTTTTTATCCAACGCAATCATAGGTTTGAACGTTGTTTTCAATTTGAGGTGCGTTTACACGATACGATTTTCCGTTCGATTTTCCTTCCGACTTGATACCGTCGCACAGGTAAATCGTACAGCGTTCTGTTCACACGATACGATTTTCCATTCGATTTTGAACAGATTTGAACAAGTGCTTTTATTTTTCTAAACGCAGCAACTTCCGAAATTATCTATACGGCATGTAATCGGCAATTATATTATTAAAATTTAAACAAATATTATTGAATTATTGATTGGTGATTGGTTAATGAATTTTTACCAGAGGCTCCAGGAGCCTGTAATCGCTCATTTGATTCACAGAAGTCAAGAAAAGAATTTAAAAAAAATTTCAAACTGAAAAAATTTGACAACTGAGAAAAAAAAAGCTAAATAAAAATTGTCATTTGAAGCCTAATGAATGTCAAAACCCGTTTCCAAAGACTATTCCTCCAAAATATGATTCCATCCAGCCCAGTTTTTTATAAATGTAGCTTTTTATACTTTTATATGAGATTTTATGTTTCTTTATTTTTATTAAGTTAAGTACATATTGCACTACTATAGTGATCGTACTGGCCGTAATAATGTTTTCTTCGTAAACCTGTAATTTCCGTGAACGGATAAAAGACCCAAGCTTGACAAAATATTTAGCACAATATAGAGTGTGGTATGAGTTATAAGGTTACCTTGAATAATTTTGTTTATATCAATGGTCACTTATTCCAAATTATATCAGTCTTGAAACAAAGGTGAAAAATGCAAAAAAATTGTTCAGCATGTAATCTCAGACTCTGTTTTTTAAACAAACGCTAATTTTGAAAATGAATTCTACACCCAACAGATTGATATCGGTGTCAACATTTAATTCCAATACAACTTCTCTCTTCAGATACACGTATTATGTTTTATAAAAGACGAAATAGTCGAAATATAACCTCCGTGCGTGAAATGTAATATCCGTTGAAGTTTTTGGTGAAGAGTGATTTCTTTCACGTACGCACTTCTGTCGAGTATCATCATATGGCATGCCAAATAAACATTTAAATAATTATTACGGATGGCGAATATATAAATTACAGAACAATTACATACATAGCAATTCAGACGACATAAGGAGGCACCATGTGACACTTTTAATTTTGTTTAAGTGTAACAGAGTTGGTTTTTTCTCATATCTAGAAAAAAAACCGAACCGGATATTTTTACATCAATATTAATGCAAGTAGGTAAACCCGTTTTCAATACTAGTATTCAAGATATGAAACTTTTATTAAAATATAGATCTAATAGATAATTCAATACTATTAAAGAATGGAACTCTCTAAACAGATAACAGTTGCTTCATGCGTCTTGATTTATTACTACATGTACGTCTTCGTTTTATAGGCACATGTTTTTGTGCAATTCACGTCTTTTTGATAGAGTTAAGCCACTATATTCAATTAATATTTTATAGTGTTTGTTTTCGTGTTGAAATGTCATACATGTATTACTTTTTAGTTAAGGGCGAAGGTTAGCGCCTGTTAAAACGTTCAAACTTGCTATATTATATGCATCTGTCCCAAGTCAGGAGCCTGTTGGTCAGTGAATGTCGTTTGTTTGTGAGTTTCATAGATGTTTCTTGTTTCTCGTTTTGTAAATTATAGATTAGACCGTTAGTTTTACTGTTTGAATTGTTGTACACTGGTCATTTTGGGACCCTTTATAGTTGCTGTTTTGTGTGAGCTAAAGAAGGCTCCGTGTCGAAGGCCGTACTTTGACCAATAATTGTTAGCTTAAATTCGCTGTGACTTGGATGCGGAGTTGTCTCTTTGGCACTTAAACCACATATTCTTATGTTTAATGTTCACAAGTATTTATAATTATTTGTGATTTTTTTTCAACTTTATTTTAGATTTTATATACATGTGCGAACTAAAGTAGGGTTTAAGTGTGGCATGAATATAGGAAAATAATACCTTTTTATAAAATAACGTTAAAGGTCTTCGAATCCATGATATAGTCCAGCTTGTGCAATACCATAATTAGAAAATTTAGAATAAATAAAGGGACATGAGACTTTTCAATCCCTGAAAAAATTTGCCGAGATTCAAGGTCGCCACACGTCAAAACATTATCGGACTAGGAATAGCTAGCATGATTTGTTTTCCTTAAAAATGTCAATTCGATTTTTCAGTATTATAATGATCCATAGCAATACTCTCAGTTCACAAATTCCCGAATCTAATTAAGTTTTACCCTGAAATGCAGAAGGTTACTTTTTTTTAAATGGCACGACTATTCCAAGAGCTAAGAAAGTTTGACCTAATTTCTGATTTGGAGTATCGTCAACGGTTTCTGAGATACAAGAGGGGTTGATTCCTGATGAAGCCAGATGCGAATTTAGGGGGTGGGGGCAGGGGCCCGCTCCCCCTTTTTGTGGGAAATATTTGGTTGATTATATAGGGAATCACTGAAGCATACATGACTGGAGCGGGTCCCTCTTAGGCAGTCAATGGCCCCCCTCTTATGAAAATTTCTGGATCCGCCACTGGAAGTGGTATAGATTTTATTTTTCATCCTATTTAGATGGAATTTTTTCCATTGTGTTATTCATTTCGATCCCTTTTGGAAATGTCAACGGATTTTACATAGCTAATACGGTTATAGAGTTAAAAGGTTAAAATACTACTGAAAATTACACTTTGCCACACTTTTCTTATGGTATTTAATATTTTTATTTTCCAACCGAGATTAATTGGATCTTTGGCATTAAGTTCCTCATTTTCATCTCTTTTAAAAAATAGAATTAAATGCCGTATCCAAATCCTTATTGTGTCTACCTTATTACTGTGTCCACACTCTTTGTTTCAACACTTACCCAATTAACCGCGATTTCGCGGGAATCATCTAGTGTATTCTTATATCAAAGAAAATACCTCGGCTAGACGTATTATAAATGTATTCGATAATCGTTATATTAAAACATATATGTGTGCATGTCCATAGGATTTTGATTTTTGTGAAATTTGATTAAAATGCCAGGTACAGCTTTAACATTCTGTAAGATGTTAATATACATAATTGGGGCATGCCTGTCCACAAGTTTTTTAGATCACCGGGGACCGAAGGGCCCCATGTGAGCTTATGCCATCACTTGGCGTCCGTCGTCGTCCGTCGTCTGTCGTCGGAGTCGACTGTCGTCGAAAACTATTTCAAAAATCTTCTCCTCTGAAACTACTGGGCCAAATACCTTCAAACTTTAACTAAATGTTCCTTAGGGTACTTAGTTTACTAACATTTAAAAATCTTTCTCTCTGAAACTATTGTGCCTAATACTTCTTAACTTTAAATAAATGTTCTTTTATGAATCTAGTATATGAATTGTATCAGAATTTTTGATCCATCAACAAACATGGCCGCCATGGCTAAAAATAGAACATAGGGGTCAAATGCAGTTTTTGGCTTATATCTCAGAAACTAAAGCATTTAGAGCAAATCTGACATGGGGTAAAAATGTCCAAAAGGCCAAGATCTGTAAGCCCTGAATTTCAGACAAACCGAACAACGCGTTGGGTTGCTGCCACTTAATTGGTTATTTTAAGGAAATTTTGCAGTTTTGTGTTATTATCTTGAATATTATAGAATATAAGTAAGATCTACAAAATGTTTTCTATGACCAAAATTGTCAATTGACCCCTTAAGGAGTTATTGCCCTTTAAGGACAATTTTACACAAGTTGTTTATGTTTTTTAACTTTAAAAATCTTCTCAAATGAATCTAGTATAAATTTTGTATTTTATTTCCTTGTACGTCAAGAAACATACAGACACTACGGCTAAAATGGAACATATGGGTAAAATGCATTTATTTGCTTTTGAAGAAAATATGACAGATACAATGAAAATTTAAATGGCATTTTTAAGCCACTCATTAATATATATTGAAAAGCAAAAATAATCATTGACGAAAGACTTAAGCAAAAGAATAACAGGTGAGCGATTCAGGCCCTTGAAAGCCTCTTGTTTTTTTAAATATATAGAAAATTATAGATAGTTTGACGGGCTCATTTTTTCATTCAAGCTGCATAAGGTAAGTTAATTGCCTTTTGTTAAAGCTTGGAGGTTACAATAAACCATTAGATTTTATGGGCGCAACATGGTATTCAGAATTAAGAGTATAGCCAATCCTGATTGGTTGATATGTGCGCCCGTTATTTTTTGTTATTAGAGACTTCGTGGATGTCTTTTAAACGCTAGGGTGAGACACGTATTTTTAAGTGAAAAATTGATGGGAATGGGAGATAAGTACAAATTACGCTAAGAAAAGCTACGCGAACCTATATTTTTTGGACCAAAAAATACTGTCCTAATAACTTTTCTTTAATTCTAGCAAGGTTTCGTTAAAAAAATCAACTTTCTAAAGTCTGTATCTCGAAAAAGGCTATCATTTTCGCCTATGGGGAAATTAATTGTTTATTTCAATCTGGAAGAACAACATAATGGCATACTTTATAGAATTAATTTACTATGGCAGGGGCACCAAACCCGAGGTGTCTTACGTGTATACACAACCAGTTTACGGTTTTCTTTTGTATTTAATTTAATTTATGCAGACCTGTCTGCATGCATACAGACGGACCACGTGGTTATATTCAATATGTAGTTTTTATTTATTTTTTTCTACTGTAGATAAGTGACAATTTTATTTCCAAAAAAGTAGATACAAAAATATTGTCTACAAGTGTAGTTTTAATTTTAAAAACTGTGGCGTTTTAATGTGTATATACTATTGTAGCTATGTATATTGTTTTTTATGTATTATTTGTAAAAAATAATGATATACATTGTATTAATAAGTTCATTGTGAGCTCTTTTAATGGGAATAAAACACCCTCCTTTAAACGTTTAGTCGATTACCACTGTGCCTGAAGTGAAATAATTATGAATAGATATCAGAACGCGGACGTGATAGAAAGCCTCCTATTTAGTACATTGACTAGCTAGACGGAAGCCGGGAAGGAAATAAGATGAGTTAAAAGTTTAAAAATATTGCAGTGGCTAGTAAGTTACGCCAGGATTTACGTATTATTTACGATCATCTTAACTTACGACGGCTTTGTGAAACGGCTGTAAAACCTACGATTTATTTACGATGGACGTACGATGACACGTGTAGACTTGCGAAGGCTTTGTGAAACGGTGGCAAGGTTTGTGAACAAAAGATGACACTGTTCCCTTTACCAAATAAACAAGTTTAGAATGATGTGAAAGTCGGAATAATGTCGATTGAAATTATTTGCTTGATTTTTTCAATCGACTAATAAATTTAGTCGATTTGGCGTTCACACGATCAGATTCCAGTTAAAAAGTCGAATAGAAATAGCGTACCTTTCGATTTCAAAACGACGTTTCGACTTGACATTCGACTTCAGATTTTAGTGTTCACACGGTACGATTTTAGTCGAAAGCAGGTGCATAGGTAAAAATCGAATGAAAATCGAATGGAAAATCGTATCGTGTGAATGCACCTTTAGACTTGTATATATAAAGACATGTCTTATGTCTATCTCTAGATTCGCCTTACGTGACAAGGTAACACTACGACTATTGAAGTTATATTTTTATATAGCGGATGTGGTCGTGTGGTCTAGAGCGCTGGACATGAGGCTAAGCGATTGGTGCTGTAGTGTATCAAAGGTGTTAGTTCGAATCCCGTTGAGGGACAAAAAATTGTCAGCATAAAAGTCTAATTCTAACACTGTTGGGTGTAATTTTCAGACTTATATATATATATATATATATATATATAAATATAACAGAATTGTTTTGAATGTTGTTTTCAATTTAGACTTGTTTATATAACAGAATTTACATTATTGAGCCCAATAATCTCCCGGATCTGTGTATATATTTGTCCATTCGTTTTTCGTTTTAAAAAATCAAAAACGAAAAACCCTTTTTTTTAATTTTTGATCTCTTAAAACGAGAAACGAATGGACGCAGATATACACTGACCTCCTCGACACTGATTATCGTGTTTAGCTTATAAATGTACAGCAGGTCTGATGGAACGTGCTTGGCTGTGTACTTAAATATACTCCCCATCAAAACTAACGCACATATATACACATTGAGTTGATATTTTTTTTATAAAAATATACAATAAATAATGAAGATTGTGTTATATAGAAGAAATAACCAATGCACATGCACTTGAATAATTCTATAAAATGCACTGTATCAATCGTAGCATGTATTTTTTGTAAACGCAGCTTCGCTTTGCCTTTATTTTCAGTTCTGTAAATTTTAAAACCTCCGGCCTTTCAAGAATGATTATACTTATCTATTTTCTTTTACACAGTTTCAAGGGCTTTCAGTAACTGATATAAATCCCCCTCTGTTTCCCGCGAAAAAGACTCGAACAGAATGTTTAAATGTATTACTTAAAAAAGCAATAATGACATACTTTGATCAGAAAAAAATCACTCTTAAAACATTACAGAAGACGGTATAAGAGTGGCCTTTGTACTTTTACATAACAGTGTTTGACTTAGGTTTGTTAGTTTACTTCTGGGTATAAATTTTATTGTGGAAAGATCTAAATATTTTGTCAAAAAGTTCAGCGATTTAAATATTTTCACCTCCTCAACAATAATATAAATTTCAAACATCAAAGCATGGCAAATGTATATTACGCAATAATTCTACATATCTGATTATTATATTACATAATCTGTGAAGATTAACGGTTTTGTACATAATTTATTATTTCAAAGGGTTATCACTTTTAATAAGTATCGCATAAACGGTGTAAAGTGCATCGGGCTTTAAACCCTCAAAGGATGTAACGGTTGACATTTAGAAAGTTGCATGATTTTTTAAAAATAGTTTTCTTATTCTGGTGAATGTTTCTTGTTCAATCTTATGAACCTCCTTTTCTTTTCTCGAAATCAGAATAATACAGAGGTTTGTCGAATGAATTTGACCGGAAAGGGGGGAGGGGGCGGTGGTATTCGAAAGTGGGAGACCAGAGGGTAATATCAGTTGTGAAAAGTTCAAATGACCTTTAAATACAAATACATTTACGGTTACAACTAAATGCAGTGCAGTTTTTGCTAAGAATAAAGAATAGCAGTTTAGTGTGAAGTGTTGCAGTCATCATGATGCATGTAGCAGCGTAGTGCTATTTGAGTATGAATAAAATAATATTGAAAAAAAAGACATATGTGTTATAACAATTTCTATTGTATGACAGCCTTTCACATGTAATGTGTGTGTACGTACGAGGGCCTAGATATAAGGTTTACAGAATTGAGAATAATGGATCTCACCTATCCTCTTGATGCCGGTCGGCATTTAAGGCCCTATAATATATAATGGATAAGGAACAGAAATTAATGGACATGAAAAAAAGAAAAGATAAAAATGGACCAAAGCAATAAAGAATAGAGAATTACAAAAAATATAAAGATAAGAGAATAATGGGACAAAAATTAGGAATATAGAAAAATGTAGAATAAATGCTTAAATTTAAACAGGAATGTACCCTTTGGAAAATTAGACCCCGCACCCCACAACAACGGCTTTCAATTACTAGAAGGGGGGTTTAACGATCCATGAGGGTCTCGCACGGTCAATTAACCCTATAAAAGATATCTCTATCTGCTGGCATGAGAGGCGAAAAAGCTAAGCAAACTATCGGCTTGATCATACGTCTAAAAGAACATTATAATTCCGAAAAACAAAACAATATATATACAATTTAGATCAATTTACCATTTTGTATTTTCGTGTATATATGTGTCACTCTATTTTTGTTCACATAGTATATATTTCATTTAATTGCCTTCGAAACTGTAAGTCATTCATCTTATGTTCAGAAGCAATTTTAGTTGTAAATTTTCAGGTAAATCACCTTAACAAAAGTCGAAACAACATAAGAAGTACAAAAATATCTCAAAAATACTGAAAGATTTAATTACTCATTCTTCAACTTGTCAAGAAAGTGAGAAAAAATAAATGAAGAGCATTTCTGTTTCTAATTAATTCAAAATTTCTATTACCCTTGTAGTACACATTAATATATTATTTCTAGAAATTACATGATTTAGTTAGCATTTTAGCTTTGAGGTTCTTGATTTATGTGCCGCCAAGTATATCTACGTAACAAAGCACAAAATCCCTTTACTTATTGCAAATACTGAAGTTTGAAAGCTGTATTTCTATTTATTCGATTAACTGTTTTATTCGGCTGCAAAAACGTTAAACCTTCCAATGCAAGCTCAAAAACCGTTGACCGAAGCATATTTTGTTTGAAGCGTTCTTCATACTAACATGTACGCTTTGTCAACGCTTTTACAATCATAGAAAAAAAAATCAAAAGAAGCATTCAATTCCTATAATTATATCTTAATGTAAATAATAACCCGGAAATCTTCATTCCTCTATATCGTCCTGAACGTGCATAAAATATTTATACTGGACGTCATCTTTCCTCTAGAGTGGGGTGCTCATTTTCGCCATAATTTTCCATGTTTTCTGCAGTTTATGTTCAGACCTTTAAGTTTTTGAAGTATACTGATATTTCTATATGAAGATAACATCAAAAGCAAAATATCCTTAGCTTGAAAACGTGTTTCTCTGAAAAAAATTCATCTGAAAAGTTAGATTAAAGGCTATTTGAAATTTCCTCATGTTTTTTCATAGGGGGACACATATTCGCCGTTTTTACACGCCTATATAAAACCAAATAACTGCAGCTTTAAACAATATTTATCAAATCAATTTCATTATAGATGAATAGCAGACATTTCAAACGTGTAAAGAACTGAAATTTAGGGCAATCAGTCAAAGAATTACTAAGAAATACTTCTTTGAAATCTTTTTTTTTCATTCAGGAAATTGGCCAAAAATCGTTGTCCGTTTTTCGGTCCTTTGCGGTAAGTGCCGAAATTTTTTCTAAGTTTAAAAAATAATCATATTTGTTATAAAAATACAATTTACCGGCATATTTCTTCCATTTCAGCAATCTTTTGAAGTTTCTACACCTCTAAATCATAAAACGGCGAACTTGTGTCCATGGCGAATATGTGCGCCCCACTCTATATATCATTTTTTTTCTTCTAAAACACCACATTATTCAAAATGATGCATCCCTGTGAATATTTATGTAATGGCATTATAGAAAATTGACGTAAGATGCTTTCACAGCATAATTAAAAGATAGATTACAATTAAAACCTTTAATATAATTGATAAATTAGTACCTGTTTGTTTACATGATTTGTGTAATGTAAAAAATTCACATCCTTAAAAATCAAATAACAGATGTTTTGTTTTATTTCTTCAAATATTTAGAACAATTTGACATTAGTCCATGCTTACTATTCATTTCTTAAGAAATGGATGCTCGTAACATATTTTATTTGCTCTTTTTTAAAAGTTGAATTTTTGTGGACGCATGGCGACGTTTCCGTAGATTTTACTTTTCCGGTAAATACTTCATCTGTTGATATTTACTGTGAACGTTTTGTGAATATTTAAATATATTTACCTATTAGAAAGACGTGCATAATGTGAAATAATAAAAAAAAAAAAAAATTGTTTAGTCCCTATCAAAACTTGTAAGATTTTCGCAGCTGTTTTTGTTAAATGGGTGCAATTTGGGTACTGTGACGTTAACAGCCTTCCGGACCATTCAGAAATGAAATAAAAACTTTTGTCGCAGTTTTTCGCCAACATGATCCAACATTACTTGAATAGTATACAGCTTATCTTTCTTGATTCTTGTTGTTGTAGTACGCCTTTAATATTAGTTTTGCTTTGAATTGTTAGTTATTTACTAGTAATGAAAATGTGATGACATGCTCACGTGGACATGCTGCATTTATACGTTACAATGAATATGTAATGTTTAACTTATATAAAATGGGTCTCATTGGGGTCTAAGCGTGACCCGGGATTGCCGATTTTTTGTAAGCGTGACACGTGAAAGTCAAATTATTGTACCGTGAAAACGGGAAATGAAGCCTAGCGGGACACGGGAAATTACAAAAAAATAAGAATTGCTTACGTACATAGTGTAAGCGGGATACGGGAATCTGACAAAACAGTAAGCGGGATCCGGGATCAGAACCCCCCAATGAGACCCCCTATAATCTGCATGCTTCAGTTTGTTTTAAGATATGTGTAACTAGATCTATAATTTATCTATATTCTCTAATAAGCTCATATAACGTTAGATATAAAGATATAAAAATGAGGAGATGTGGTATGATTGGCAATGAGACAGAAAGTTATGAATGAAGTGGTAGTCACATGGTAGTGGTAGTAAGAGGTTACTACGGATCCGTATGGAGTCAGTACATTTTTATATGGGGCTCATGACGTCACGTCTTCTATTTATGATGACGTCATCTATTCATGTTATTCATATTGTAGTTCATTGTTTATTTTTGTAGAAAACTTGACAGGAAAAGTCCCGGGTGCGAATTTATCGTTATAAGATCTTATAAGGTTCACGACACATTACGACTCCATAGAGGGTTAGTAACAATACACCTTATAGCTATTTGGAAATCTGTCCCGCTTGACCCGAGAATCTGTCCCGCTTGAACTTTTGACGTCATACAACAATCACTTTTCCATTGTGGCGTCAGATATTTTGTATTATGACGTCAAAATTTTACGGGAACTTTTGTGATGTCCAGTAATGCCCGTAAATGGCGGACAAATAGCGATAAGGTGTATCCATCGGCCTTCGCCCCCCCCCCCCCCCCCCCCATGAATTTTGCGAACCCTCTATGGATTCGTATGGGGTCAGTAGCAAACCATGTAACTAAAAGTGAAGGGGTAGTTTTTAAATAAATATATATATTATAATAAATGGATACTTAAAAGGTTGAAAATTCATGCTTTAGTTTATTATACGCTGGATGGCGACAACGCACGATGGACGCCAAGGGATTGCAATGCATGACCTTACATGTACTTCCATTGGGAACTAGTTTGCAGAAACATTTAATCATTATTTAAAGTGCATATTGAAATGGTGATATTGGTGCATCCAGAAGAGATTCCAGGGTTAACAACCCACCTCTTCAAATATGATTTTTTTAAATCACGCAAAAATCAACGCAAAATCATCCATCCATTAAAACAATCTTGGAGGGGCCTGATGGGGGGGGGGGGGGGGGGGGGGGGTCTCATCACGATTCACGAGAAAATAAATTTCCATGATCACGGATCACGAAAATATAAAAAAAAAAATCTGTAGAAAAACGGATCACGATAGCGAAAATGCGCCGATCACGAAGAACGAAAATAACCCATCAGGCCCCTTATCTTGATCTGCTCATGCACCGCAATGTTTAGAAGAAGCACCCTTGGAAGCAACTGCTTGTCAATGTCAATGTCAGATCATGTCAGATCATGTCAAAACATGGTAAATGCTTCATTGAACAAACTTGACAGCTATAGAAGATTTTATAAATACATATTATCTTGAGCTATGGCTATTAAAATGCAATCGTTTCTTCAAATTTCTATAGATTCAATTCACTTGAGATAAAAGTTGTTGCTTTTAATTTAAAAAAAAAGAGTGACAAGCATAAAAAGTACGAGACTTTCTTTTGCTGTATCATGAATCTTTGTTTAACTGTCAGTCCATTCAATCCTTGAAACATCCTCATTTGCTTAATTTATGTATATTTTAACAAAATCCGTTTCTTATTTTATACATGTAAGCGCAAGATTCAATTCAACTTATTATAATTACACATGTACTTCAAATTTCATAATAATGTCCAGTAAATTGATTTATGCTTCTTCATGGTTATATAGGCATGATATTCCATAATTAAAGAAAGTTTTATGGCCTTAAATACAATTTCACAAACATTAAATGTCTTAATATTTGTTTGAAAATTCTTAATACTTGAATTCTTAAACTTGCGATGCAACTTATCATAAAATATCTATAATTAAGAATTGAATACTTCTTTTTGTAAATTCATTGGGTGTAAAAGCGTTGACT
This sequence comes from Mytilus californianus, assembly GCF_021869535.1. Classification (NCBI taxonomy): domain Eukaryota; kingdom Metazoa; phylum Mollusca; class Bivalvia; order Mytilida; family Mytilidae; genus Mytilus; species Mytilus californianus. The sequence goes on along the minus strand of NW_026262712.1, from coordinate 51,701,379 downwards.
GAAGTACATTTTGTATGAAGCGCGGAAGAGCCTCATTCCAAAAATGTGCGCACGGTCAACGCGTTTACAACCCTATGAAATTACAAAAAGAAGAATTCAATACTTATAATTACATTTTATAGCTAGGATTTGAAAACACGATTTCTATCAAGTTTTTCTTTAATTTACCTGTGCACTTTATTGTGGGACCTCGTGTCATCATGAATGTTACATTTCATTATGTAATGAATGTTAATTTCAGAAGGACGCGAGATTGCTGTTAGCCAATCAAAATAACGTATCATAGTGAAACATACATGCAATGTGATTATTGTGTTTTTAAGGACAAAAATGTGAACGGAAAGCTAATTATTATCTCGTGCCATTCAAGTGACATATACATTGTAGAATTATAAATATACTGACACGAACGAAAGAGAAAAACACTTGAAAAGTCGGAGAAAAGACATTTGTGTTGGACATTTGTGTACTGTATGGAAAAGGAGATGTTGGGGAATAATCAATAAAACATCATCACAACACAACAAATAAGTAAAATACTTGAAAAAGACGACTGTCCATATGATATGTCAAGTCATAAATCGCTTTCAATCAAGAAAACTGCGAATGAATTCAACATTGTCTACTAAAGATCTAGCATCAAACTCAAATTCCTCAATGGACAGAAACATCAATAATCTTGACGAGGTTAATGTTTGTCGTCGTGTTGCTCATGGTATAAGTACAAGCAATGTAGCAATAAGAAAACATATGACAGACAATACGATGAACAAAAGAAAAGGGTATTGATGCCGGGATCCAGTATATGAACCCTCTTAGGTTCTTTTGAATAAAATGTCAGGCCACATTTATGTTGTCTGGAATATCGAATTTGACAGTCAAAATAACAACAATTACATGTTGAAGATTATGACATTTTAATGACATCGATATTCTAGACAACATAAATGTGGCCTGACATCTCATTCAGAAGGACTTAAGGGGGTACGCTACTGGGGCTCCATAAATACCCATTTCTTTTGTCCAAGGTATTGTCTGTCATATGTTTTCTTATTGATACATTGCTTGAAATTACTTTAGTTTGGCGGGGGAATTAAGCGTTACCCATGACCGTCCGTCCAATTTTCGTTTTCGCACTCTTAACTTTAATTTGCCTCAAGCAAACTCATACACAATGCTAAGAACCACAACACGCAGACAGAGTTCGAATTTGGGTTATGAGTCATTTACCGTTCTAGAGTTATGTCCCTTTTTAACTTGGAAAATTGCAAAACTTATGCGGGGACATTCGTGTCCTCAAACACCTTCTTCTTTTATTTTTTTTTTGTAGATTGCTGTTTTTCTTTGTGCCGTTTTTCGTTTTTGTACCAGTGGTTTTGTAGATCCCTCTCCGACTTGTGAGTTTTGATTTTCCCGTATCTTCCACCTCTTTTTTATATTATCTAACTTTTCGTCGTTGACAAATAAATGTGAAAAGGTCAAACTACTTTTGATATTTTTGTGGTTAAAACTTCACCTGGTTTACGTACTTTAGAATAATTTTAAATACTATGACGTTATCCCATATTTGAAAATGATGCATACATTTGTTCATTTTTATAACTCCTCTGTCGATAATTAAACTAAATTCCTTGCTTTTTTCTCCTGAAAATGCTATAAACATTGTCAATATAAGAATGAAGTACACAAAACTTATAAACATAAAAACTTGAAATTGAACCAATCGAAGGTAAATCGGTTGAGACTTGATGCAAGGCAAGGAATTATCAAAAATACAAACAAAAAAAACAGTAACTTCCGTCTCCTTTGCAATAAAAACAGATGTAAAAGCAGAGACAAACAAAAACGAATAACACGTGGTCAAGATAGAGTGACATGTTTTAAAGACCACATAATGTGGTGGGGCCATTTAAATTTACGTGCACACAAACGCCCCATTTACCTATCTTGACAATATGTCTTAAAACTGAAACACATAATAAAAAAACTAAGAGGCGAAAGGACCTTTTTCGGGACGTCGGACCTTTATTTTTGCAGGAATTCGGGATTGGGACTTTTATATTGGGGGAATTCGTGATTGACCGTTAACGGGGATTGATTTTTCGGGATCCGGGAAAGAATGCATTATGCATTATGCATTCTCTCCAACCGCCCCTCATCTGGATGAACTCTTACTTGAACAAGTATAAATTAAAATGGCACTTAATTGGAAATCAGAGTCAAATACTAGTATGCACGCTACTACAGGAAGCTAACTAAGGTAGTTATGAACAACTGTTGGATGAATATCATCGCTAAACTAAAAAAAAAAGAAGAAAGAAACAGAAACAAAGTTACCGCTCCCAACATGCTGATTTTTTATTTGACCTGTTTCGTAACAAAAATAAGAGACAATTCTCCCAGAATTAAGTAATTAATAGAAGAGACTATGTTGACCACCTGGTGACCATTTCATATACATCTTTATGTAAAATTCGGAAAAAATAACTTTTTATAGTTGGGTTGCTGTCTGATTGACGTATAACCAACATTTTCTATTTATTTTGACCAAAAAGCTAAATATTGTACGCATGGGTTTTTGTTAGAATTGTATGATAAACGTGTACTGACAAGGTTCCTGGCTATGGATAGACATATTAACACCCTGCGATGTAAACTATAGTACTCGTCCTCAGTCACCGGCACTGCAATAAGTGCAGAGAATAACGTGCACTGACAGGGTTCCTGACTATATAGACACATTTTAACATCCTGCGGTGTAAACTTTAGTATTTTTTTTTCGTATAATCATCCCTCCGCTTTTTATCTCAATCAGTGGCATAGCAATAGATCTAATTAAGAACGTGCACCGGCTAAGTTATTGACTAAGTAGAGATGCGGAGTTAAACTAAGTTACTTATTGTTTTTTAGTACTCATTCCTCCGGCTTTGTCTTAATTAGCTAAGAGAGAACGATAGAGAAGAACATCCGGCTTAAACCAGTTCAGAAAAAATCACTTAATTCTATAATATCGTAATAAAAGACGACAAAACGTTAGCTACATATTTATACATGATACTGTATGATTTTACTGAAAGCAAGAAGGCTAATTTTATTTACGACTGTATTTGTTTTATGTAAAGAATCAAAGTAAGCAAGATAGTGAGTGGTTGAAATTTAAATTCCTAAATATTAATATAATCTAAAGAATTTTCAGCAATTTCGCAAATATCAATAAATATATCTTTTTGCCAGCGTTGTAGAAGGCTGTTGAAAACAGTTTTGACACAAATTTTGTCCCGAATAAGTTTTAAAATCATCCCACTCGACGTTAATAAAATCAGATAACGACCAATGCAATCAATCCATATCGAATATTTTACATATTTTGAGAAATATAGATTCCACCACTGCATCGAGTGTGTTACGATATTTCTCCACTCGAGACAGTTTAATTTTAAAATTTAAAACGCGAGGCTTGCCGAGCTTTTTAAATATATATTTAAAATTTAACTGTTGAGAGTGGAGAAATATCGTAATACACGGGATATATATAGTGGTGGAATCTGTTTCTCTAATGATTTTTAGACAATATCAAAACAAAGTTTATCCTTTCTTTTCAAAGATTTGCAGAAAGTTGTGTTCTTTATATATGACGTCATCAGGCATGATCGCCTTTTTTCCTGACATCACAATAGGAACTTCAGAAGAAATCAAGAAAATTTGACGTCATAATTGAATTTCGACCAATTATTTGCCGAGAACAAAGTTTTCTCTAGATATGAGAAATATTTTTCTCATACCGATCGAGAAATGTGAAAATAGCATGAAAATTAGAGAAATAAGCATTCAATTCTAATGACATCGAGAACCAAAATAGATTAAATCATATCTTAAAGAAAAGCATTGAATCAGAAGGATTTACGAATTTTGGAATTACCGAAGGACGTAATAATTTTTTTTAATATAAAAACTTAAAATTTGCCAACATCCGTCAAAATTAAAGTTTTGAGTCATCCATAAGCATCGATAATTTGATAACATGTTCAAAATACGAAATACTGTTGTCAGAAGCTCAAAGTACAAGCATAAAGCTGTGATGCTATGAATTTTAGTAGTAAAGATTCATGGACTCTTCGTTCCGGAATATGACCCTGGGTTGAAAGAATGCATTACAGGGATATTGGTCTGACATCTTTGTAGTGACATTTTTATTGATTTGTAAAACAGCGTTATTTTTTATTTGATGATCTGATCTCCTCCCACGAAATTTGAAAAACTTAATTGAGCGAAAAATGTTTTAATGGTATGACTTTTCATTTCTAAATCAAGTATACCTGATAAAATTTTCTCAAACATAACATTTGAAATTTACACCGTGACGCAATATGTAAAATTAGTGCTGACGAAAAATGTTCTAAAATGTACTAGAGCAAACATTGTTGTAAGCTGTGGAACTGCCCTTAATGGGCGTACAAATGTATGCATGAATATGAACCAATTTTAACTATATATCAAGCGTAAGGTCCAATTAAAAATGATAAATTTTCTACATTATATTTTGTCATTCGTGTCCCTATTCGAGTGGGCCTGAATGTTTCATCATGCCATTAAGTATAATTCCAAATGGATGTTTAGTAAGATCTGAAGATGAAATGATGTAATGGAAAGGTGGAATAAAAAGTAAAGCCAACGTTTAAAGATCACAAAGTCTGCTTTATAATAACTTGCATCTTAGTATGAGTTAAATCTGTTCGTATTCGCCTTTTTTAATTAGTTCTCACTGCGAACATAAACACACACTAGAAGTACTAACGAGCTCGGTTTTCTACCCAAACACACAAGTGTAATAAATAAGTCTAAACCATTTTAGGTATAAAAGCCTTACGAATAATTGTATAACATATTTTAAGGAAACACGGGGAATCTTTATACACATTTATTAAACTAGTTGACTGCTTAATTGGTAACACTGAGTCCAGTTGTAAAAATAGCATGAAAATTCTGTCTATTTCCGAAGATCCATTTTCACGTTGTAAAAATAAACTTATTAACTGATATAAGTACATGTTTTATAACAGTCAGTCATTACAACCAAAGAATTCGGATTTATATTTTTAACCATTAAACGAAGATGACAATAAAGTCAATTGAAAACTTATATTTGAAAAAAAACAATGATCTAACACATAATAAGATGTCTGGATATCTAAAACTTTCAACGAAAACCGAAACAAATCTTTTCTTCTTTTTAAGTTGATCGTTTAAAAATACACATAAAGGTGTCCCCCAAAAGGCCATCAAGTCAAAAGGAAAAAAAAACCTCAAACGAATTATAATAATGAAATATTTTTTAAATGTGTGTTTTATGAACTTAATTTAAAAATGATTTGTCATTCCGTCATATTTATTTAGCTTTTCACGAATAACTTGACTTAAGGCTAAAAAGACAAGACCCACCCCGTACAAACAAAATGTTTTTATATCTGCGTTCTTTCATCTTTCAACAAACATTCTCAATTGTGGGCTAAAGGGCAAGTTTTCGTCTTAGATTTGAAGCACTTTTCCTTAGATGTTGTATCAATATTTGCAAAATAGGATGTACTCCATGCAATTAACATGTGCACTACGAAAACTAAATGTATATGTTGCTATGCAGATTGCATGCATTTTGGTATTCAGTTGAAAAACAAATTGTCACTCTTCAAATACCGTTGTGATAAACGATGTACGTTAAGTTATATACGTATATAGCTATTCAACAGTAAAATACAAACTATATCGCCATAAGTATTCATTTTATTATTAACATTCCCTTTCCTCCTGAAGGAACAGAAAATAAGAAGAGGTCATATCGTATATTTTATTTCCGGACCCAGAAAGGGGTTGGGAATCTCTTTCTTCTGACATTTTTTCAATTTCGAAAATATGGTCTAACCCCTTTCAAGGTCGACCAATATAGAATCACCCTTTTATTAACTAGTGGAACATGCTCTTTTCCCCTTCCAAAGCACATGAGATTACCCCTTTGTTTTGTTGGCCGGGTTTCGTGTTGCTCATTCTTTACTTCTTAGTAATGACTGTTGTTTGTCTTTTCTTCGTTTTTCATTTCGGCCATGATATTGTCTGGATTTCTTATACTTTTATTAGAGATTTCCAATAAAATGACATTACTCGACATAACCAACCTATCTGACCGTATCTCGGTCTATTGCATTGAAGGATGACGGAGGGGAGCATAGACTGTATGACTTTTTGGCTCGTTGAAAAGCATACTTTGCTGGAATAGATGCTATCTAAAATTTAGCACAAACTGCTATTTTAATTCTTTATATATTTTGTTATTACATTTTGGATGATTTCATTGACAACAACCTTTCAAGGGAATAATTAATTCAGTTACCGGTAATCAAATGCACCGATCATTACTTCGTCATTACACTTGAACCATATATTTATCTCTCAAACGATGAATTCTTAAAGCTACTAAATCAAAATTAAGTTTGAAAAGATAAAAATAATGGAATCTGAAGCGAGATCATATTCTCATTTTTGATTAAAAAGTTATAAGATTAAAACAAGAGTTTCAAACACGCCGGAATGTAAAAGGTGTACACGACTTGCTTCTTCTTCTGTTTCCGTTTAGCATACTTCTATAATTTATATCAAGATACTTTTGTCAAAGGTAGGAATTCAGATCACTGATGCAACTTTCTGATAGTACTTTGTCATCTTTCCGTTGAATTTTATTCAATGGAATTTATGAAGACGCATCTTCAAGAAAAAATATGATTACACTTTACTCAATCAGTTAATGTTTTTATATCTTGTCTTAAAATATAATTATGCATGAATTCTAGGAAGAGCCCGTACAAACGTATGCGTAATTTAACGTCATTGCTCTTAAATTGTTTTTCTAAAATGTTTGGCGTTTAACTTATACAAATACGTATGAAAAACGGACATGTACGGAATATTTGACCGAAGTTTTGTTAAGTAGGATGATCATTTTAGTTTTATGACCAACTTATGATACCTAGGGGATATAATATTAACTGGTTTTTGCATTCGTCCGTTCTTCCGTTCTGTTAAAAATATAAAACGTTTAAAATTATATACCGAATTCGAGTTTGACCCGGATTAAGTGGTGCACTGAACATGGAAATATGAGCATGTGAAGGGGCATGGTGTCTCATAAGGCCACACATTCTTGTTGCAAATGTTCTGATTAATACATATTACATAAAATTGAGAATGGAAATGAGGAATGTGTCAAAGAAAAAACAACCCGACCAAAGAGCAGAAAACAGCCCAAGGCCACCAATGGGTCTAGATCTTCAACACAGCGATAAAATCCCGCACCAGGAGGCGGGTTTCAGCTGACCCCTAAACAAAAATGTGTACTAGTTCAGTGAAAATGGACATGAATATGTATCTTCCCTTTTCATAACTGTCTCTTTGGTCTTGTGGTAGCACGCTCGCCTCGACAGTAATCCCTCAAGGGTGATCGGGGAATAGAAATATGGTCATTATTGGTTTTGTTCCGATCGGCAGTTAAACCATTGCCAAAGTGGGGAGTCCGTTTGGCTGTGCGGGATGTACAAGTACGTAGTCCCATCCGGTCAGAATGGGGACGTTAAATCCGATGCCTCTTGTAGAGAGAATGCCACGCTCTCTGCACCTTAATTATGCATGAAATGTTTGCCACTGGACGGTAAGCAACCAACTATCAATTAATCGACAGTAGCGTAACTTGAATTCTATTTCTGGTGAGGCAAATGATTTGAATCTTGGCAGTCAAAGCCTCACCTTGGTTAAAAGACTTCAATGCCAATAGGAAGTGGACGGTTAATTGAAAATATGAATCGCAAAATAGGTGTAGGTGATCATACTCTTGATTGGGCATACACTGGCAAAAAGATCCTGTCTATGAAAAATCCAGATTTGTGGAATGTTATCACGAAATAATATTTCTAGTGCGCATTAAATCAATATATTTCAATGAAACTGCTGTTTAAAGGTTTAATTCTCAGTATTCAGTTACAGACAGGTCCTGATCAAAACAAAAATGATTGACAGAATTATATGTATGACCTCCTCTAAAATGCTTTTGTACAGAGTTGGGGATATCAGGATTAAGATCCACTATGTCTTTTAACTTTATACGTTTAGCTTTTGTCAAAATGTATGGGTGATAATAACTGGGTGAACTATGAAGTCTTGCTTATATTAACCAAGGTAGAAGAGTACTACATAAAATGTAGGAATGCCAAGTGTCTGTTGAAAACTATGTCCACCAAAAGTAACAAGTTCGTTGTAAAAAAAAATCAAGCATCATATCAGTTTCACAGTTATGACCTCTTGTTTGAATCAGTGTTTTTGCGAGGTATACTTTGTCTGTTACTTAAAAAAGATTTTTGCATCCTCCTTGTTCATTTTATGAAAGAAAGTTTTCAAGACGTTAACAATGAGGAATGAGTGAGTAAAGAGTAAAGCAGTCGTCACTCAGGACACTTTAAACTATGAAGTACACGGCATATAATTCTCTTTATCTATCTTTTTTAAAGGTCAAAAATTTGGCGAGGCGGTTGCCCCATTGCGTCAATGAAAGCTACACCACTGCTCGAGTGCGGAAAGTCTTGGGCTCGATCCTCGCTCGTTTCAAATCGAAGATAGGCTGCCTCTCTGCCAACCACGCAATATTTAGGAGCTAGAGCAAAGATTGGTCGGTCCGAAGTCAAAATCATGTGTCCGGGTAGGATGACATGTCTTCCTGCGGTATAATACAAAGTCTGGTCCATATTCATCTTCTCGTCCTAAATATGCATATGTAAAATACATATGCAACTAACACTTATATATATGGTCCTACATCCTATTAATACTTATACTTTATGTTCCACTTTTAACGTTGCCTATATCCCCCCTTTTCAAAATCCTAGATCCGCATCTGGCAACGAAATCTTATCATATTATGTTGTTCAATGTTACTTACCTTACACATTTTTGTTCATGATTTATTCGGTAAAATGAATTCGGTGACTCCCTTTTAATTGTTTATCAATAAAATGGATAGCATTCCCGTTAAACAAAACAATACAGAACAATCCCTAATCGAACACACCTTCTAAATAACAACCTATATAGGGATTTTTTTTTATCAATACATTTTATTATAAATGAAAAATACTTTTGTTTAGAAATTGAATGCGATAGTTTTATCTCAATTTTCAGCTTTTATAAAGAGACAGATTCTGACAAACTCTGGTTTCGATATTTCTGAAATTGTCAGAAATATATCGATCCTTCTAAATATTTTACCCGCAACAAATATAATAAAAAGATAGATAAAGAAAGACAGAAAAAAGTATAATGGGACGTTCATCTGCAAAGTATATTGAAAAATAATTGTCATAATCAAAACCATGAAAGATAACTCAAATCATACGTATGATAGGTATGGGATACGTGTGTTTATACGTGATCTTATGTCATTGAAAATAAAGGCGGGAATCTGGAAAACCACGTGATAAATAAAAATGCAAGATTTCTATCATTTTTCGTAAAGATAAAATTATTTTATATGGACGAAAATTCCAGTGTGTGATTTTTAAAGTCTTAAAATACTTTGTTTAAACTTGAGCGACGAATTCAATCATATTCAATGGTTGGCAATAACCAGTCCCATTATGTCCATACGTCGAGTTATGTACGTATGTCATTTTATTGGAAATCTCTATTGTTCCCTAGGAATTGTCTTTGTCGGTCATAGAAAAATCAAATTTCCTTTCGAAAAGCTATGACAAAATTGCATGGGATACAAATTAAACAAGACACAGGTATTTGCTGTTTTGAATTTAATAGTTCTCTTTGTTAATCCATATACTAGATTGCTTGTAGCGCGGGAGAAAATGACAAGTACGTTCATTTCGTTTGTCACGAAAGACAACAGAATAATCAATTTCTTTTGCATCATAGATCAAAGAGAGCGAGTGCCTTCCGGTTGCGTTTGTAATCTTCAAAATCTGAAAACGAGGCTTGTAATGTTATACAAAATGATGCACCTCATTTGTTGATTGTATCATTACAGTAGTTCATCTGGTATATATATTAAGATCCATTTTGTTAGATCTGGTGATCAATTTATTTGGCAATCGCCAATGGCAGTCAGCAGGGTTTAAGAACATCAGTTGTTCGACCTGTAAGTCAAATGCGTTTTGTTAAAATAGACTGGCTTTTTCACTTTTTTTGGTCTTTTGGAAATTGTTGTTTATGCTGTATTTAGACCCCTCTAACACGAAATTTGTTTTACATCCACACGTATAAAAATTGCGGTTTTTATCCAACGCAATCATAGGTTTGAACGTTGTTTTCAATTTAGACTTTTACATGTATAAGGTTTATATAGTTCCATTATACCAAAAAAGACGTACCTAAGAAATCTTTTTATTTGAACTTAACGATGGTTTTTTAACTTTAAAAAAATCTATATTTAGACAAAACATACCATTTTGTTTTCAATGCATAGGCATAAGAACAATTATAATATAAGTACCTATTACGTGTCTTTGTACCAAAGCAGGGGACACTAGATAGTAAATACAATTCCACCTGAAATCCCCTCTCCCCCCCAAAAAAAATCCCCAAGTCAAATGAGAGTGTAAAGTTATAAAACGTGTGGAAAAGGATATCAAGTTGCACTACACTGAAAAGAAATAACAGGATCATGAACATGGCAAGAATAATATTTCATCTGCGCAGGTATATACGGCGATGATATTTGATTGGTTGATTGACTGATTGATTGATTAATTGAATACTTCATTGATTGGTTGATAGCGGTTTAACGCCACATGAGCACACAGGCAAAGGCTATGTCACTACGACACAACATTTTAACAAAATAATGAATTAATATGATTGATTGATTGTTGTTCATGAATATTTAAGACGATATTCATTATTGAAAAAAGGGTCGAAAACTAAGCACTAACATTAAACTTGTCTAAAACAATATAATTTATATATAAGTACGTCTGAACCAGTGACAACTCTACGACAGATGTTATCCATCGGATCACCAGTGATGGTGATACAAGGCTGAAAACACATCTGTATAAATAATTCGTCTAAATAACAGCCCAACAATGTTAGATCTGTAAATTTGCGGAAGCAAATTTTTTGTTCTTCCCTGGCCGGGATTCGAACTCATGCTATATATATATATATGAAGTTATAAATAGTGTTTTTTTTACAATAGAATGTTGTTTTTTTGTTCTTACGGTGTTGTTGGGATGTTCTCGATGCTGTCTCATTGACGTAAATCAATTAAAATTGTGAAGTTTTGTTCTATCTTACAAATAAAAGCTATTATAATCTAAGTTCAAATTTGCATGAGATATTTGCAGCCAAAAAAAATAATAATATGTGGCATGATTGCCAATGAGACAAATCCCCACCACTGGACATAAAAGTTACTATAGATCACCTTGCTACCTTCAACAATGACCAAAACCCATACCGCATGTAGCAAGCTATAAAAGGGCCCAAAATGACATCAGCTAAGGAGTTAAAATGCACCTAACAAGTCATAAACAAGAGTCGAAACATTGACTTCCGGTTGGAAGATACCCTATTGGTTAGTACATGTATTGAACAAATCTGCATATATTCAATCTATTATATGATAAAGACCGGCAGTGATACAAGTAATTGAGTTGTTCAGGTCTGACAATTCACTGCCTAGTCTTCTTCCGCCTTCATTTAACCAAGAAAAAAAAAACCCTGTTAAAACTTATACATTTGTAAGTTGAATGTTATATGCACTTTTTGATTATGTCATTATCCTTTAACTTCGGTTATAAAATTGAATTCCAGTGCATTATAGGTAAATGTTGCCTCTAAGCAAAATTCCTGGATACACTCCTAATAGTTATAGGCATGTAAATCTCGTCTTTGAACATTTTTGTACCATTTCATAAATCTTTTTTTTTCAAACACATAACAAAATCAAAGTATATTATTTGGTCGAATGAAGTACAATTTGATTTAAAGCTTAATTGCTATGGGGTAATTTCTTGTTTTACAAACATACAAGCGACGCCAGTAGATGCACGCAGACTACCAAAAAATGTTAATTTTACATCTAAATGTGTATATTAATATTAAAAAATATTTACGATTTATATCTAAAATGAGCGAAATTTATAATATTCTTTTGAAATTGTAAAGAGACCGGAAAAAAGTATAGCCTTGGGTGAATTGTTTCACTTCTCGTGTGGAAAATTACACAACGCTACAACAAATAAACATATTAATAATCAAACGCACTCATGGCCAATTGAAACTTTTAAACATTTTACGCAAAAAAGTGTCAAAGATGTTCGCTCCTCTGTTTAAAAGTAACAAGCCTTTGAAAAGAGTGTTATAAATTGATAGTATACAAAAAACGGTTCTTAAAAAGTAGAAAAATATGACAGGTCCGTGTCCTTGTTTGAGATATAATCAATTAACAAGTTGGCGGGATATCAGATCTCTCTTTATTTTTCATACATTTAACATTGGCACCCTTTTTCCTCAAAAACAATGAAAAAATAACAAGGATTATATACGATGTTCAAAAATGACATTTTAAACTATCTGTAATCAAATTATGAAAAGAAAAGTGGGGGTCAGCGGGGAAAATTTTTATTTACTGTGTACCACCACATAGATAAAACTAGAGGATTCCGAATATCTGACAAAAAGGCAAAAACCAGAGAAGCGAATGATTTCATTTGAAACAAATATATATCTATAGAAAAAAAAATATCAGAGTGGTAGAAAACTTAAGAAAATATAATTACTAGCATTTGTATCAAGTCTTATACAAATGTCCACATCTTCAAATTTACAGGACATCTATTTCCTAGAGTAATTCGGGTTAAAATATCAAGCAGTCTTTTTTCTGAAAGTCTTTTTTCTGAATTCTTTAATTGTTTGTTTATATGTTATTCTCTCATATATTCGTCAATCTAACAAGTCGTTATCTTTTTTCTCTTTGTTTAATGTTAATGTCTTATTTTCAGTTAAAGGTTACTTATTACTCTGTTCAATAATTTCACGTAGAATCGCGCCTCGGTGATCTCTTGGTGTCGTGAGCGGGAGGTCGACCAGTTCAAACTAATGAGGCATTTAGGAGTAAGAGCGCAGACTCCAGACGACTCGGAGTTGGAATCATGTGTATTGGCACGGTGACATGTTGGAGGGTGTGGATGGGGGTTTACAGATTAGAGAATAATGGGCAAAAAGTATAAAAAATAGAGAAAAATGGTCTATAAAAATAAGGAATACATCCTGAAATGAATTTAAGGACCCCCATCCAGACCCTCATGTCGTACTGCAGTCTCTTACCTTATTTAAGAATTGAATGCTTCTTTTTGTAACTTCATTGGGGTGTAAAAGCGTTGACCGAAGTACATTTTGTATAAGCACGGAAGCGCTTCATTCTAAAAATGTGCACACGGTCAACGCTTTTACAACCCTATGAAGTTACAAAAAGAAGCATTCAATACTTATAATTACATTTTTTAGCTAGGATCATGAAAACACGATTTTTATCAAGTTTTTATTTAATTCACCTATGCACTTTATTGTGGGACCTCGTGTCATCATGAATGATAAATTTTATTGTGTAATGAAGTTGATTAAGGAATAACGCGAGATTGCTGTTAGCCAATCAGAATAACGTATTATAATGAAACATACATCTAATGTAATTAAACAAACTATCGCGTTAAAAATCCGGCTTTTGGTGTGTCTGTCTTGTCCAAAATAGGCTTTAACTTCATATCATTCTAACATGTTCTCGTCCTGATGTGTAAAACTGACCACTGGACAAACATCATCATTATCATAATTTCACGTTGCATGTGTTTTGATGCAAATCCTAATGTAAAAGAATGTATACACGTCATTCTTATTCGAACTTGCCTAACTTCCAAGGAACTAGGCCACTTTCTCGAATTTTAATGTTTATAGTATATAGTATTTTAAAATAGGAATGCGAATAATTTCGCTTTTCAAAACAGATATAGGTTATAATTGCGATTAAAATGATAACGAGTTTTAAAGGTTTTAAAACATTTCAGTGATAAATTTTAAATTTGTGGTAATTTCCAATTCGTGCAATAAACAACGTTTTAAAATTTTATCTGATCTTTATAATGATCTCGTTATGCACATATTTATATACACAAGAAATGATTTAAATGAACATTACTTCAGAATGTATAAACTGATGGGTGAATTATATAATTGTATTTCATTTTAAAATTTCTTTTGTTGTTTGTTCTTTATACCATTATGGCTTCAACGCTGAATGTTGAGTAGCAATTTTTATCTCCATCTTATAGCTAAAAGATACTCAGCCCGGCATTTTTAGTCCGAAACAAAATATTACACATAAACTAGAAAATCAGCAACACGAACCCATGCATCTAAGGTCAATAAAGGAACACTAATTCGGGATCGGTGTGGAAGACAGTAGTACATATATTTCAAGAAAATAGTTCATATATATATATAAAGCTTCAAGTTTCAAAATATTTAAAATATTTGAGTAATGTTTGAACGAAATCAAAGTATTAGGACCCTGGATCACTGTTGAAATCCTTTTGCATGTTTGTTTTAAATGATAAAAAAGTGTATACAATTGACTGCAGAAGAGCATAGTTTGCCTAATTCTCAGATCAGAAGTACCCTTTTTTGCACTACCGAACTTCCTGGAACCAGTGCGCTCTTGCAATTAAAGTAATGGTGATTTTTCAGCACAAGACATGCTAAGGTACGTTTTTGACCTGAAATGGTTGTCCCTTTATTTTAACTTGAGTCAAAATGATGGCTATGAATGCATGAAGTTATAGAATTTAACATAGAGAGTAATGGGGCCGTGAATTGGCGGTTTTATACCTATATTTAAGGCAATTTTTAAAATACCGTAAATATCAACAAATTTGTCATGCCAAAGACAGGTCATCATTAAAATCAACAATTGAATGCAATTTGAACAAAATGTCTTATTTCCTTGATGACTCAGTGTTGATAGCGGTACTATAGTAGTGATCTAATGATATGTTCGCATTTTGTGTAGATTCGGAGCGATGTAAAGTTGATATATTGTATTAACACATCTCTCTCGTATTACAGACTACATGCTTTCTTCAAAATGTGTTTTTAAATTTCTATGCTGCTATGTTACTATCTCATTGACGTTCGCACATTGTCTTCATTTATACAAGTCTGCAATATTACAGAGCAAAGGAATGGTCAGTTAAGCTGTAGCAAGGTCGAGATGACATGTAAAGTTTATTTGACAAAACACCACAAGAAAATTTCTTTTTTGTATATTTTTTTAAAATATTAAATATCATTAAACAGCCCGAGCTGAACTTGGCAGATATCATTTTGAAAAATCAATAGATTCAAGCGTTTAAAGCAATATTTTACATTCATAATACAAAAATCCGTTTAAATCATTTGAAGAAGTTTGTATCTTAAATTGTATTCTTGGAACACAAAAAAGTTTCCTCATACTTCACTAAATAAAAATTGATAAGGGTTTTAATAGCTGATAAAAAAATATAAAGAATACATAAAGTACACATTTACAATGAAAACCTACTGAGTTTTTTTTCAATGTTAAAACACGTATGCATGGGATATTGTGTAAGGGGACGACCATTTGATATTCTGGGGGGGGGGGGGGGGGGGCAGGAGGATTTGTTTTGGATTGGTTATTTATTTTTGTAAACTAAGAGGACAGATTATCTATTTTCTGCACTATTGAAGCAGGATTTTTCATTTTCATTAAAGCAAGGGACTGAAAATATTTATCGGATAGAGCAGTCAAGCAAGAATTTTCTTGTTTGTAAACGTCCTTTTGTGGGATTGTGGCAAGAGAGATTTTTATTATATTAACATAGTAAATAAAATATTAGTTTGTTAGATGGGTTGTTTATCGTCCTACGCAGCAATTTAATGCTTTAGGATATAATTAAACAGCATAACAAAAGCACCAAAATTGCAGTGGTCCTTTGTATGCATGCGTGTGCATAATTCCATAAGTGGTGCTGGAATTGTCATTTTATTTGATGCGATTACAAATAACAGAAAATCTATACTATCACAACGAATTACTGGCTTTATTAAATATATAATTTGGGAATTAATCAGTTTTATTAAATTTTATACACTGCTGGTTACTTTAGCGATTTTACACTAATCTTTTAAATGTATACAATATTCTAAAGATCAAAGAGATCACGTGCATGTAAATTTTCGTGTAAAAATGCTCGTGAATATAACGGTAATTAGTTAACATGGATCTTTTGAATTTCGTGGTTATTAATCTAAAAACGAGAAATAAAGGAAATGAAAATTAGATACGAAACTTAAAATTAATCTGGATTAATTGTTTATTGACCATCTGCCGGACATCTGATACAGTGCTATAAGGTCATTTCAAAAATAGTTGTATTTAATCAACTCAAAATTTATGAAGTAGACTAGCGATTTTTTTATTTCATTTTTACAATTTTTGGTATAGAAAATATACAAGAGTGTATAAAGTATAAGGTAAAAATAAAATGAGTATTCAGTCGCAATCTCGACTTTTAAAACTTAAGTTTGAACTTTTCTTTAAATTTTGAAATTTCTTTCTTGTAAACTTCGAAATTTCATCTCAATAGAACTGTTTGAATATTCATTTTTTTTAAAACACGAAGCGCTAATGTAGTACATGATAGAAAGGGAGGGGGGGGGGTCTTATATACAAGATTTCTAGTTGTTTAAAATGCATCTTCATATATAAAACTTAAAAGGAAAAACATATTCTAGCGTTAACCATATGCAACTACCATTCATACTAGATTCACATTTTAACTGATGAAACCTATAGATTAAGTTAAGAAAGTTAATCTGAAAGTTTGCTTAAAACTGTTTTAGCAAGACAAAAACCCTAAAAAAAATTAGAGACAAAAGCAATAACAGTTATTGAATTTTAGGCGTTTTAACACTGAATCTGATCTTTATTTCCTATAAACAGAAAGTACAATATTACATTAGCAGAATACAGCTGGGTGTGATCCATTATTATTATAGATGAAACATTTCATAATTTATACAATAAGATCTATGCTTTAAATCTTTAAAATATTTAAATTCAAAGTTAATCTGTTAATATGTATCATTAACCTGGATAACCATGAAAAATAATAATGTTGCGAAACCATTATTCTCTGGTTTGAATGTTATCGTAAATTTCAATCAAGATATCCACAAAAATTGCAAAGTCACTGAATTATTTTGAATACCAAATGATGGACTTTAATTTACAAAGGTTGGTTATAAACTAATATCAGTATTGTCTAGTTTTTATGTCGAATACATAGAAGATTAAAGGGCTGGCGAGCTTATATACCCTACCAAATGGTTAATTTTATGTATTTCAAATCTAAACTAGCAATTTTGACAAATACAGGTGAAAGTTGAAAGGATTTTTTTTTTTACCATTTACGGAATAATCTACTTGTGTGGTACAAAAGAATTAATGGCGGAAGAAAAAATCTCTGTTCTTCGAGATGTTTATTTATACGAAACATCTAACTTCATCGAAGAATTCTTTCAGAAATCGGATAGGAGCGCTTGTATATAAAGTCATGAAATTTACTTCAGATGATCGATTGTGCCTGCAATGCCCTTGTTTTTTCTTCTTAACTTCCCAGGCGCGGATTCAGACGGGCTCGCACCCGGCGCGCATCCCTCTAAAACAGAAAAAAAATGTTATTTATAGGTAAAAAATTTTTGGATCAAAATATGGTCCTCTACCTCTTAATTCTAAGTAGCACACCTTAACATCAATTCCTGGATTCGCGCCTGCTTTTCTACATTGATCGGTGGGTTGTTCGAGTGGTGCTATACTGTTCTTTGGATGTAGTTTGGTTTATTGGATGATCGTCCTTTGGTTGTTATTTCGATAATGGATAGTTGAGAGTTCAATGTCAATTTCGATTAATCTTCTCTTAAACCAACACTGACTTCGATAATGTCTACTTAAATTGAATAACAGAAGTAAAAATAAACTTGATTTATCCTCTTAGAATTCTCCTTTTTAAAAAAATTATCGATATTAAGCAAACTTTGGGTTATTATAAAAAAGATTTTCAAAAGTTTGAGTTTGTTTGATATTCCGAGCGTCGATTACAAACCGTAAATTGATACTACAAATATTTCCCGCTGGACGTTATGAAGCAATTTATCAATCAATTGCCTTCTATAATTTTCAATCTGTTACAAATATCCATTAGATGTGATCCCGTAATTTAAAAAAGAAAACTTTTCTATTGTAGTAAAAATGCCAACTTCTTTTTATACTTTCATCGTGTGCGGTATGCTATATAAAAACTGGCTTGCAATTCCCGTCTTATGCTTAAAATAGTCGCGTTGGCTCCTACCACCTGTGTTCACGGGGAGACTGAATATAGTTAAACTAGCCCTGTGTTCTAATAAATTTAATAGAAAGACATCGTTTCCTAACATTATATAGTAGAATGATAGTGTCGTGTCAGTAAGAAAATATTAGCAAACCTATATATTTAGATCTGTTTATACAAATAAGAAGATGTGGTATAATTGCCAACGAGACAACTCTCCACCAGTGACCAAATAACATAGAAGTTAACAACTATAGGTCACCGTACGACCTTCAACCATAAGCAAAACCCATACCGCATAGTCAGCTATAAAAGGCAGGTATACAGTCATTCCAAACTAAGATAGGTATAGGTTAGTTGAATATGACGTTTTCAATTTTCGTTCAAATATTTTAAAATAATGGATTTGAAACAGTATAAATGATAGTAGTATTAGAAATTATACAGCGTAGTTTAGAAACATGAAATATTAATTCATTTTACTATGAAGACTACTGCATTAAAATGAATGCAAAATTAAACAAGAAGCTACAGTTAAAAAAGTAAAAAGATAACAAACGGACAATCGTAACCAGAAGTCGTTTCATAAAAAAACCGATAACGCAATGTTAAAAAAAAGATGAAATGCGAAACTACTTACAAAACATAACTGCACAGAAAAAATACAAAAAGTGTTCAGATAATAATACGGTTGCCTATAATTGCTTACGTCCACTTTATTTGAACTTTGGTGGATAGTTGTCTCATTGTCAATCATACCTCATCTCCTTATTGTTATAGGATTTAACCACTTTAAATAAAATACAGAGTAACACGAACGCACCAAAACTGATGGTGCAAAAAGGGTCAGCAGTTCCAGCTCCAATAATTGCATCCGTTTTGAAACAAATGGCAAACCTTTTCCGTGATAAGTCGCATTCGGTGTCAGTCTTCCGATTCACTTTATCGCCTGCTTACACAGAAACACGTGTTTAAGCTATCTCCGATTATGCAAGAAAAGCATTTTGGAAAGTACTATATAATTTGTTGTGAATGCACATTCAATTAACTTAATGATAATTATACAAATAATAAAATGTTCTCCAATTTCTTTGAATTTCATAGGTTGCATATTTCTAATACTTTACCATTAATATATGCATTTGATCTTTATTGCTTGGGGTGCTGCTTTTAATTAAGCGCAATTATTTTAAAATGTTACAAAAATGAAAAAAATCTTGTTTACCATTAGACAACAAACAGTAAAACATGGCAACAACTTGCGTACTATAAAACAGTTGATTGTTTATTTTTTTTAGTATTTGTGGCTTTAGAAATTAAATGCTAATAATTTCGCTCTTTATGTATCAATAAAGCTGACAAGCAGCTGAGAATCTCAAAACACGCATATTTCATTTTGAAAGCGCCTGGTTTTAATTATTCCGCTATGCAAGATCTTTGAAAAATGTATAAAAATCAAGACACTTTTCGTAATTTGTTACAACTTATAATGTGTTTAGGTGAAATCTATCATTTTTGATCTATTTACAAAATATGCTAGGCAGAGTATTAAAAAGTACATATGTCATAGATTGTAAACACTTTCCTCACCAACACAGTAAGCCAAACGTTTAAGCATCGATCTTAATAACAAATTACATCAGTATAGTAATTGCATATTTTGATAATTGCGCCAGTCACAAAGTTTTAGATTATCTTCGTTTTTATTTTCTAAGTAGTAAACATTTGCATTTATTTTATTTCTCATAACGCGATACGAGATCATAACGAGATGTTGTTGTTGAATTGTAATTTTTCGTAGATCACGATCACTCCATAAGTCATCGATTGATTTATAGACATATCTTTCTTTGAATTGTAAAGTTTTAGTATATCTCCATTTTTATTTCCAAAGTAGTAAGCATTTGTTTTTATCATAATGAGACAATATACTCAACGCTATGGTAATTGTATTGTTGAATTGTAATTGTTCTTAGATCTCTGCATTAGTTATCGATTGGTTGATCTATAGAAAAAAAAAAACAATCAACCGATTGATTTATAGATCATATATTGATCTAATAATCAATTGATTGATAAATGGACACGTTACTGAAATCTGGATAATGACAGGGTGCTTTAGTTTAAAGGAAAAGTACTTTCTCTAATTTTTGCTCTATTTTCACATTTCTTGATCGGTGTGAGAAAAATATTTCCCCTCACTAGTGATACATCTGTTCTCGGCAAATGATTGGTCGAAATTTAATTGTGACGTTAAATTTTCTTGGTTTCTTCTGAATTTTTCCTATTGTGACGTCATGAAAAAAGGCGACCATGCCTGATGACGTGACATAAAAAGTACACAACTTTCTCCAAAATCTTTGAAAAGGAAGGATAAAAATCATAAGAGAAACAGATTCCACCACTATAACTCGTGTATTACGACATTTCTCCACTCTCGACAGTTAAATTTTAATTATTCAAAAAGCTCGGTAAGCCTCGCGCTTTAAATATTAAAACTTTAACTGTCTCGAGTGGAGAAATATCGTAACACACTTGTTGCAGTTGTGGAATCTATATTTATCTAATCGAAAGTTGATAAAATCAATAATTTGACTTATCAGTCACATATAGGGAGATCTTGGGTATATGTTGTTGAGACAGCAACCCAACGATTAAAATAACCAAAATACATCTAGACAGCACTATAAGTCTTCATAAACAGACGGATGTCTTAACAATATGGCAAGATCTGAACAGCCTTGAGCCTATAAAAGTTGTGAATAGATTTAACCTCAAAAACGTGGTGGACACTCAGTCTGCATAATATTTAAAAGTGTGCACCACATTTTTGAGGTTATTTCGAATAGACAGAAAAAAACATTTCATTAATTTCTAAGGAGTAAGTCATGAAAAAACGTTAACGACGTCACGGTTACATGACAAAATTATGTCTATGAGCTGATAGACAAAAAACTTTCAGTCAATCAGAAGACGTGTTACATCCAAAATTAAATTATTCAGATATAACATACGACAACTACTGATGAAATTCCTGATTTTGGACATGCGCATGAAAAATTTAAAATGAAAACATATGTTGCGGTGTTACTAGTTTTCAAAACATGTACATAATCACATCAATCTGCATCATAATTAGCTTCAAAACGAATACAAAACATGAAAACATGAAGAGAAGTTTATCTTTTTTGATATTTGAAGAAATAGGGCAAGATACCAAGGGAGCAATAAAAAACAATGTCAAAGAAAACACAGAAAACACAATGACTCCAAAAAGACGAAAAGACATACAGCAGTCCTCAACAACTTCTCAGCACCATGAACTCTATTTAAAAAAAACGGATGATCTATGCACATTCCAAGTTAAACGGATACAAAATGCGCTGTATTACAGTTACAGTTACCTTTTGTTGTAACTATAGCATAAAGATGGTAGACGACGTCTTAGATATATACTGAGAGGACGAAATTTTCAAAATGAAACAAGGTGTTTCTGTTCTAAATGATAAGATATTATACTATCATGCCAGAAAACAGGCTTAAACGCCAACAATCACAAGTTCTAACTTTTACAATGTTTAAATAACGATATTCTTTTCTCATATTTCACCTCAAAGAACAAAATGCTCTGCGTCGCCAGTAAAACTGATTGCGACCGTAAAATCGCTGGTACACAGTACCGTAATTTTTTAACTTTATAGCAATAGCCACAAAAATAGAAGATCAAAGGAAAAGACAGTCGCCAAACATCTGCTTTTTGGCTTCTAATTAGATGAAATGGGTTTAAATTTGATTTTTTTCCCTATGCTTTATAGATTGTAAATTTCTGTGTCTTTTAGTCTCTCGTGGAAGTTGTCTCATTGGCAATCATACCACATCTTATTTTTATATTTACAATGATTGTCTTTCGTATCATGTAAAACTTGCTTATTTTTACTCAAAGTCGAACCAGTTTCCTTTTATTACATACAAATAATAACAAGATATATGCTTACGGTTTAACCAGAAGTATTGAATGTGAAGATAAAAGGACATGATACATCTGCAGATGCAATTCACTGGGAAACAAGGAACAAGATTAATGTGTTATGAGTATCAAACTGGGTGTTTGTCAGAAACTGGCACTGGGTCACTGCAATTGTTCTTTGTTGTTAGCATCTCACATCTGAGTATATCATAATAAACCAAGATAAGGCCAAAGGTATGTTGTTATCTGTTGATGTTCACTTTCCGGAATGTTTTGATGGTCTAGGTCGAAAACAAGCACAAAGAATATTTCATAAAATCGTTATAAAAATTAGGATTACAATGATATTTGAAATTAAGTCAGAATTATTTTGGTTTTTTATTATTCTTTGCTACAAAATAAACTTATAATATACTGATGTGCCATTTGCTATATGAAATTATTGAACAAGAACGATTCTATGTTAAAAGTTTGGTCAAGCTATTAATACTAATATGTTTAATTTCTGTTGTTATTTCTTTTTTGTGTGTGTTTTCTCAATGACGGACTGGTAAGTCAAGTTTGAAATTTTGACTTGACACAAACCAAATAAAATACAGGCATGGTTTGATCGGCCTTATTACTAATTTCTATCAGAATTTATAACCACTTTTATGCGGTAATCATAAAAAACATATTATCCGTCAGTCTGCGTTAGTCTCGTTTTTGTATTAAGTAGCTTGTTTCTGAAACTTTGGTTTGCCTTTTGGCTTTGTATAAATTTCTATCAAAATCAGTTATATATAACAATTAAATCTCCACTTATATCATGGCATGAAAAGTGTTTTTGCTGTATTATAGATTACCTAGATTTATATATTTTACCGTCTATACTTCTAAAAGTTCTGCATGCTTATACATAAGTAAAAGGAGATTTGGGGCAGCACTCTAACGACAAAGAATGAACAAAAGATCATTTGTCTGTTTCAAGTCTGTTTTTGAATTTGTTTTTGATGTCAGTAATCATTGGTCAGGTATTTGATCACCTCCGTTAAATTTCTATAACAAATTGTATAAACTCAGGGCGATTTAAAATAAAAAGCTCGTTCATTGTGTGGGCACATGTTCATATTTGCATACTAAACTGCGACTCCTAGATGTAATTTTGGTTAACAACTTGTTGTTTTATTTGATGTTGAATAAAGTTTAAGCATTGCTCGGTTTGATTACGAACAAATGGTGGATATAGATAAGATGCACATTTATACATTACAGTTAATATATTCGGTCATATAATAACTGTTATATAAAAATACAGTCATTTTTAATTAATCTATCATACTTGGCATTGGTAACCATTTTGTCATGCGCATGAACCTGAGGAATAAAAAATGGTTCTTCGATTCATAATTATCAATTAAAACGGAAAAATGAACGACCTGTTGTCATGATGATCTACAAATTGGTTTGCTAAATGTTTGTAATGTGCTTAATTAATCAGTACCGGAAGATTTGCTGTATGGTGCATGTTTCTAAACAACTGTGAAATGCAGTTTGAAGAGAAATTGTCTTTGATGCGATGAAGATGCTTTGCATTTAAACGATTTGACAGAAATTTACGCCGGTAATGAGGCATGATTTGAGAAAAAGGCTTTTAAAAAACGTGTCTCTGTTACTGTTAGTAATTTTGTTTCTTAAAATAAACAAATAATTCCCAGTCTGTCTATCAATTAGAATATATGATGAGTTCATAATTCTAAAAAACAAGATTTATTTTCTATTTTAGGGTTTTGATTATGTAATGATAAAAATAAAGAAGAACATTTTGATGAAATATGAGATAATGTATAGTGTATCATCGCATGTATTATAATTTCTGGGCATCATTCCATATTGTATTCATAACGTCTTGATGAACTTCCCCAAAATAATCGCAATTTAACTCGCCAAAATTTTGGAAAATAGAGAAGAAATATTTTTCTATTGTCATTACAATATTCGAATATTGATACTTTTCTGCAGATTACACTTTACATCTCCAGCGCTTGACTTTAAATCTACAGCGCTAGACTTTAATCTTCAGTGCTTGACCTTTAGTCTACATAAATTGGTCCGCCATTCCATCTAAATTTCCGCACCGAAGGTAGCGATGAATGAACACAACAGGGGTAAAGTTTAATGTCTACAGCACTAGACTTTATATCTCCAGTGCTTGACTTTAAAACAGCACAACTCTTTATCTGTATGAGACCAACAGCGCTCCGTGTTCACGTCTGTGTCTTATATTCTAATACAAAATTTTGTACGTATAATTGTCCCTTACGTAAAACAATATAAATTAATTCTCACCCAAAGGTTCCATTAAATGCCATTTAGTATAGATATCAATTATCATATTTATTATCCTTTTGACAACGCCTCTCAGAGTTTCCTTTCCTTAATTAGTAGATATCAATAGAAACTTAACAAGGTCTAAGTATAAATAAGGTCACATTAATTTGTCAATTTGTTAACTAATGTCGGTCGGTCCAATAAAAGATTTCCGGTTCAATAAAATAAGAATTTCTTTGTTTGTACAGAAATTAAGCAAATATTGAAAGCTGATATTGAATAAATGGTCAAGATAAATTGGAGTCAGTTTTTAGGCCAATCCTTTACAGTCGGTCTCCTAAAGACTTGAATTCGTTCAACTTTGAAACTGCAAGCTTGATCATATAAAAATGATTTGATGGTTTTATTACGGAAACGTCCGTATATATAGAAACGAATGACAATGCGACTTATAAATTTCAAGAAACTTGAGTTTACAATGTCTAGCTTTGACGTTTCCTGATTGTTTTTGTCTGATTCATCTAATATGACATCTTGCAGTTTTCAAAACCTTACAGGTTATTAATATTTTCAGGAAACGAGCCAATTTCCTTGACCTTAAAAATACAGCTTAACTAGACTGGTGTGGAAACGAGGACGAATACGAATACGAAAGTTTTATTTTGATTCGGTTCACATATACATGTAACAGTACAAACATAAGATCTAGCGAGCTTTTTTCCGAATATAAATATACTTAAAGACCTTGCCGAGAATCAATTCTTAGTGACCTATGTATAAAATAGTTAATTTTATGATAAAATGTTTATTTCATTAATCTGATCAGTAAACTTGCCATGTTTGCTTTGAATTACAACAGAAAATATAGTTCGTTAACATTATTAATATTTTCTTTCAGTCATCTGCCAATAATTGGCCTAATTTTCTGTTATATTGATATAGTAATTTTGTAAATTCTGTCAAGGATAATGACTTTGAAAGAAGTGGGTAATATAAACTACACGTTCTTTCAATCATTTGAGTAAATATCAATTTTATCAATAAAGTTTTTGTCACCTTTCGAGAGCAGAAGCAATAAGAAATTCAGGCAAAAACTAAATAAAGGTGGATTGATTCGTGATAAGGTATTCGGGCCCGGTCAGAAAGAACATACAAGAAAGTAGTACATGTATCATAAACAAAATAGTTTCTACGAATAGCTGTAACTTTGTCAATAAGTAAAATATTTGGGTAATTCTGAAATGAAATGAAAGCTTGGGATCACTGTAGAACCCATATTGAAAGTTTCTTTTGAATAATAAAAAAAAAAAAATATGAAATTATGATAAGAGGGCACATTTGGTCTGTTGTTCAGATCAGAATTACCTGTTTTTGTACTACCCAACTTCCGGTAACCAGCGCACTCTATATGCAATTAAAGGTATACTTACTTATAGTTACTTATAGTTGATTTCCAGTACAGGATCCCTCAAGGTTCCTCTTCACCAGACTCGTAATTTAACGTTTTTCTATTACTGTTTTGTCCGTGACTTCCGGATATTTCTGCTCTGTAGTCATTATAGTATATCTCTTCGTCTGACCAAAATTTGTCTAATCGGTTTTTAAAGGCATTTATTGATGGTGACTTTGTTATTTTATCTGGTAGTTTGTTCCAGGTTTTAGCAATTCTAACAGAGAAAGAGTGTTTACGGATATTGGATTGGAATCTTTGATGAATGACTTTATTACTGTTGGTCCTGCTACTATATCTTTGTTGAGAATCGTCTCCCGTTCTTAAAAATGAGCTTACTTCTTTGTCGTAGTATCCATTCATTGTTTTGAAGGTTTCAATCATATCCCCTCTTATTCTCCTATAAGATAATGTTGGTAAGCCTAGTTTTTTAAGTCTCTCTGGGTAGCTCATGTCTTTGAGACCTGGTAATTGTTTTGTTACCCTTCTTTGGACACCTTCTATTTTGTCGATATCTTTTTTCTTGTATGGGGACCAGACTGAGCTAGCATAATCTAGGTGGGTTCTAACCATGGTTTTGTATAATGGCATGAATGTCTTTTATAATTTGATGGATGGTCAGTGCTATTAGATTTCTTACATATTTTCATATAGTTACATTTTTCCGGGTGAAATTTGTTGAAATTTTCAGCACAAGTCAGGATAAGGTATAGTTTTGACATGAAATGACTTCCACTTTATTTCAACTTAAGACAAAGTAGCCATTAATGCTTGATATAGCAGAATTTAACATAGAAAGCAATGGGCTATGAATTAGTGGTTTTATTCCATAAGTGATTGATTATGAAGAATAAATTGACATTTGGAGAGCAAACAGTAGTTATGTGCTTTCCTCAATACAACTATAGAGTGACTATATTTATGTATGGTTATGGTATATGTTCCACGTATTAGTGTATACTTATTTACTCGCCTTGTCTTTTGCCCAAATCGCAAAGACAACACGATTGTATTATGTAGGTACAACACAACGGAGAACAGACTTCATTAGTCTCTTAAGAGACATTTTATGTATGATTCGATTTACTTGAGAAGCAGCAAATACCAATTGTAAAGTCTTCGGTTGACCCGGCCAGGGTTCGAACCAACAACCTGCCGCACTCGAGACGAACACGCTACATCAAGACCACCGAGGCGGTTACAATTTATGATTTCTTGTTGCTTAACCTTTTCATTCCTGTGTAATGATTTATAAAAAAAGTTTGTTTGTCTCTTTAACTTTTTGCCATGGTGGTGTCTGTCTTTCTTTAACTCTTTTCTTTTATTGCCAGTCTCTTCCACTTTTTATATAAAACTTTCTTTGTGATGCAAATATATGCTGACTGTATAATGGTGTTAGCAATAAAGTCAAAGAAGGCAGACGTAGGTCTTAAAAACACATTTTTGTTTTAATTAAATTACGTCAAAATGCATGTCGATCTGTAAATTAATGACGCAAAGCAACGAGTTATTTTGGCAAAACAGGCGTTTCCGGAATTTCTCTTGAAGTTCTATATTTCTATCAAAATTGCTTGTCTTTTTAACGAAAATAGACGCTTATTTCTATATCGAAAATTTTTTTCCTTATTTTCAGTATTTTTCGTTTTGATCAATTTAGATTAAAACAGAAATTGTGCATGAACAGAGTCAAAGACGTCAAATTAGAATATTCATAATTGATTTTTTTCCCCTTATTTTCAGTTGTTTTGCTTTGATCAATTTAGATTAAAACGGAAACTGTTCATCAACAGAGTCAAAAACTCAAATTAGAATATTCATAATTGATCATTTTATTTGAAGATGAGACCACCCATTTCATGCGATATTTATCCCCCCCCCCCTTTCGTTTTTTTTTACAATGGTAAGTCTGTAGTATGTGAGAACATGATTTATTTATTAGTTGTTATGAGCTTTGAACAATCTTTAAGTAACTGCGAATACTCTTAGTTTGGCCCTCTTTGCACGTTAAGAACCCATGCAACAACTCTTTGAAGGGTTCGTAGGTGTCCAGTTGCGATGCAAAATTTCGGTCCCTATCCAATAAACCCTCATTTTTCAGTGGCAGTCCAAATTTCCCCAATCTTCGTCGCGGACGGTCTATATTACAAGACCTACCTATTGTAGAAAATCCGTAAAACATTTGACACTGGACCTTAAGCAACCAACAATCAATCAACACCCTATCAATGGTTACAAATCTACAGACGTTAAAATTGTGTTTTTGTGTAGTTGGCTTCCTTACTGCATACATAATAATTCATCTTACCTCCTATACATTTCTAGGAATATCATTGGTTAAAAGCGACCGCGTGGAGACCGTGTATATCTAATACGATATATATGGGGTCAGTAAATTCCATATGGGGTCTCGCTCTCATCCCATATGGAATTTATTGACCCCATATATATCGTATTAGTTCACTAGCACGCTTCGCTCTCACCCAATATGGAATTCGCTGACCCCATATATATCGTATTAGTTCACTAGCACACTTCGCTCTCACCCCATATGGAATTTACTGACCCCATATATATCGTATTAGTTCACTAGCACGCTTCGCTCTCACCCAATATGGAATTTGCTGACCCCATATATATCGTATTAGGTCACTAGCACTCTGGAGTCAAGAAATGATAAGCACGTGATTATATATATAACATGACTGATTCATATGTGCATGTAAAATTGTATGCTTAAATCGTTGTTTGGCGCTAAAACACGTTGACTGACTTCAGCCAATGAAATACGGACAATACAGACTAATCCGTTGTTAGAAACCATTTAAAAAAAACCAAATGTTGTTCATTGCGGTCTTTAATCAGATGATAGATTTTCAATCGAGTTTTTATACTGCATGTAGTGTGCCATTATAAGATCACTTATGCTACAAAAAAAAATGAATCTAAACATATCAGTTTTTTTCTATTGAAGGAATTTGAATGTATTATTTCTTGATTTAGTAAATCAAGTTATTAACAACAGCGTAATAATATATTATATGCTCAACTAGGTATACATATGTACAAGGATACATGGGAAGGATGCAAATGGTTGAGATTTATATAAAACAAGAATGTGTCCACAGTACACGGATGCCCCACTCGCACGATAATTTTCTATGTTCAGTGGACCGTGAAATTGGGGTCAAAACTCTAAATTGGCATTAAAATTAGAAAGATGATATCACAGAAAACATGTGTACTAAGTTTCAAGTTGATTGGACTTCAACTTCATCAAAAACTACATTGACCAAAAACTTTAATCAAAAGCTTTAACCTGAAGCGGGACAGACGGACGGACGAACGGACGGACGAACGAACGAACGAACGGACGAACGAACGGACGCACAGACCGAAAACATAATGCCCCTAGGTTGGGCATAAAAAAAGAAGCCGAAACATAAGAGACTACACAGTTGCCTGATTGTTATACATGTATGTGTTACTGTTTACGGTGGTTACTTACAAAAACTGATTTTTCAAGATATTAAAATAAGGAGATGTGGTATAATTGCCAACGAGACAACTCTCCACAAGAAACAAAATGACACAGAAATTAACAACTATAGGTCACCGTACGGTCTTCAACAATGAGCAAAACCGATACCGCATAGTAAACTATAAAAGGCCCCGAAATGACAAATGTAAAACAATTCAAACGAGAAAACTAACGGCCTAATTTATGTACAAAATAATGAACCAAAAACAAATATATAGGTTATAAGTACTGGACTTACAAAAAGAAATAAGATGTTTAAGTGCACTATAATATGATAAATTATTTTTAGGTTCTTATATATTTTAATAAACCAAAGGTAAACTTTGCTTTATGTAAACACTTTTGTATCTTTTCTTTCAGGAATAATAAAACGGGGTTGCAAGAGTTTAATACATTGTGATAACTAAGAACGAACATATAAACCACAGAATTTCACCTATTATACAATTCTAGATTTAATTTCTATACCACGTTCTATAATATGATTGATAATATATAGTTATAATCTTGTAATAAATAGTTCCCAGGAACTTTGTCATGAATTTTAAGGTCGACGCCCCCGTCACGTGTACGCCCTTTTCTCAAGTTGTTCAATTATTGGTATTTCCTTTTTTATCCAAAAGGTATATTGACACAAGTTGTGAAATTTCATACTGCGTTAATTGTGCATTAGGCAATCTATAATTGGATGTAATTTAAAACATCAAATGTTTAAGTTAGTAAAACGTCACGATGCATATTACGTTTCTGTCAATTAAATGACGCCATATTAATTATTAAATTGTTATATTTTGTCTGGTACCATAAGTGGACACTCACAATCTTTTAATCAATAAATCCAATTTTGTTTTTATGGACGATGTCAGTAAACTAAACTAAAAAATCTATTGGTTTTGATATAATTTGTCCTTCAAATTTTCAACCATAATTTAGACAGTATATCAGATATTTATTAAAGAAATAAATAATCTAAATTATGTTAGATTTTTTCTCTTTTGGTCCTCAATGCTCTTCAACTTCATACTTTATTTGGACTTTTTATTTTTTTTATTCGAGCGTCACTGATGAGTCTTTTGTAGACGAATTTTAAACATGCGTCTGGCGTACAAAATTTTAAGCCTGGTACAATGTATCTATGGTGAGTTTATTTACATGTGTCTGTGTTGTTAACGTCTAAAATACCAACAAGATAGAGTTGAGTGCTTTTTCAGGAGATATTTTATTGTACATACTTATAAGTACCTTTTCGCACATTACGGAAGTTGATAAAAGCGGTTGGGGAAAAAAAACTAGTTTAACGCAACAGCATCCATGTTAAAGCGTCTAGCAAAATTCAGAGACCTTGTGCAGTATAATTCTTTGTTTAAAATCTGAGGCATTTTGTCTTTACAAGAATTTTGTGACAATGGCAGATATTTAGTAGTCGCGGTCAAATTTACTCACGAAAAAAATGAAAACAACACGTTATAAATTGTATGCATCCGAAGCGCTTTCTGGATTTACCTTCATCAGGAACGCTCAAAGCCGAATATTTGAAAGCCAATGATGTACAAGAACAGAAACAGTTGAAGAGACTAGACTCAATGTGTTTTCCAGCTTAAAATATATGGTATAATGGACGTGCACTTGGTTTTTATTGAAGACATGATCTTTACCTTTTGTAATCTTTCTGGTAATGTCGTATTGTTGTTTTGCTGTCTCATAGTCTTTAATCACACATTTCTTTTTATTCGTTTAAAGTAGAAATTAAGATAAAGATACACGAAAAGCAATGTCAGAGACACATCAGTTTGCTTGAAATTGTTTATGTTTGTTTAAAAACTATTTTTTTTGGAAGTCACTATCATCATGAATTGGAAGTATTCTAAATGTTATGTGATATAATGAGTTAACAAGTAACAAATGCAAAAGAGCAGCATTTCGAATTACAGGAACATAGCACCTACTTTAAGAATGAGACCCTGTAATTTGAATATCACTGTCTTCTACACATCGTGCGTAATGGAGAATTTGTTAAGAATGCAATTGGTAGGATTATCAAAGCATCAGAAAATGCATTTATCTATACCGAATTCCACAATTACATAGACATGTATTCCAGAAGCTATTTACCGAGGAACCGGTCCGAGGACGAATATATCATTTTCATATTTTTTTCATACTTAAAATGCTTTAATTGGACTCATTTAAAGATTTCATTTGTAGTTAATGCACAAAAAATTAAAGTAAATTACATTTGTAGCAGAATGAGTTTTAGAAATGGGTTTTACAAAATACGAAAACAGACAGTCCGGTACCGTTGAAGTGTAGATTTCAATTTAACAATTGTTAATCATTTATTACATATGTCAAAAAACTGTTTGAAATAGTATCACGTGTAACAACTAATCCGACTAATGATAGATAACTAGAAAAAATTTAACAAATAAGACATTTTACTTATATATCTATCAAAGATCAAACAATTTGAAAGAAAAAATGTGAAATACTTTGGTTCGCTTTTTAACCCGTCTATCGCAAATCAACACTTTAAAGATGAAAATATGTTTTGTAACACGATACAATGTATCAAGGATTTATTTTTGCATTCCTTTTTGTGTTTATGTCAACAAATAATATCTTATGGTGTCATTCTTCTAATTTATGAACTTTCGTCTGTGACGTCACTCAGATATTTTATTTTATTTTAATATTCAAGAATGAAATGTATATTAACGCAACTATCTCGACACAGTGCTTATTATGTGATGAAGGTTCATTTAGTAAAAGCAACTGCTTGCGAATTCATAAATCGGACATTCTTGGCAATAGAGCTAACTTTAGTGTCTTCTTTGTTGGCTTTGTCTTGATCACCAAACAACCAACTAAGCAAAAGAAAACAAGGAAATATTTAACGAATTCATTTAAATAAAATTTTACTAAAACATATGCAAATGAATTTTCCTTCCAATATTTTCCTCCATGTGTACATCATCAATATGTGGAATGTAGCTACAAATTTCTTTATTTTCTGCTATGACTCGTTGTTAAATTGTCGATCAATAAGATTTATTACAATAATAACAATTTAAGGGCTGTATAATTCACAAATTAGAATTATAAGCCAAATGTATACAAAATCAGCGGGAATAAATTGAAATGTTACAATAGGTAATTGATCCTGTTTACCCTTAATTGATATGTATCATTGACGCCATATCATCTGCAGGGCATGTAAGCGGTGTTACTTATCCGAATGACACAATCTATGTATTCCATTAGATAGTAAAAATAACAAAGGGATTCCTATCACACCTTCCGAAATATCCCGCGGGAATCTTCGTCACCCCTTTGACATCATCGGTATCTTCTTGCATAACAAATTTCACAATAATAGCTTGTCATCAATCAGATAAAAAGGAAAGGTCGAATAGGGTGAGTACTTACCTTTCATGGTGGTTTCTAAGTGCGAATTATGTTTATAATCTACCAAGTCGAATGCTCTTTCTTATCCTCTACCTTCAGAAAGCATTTGATGGGCTGTAGGTCCTTAAGGTATCATACAAAGGACTCACGAGTAAGGGCAACTAGTGTTGCGATAGGCATGCTGCTGAATATACATTTTGTAGTTTATACGGTTTGAAATTTCGGATATTTCTCCATAACAAGTCAAACAAATACAAACCTGAAAATGTGCGATAAATTATGAATTTACATTAAATAAATTCATCATAGATATCAGGATTAAACTTTTGTTGCCAGACAAGGGCGTAGCTACCTTTTTAATGAAGTGGAGTCACAAACTAAAGGGTGAGGGGACTGGGGGCCGCGTTTTTATTTTACAAAAGAAACATCTTGTATACAGATTCGTAATTCGTAATCATACATGGGCCGGTAATACGTATGGTTGATTGTAAATCATTAAAATAAATTGTTAATTCTAACTCGTTTTACTGGACTATTTAATCATTCCCTGTTATCATCTAGATATTGCCATACAACTGGTCGAATGCATAAGTATTTGTTAATTTAAAACTCAGATCATGAAAAAGATCGTGGTCATTTTAAAGTACCATTCCCTCTGAAAAAGTTCATTCATTTCAACTTCGAGAATTCCTGACTGCGTAAAATTAGAAATATCGTTTTCTCTCTCTTGTTGAGTTTACCCACAAATGTTTTAAACATCTAGATACATATGTAAAGCAAAATATTGGAGAATGTGTCCACCAAGTATTTGGTATCCAGTGATGTTTATGCTAACAGAAACTCCACATATAGTATTGTGTTTATGTTTATTGTTTGTTTTTTATGCAGCTACTTTGCTCAATACAAATACTAGCATATGAAACAAATCTTCGTGATTTTAACGGCGTATAAATATAGCAAACGACAATATTTAGTCTTCATTCGACTCAAAGTTTAGCAAATAGATGACCAAAAAACCACGACAAAAATGTACAAGTTTTATTACGGTTGTGATTCTTTTGAAACGCTATATATGCGGAGTTTCCCGGGGGGGGGGGGGGGGGGGGGGGGGCTTCGCCCCCTGCCCCCTACCAGGGCTTTGCCCTGGACCTACTCGCCCCCTCGCCATTTAGTTTGTGACTCCACTTCATTAAGAAGGTAGCTACGCCCTGGAATGATCATATATATACTGGTCAGTGGTCAGTTTACTTTGTAAGCGTATTTTGTCCTCTTAAGTGCCCAACAGAGATCACATTACACCTCAAGGGTGCTTTTCTTTAAATGACCAATGGGCGTATGTTTGCCGAGTATCAGAACAATAACTATCAACGAAATATTCACCCGTAGCACTCCAAATGTCTATTAAAATTCCAGAATGCGCCATTCTTTCCAATCAAGCATCACCGAACAGAGTACAATCGATGATCAATCATTTACTGTGACATTAATTTAAGTTGATTGAAATTTAATTTGTGTATTAAAGCGAATTTAATTGACCAAAGCAAATAAAGCGACTATAATCCTTCTGAGATAAATAAACTTTACTACAACTTAACAGCAGTTCGTTAAATGAAACGAAAGCGA
Organism: Mytilus californianus; assembly: GCF_021869535.1. Lineage (NCBI taxonomy): Eukaryota > Metazoa > Mollusca > Bivalvia > Mytilida > Mytilidae > Mytilus > Mytilus californianus. The sequence continues at coordinate 51,666,637 of NW_026262712.1, read as the reverse complement.
TATTTACTTAAACTTTAAAGCGCGACAGTTTAAAAATATTTATTATTAATAATTTCAAAGAGAAATAAGCGATGATTTTAATTAAAGGGCATTTAACTTAAAAAGACAAATTAAGCGTTGAAATCTATAGAAAAGATCTGAAAACCTGTCGAGTGTTTATCTTGTATATGTCACGAACGAACCCAAATGACAGTTGCACAGAGTACATGTCATGAAGCAAATACGAATCGTCAGGCTAATATAGTAATCAATGATAACTTTTCTTAAAATTAAAATTTTATACGATCATATTTAAAACCTTTTGTTTTTCGGTTGAATCAATATAAACCCTGCTTCGCTTCATTACAATTAGGAAGCCGTAAGGTCAGTGAGGTATTTTCTTCGCATCAATACCATGCGTAGGCCGTAAAGATCTAGAGTCAGTGAACCACATGCCTAGCTCTCTTCTGAATACATTGCGTATGCCACAAGGTCAGTGTGGCACATTCTTCGCATCAATACCATGCGTAAGCCGTAAAGATCTAGAGTCAGTGAACCACATGCCCGCTTCTGAATACAATGCGTATGCCACAAGGTCAGCGTGGCACATTCTTCGCTTCAAAACAAGTTGTAAGCCTCAAAATAAATGTGGCTCATTCTAGCTGCAAAGGAAGCTTTAATATATATCCGATTCATTTAATTTAGTCAATATTAGTTATTTATACCGACAATTTAGAAAGTTACATTTTTTAAAGATAAATACAGTTATTTTAATTGTTACATGCTTATGTTTTCATTTGTATTCAAATTGATAAATAAATCCTAAAGGTCATTAATCTTGTTGTGTGACCTTGGAATTTAATGCTGACCCGTACATGTCTTAGGTTACTATAAATAAGGTATCATACAAAATTAACAAAAGATTTTCTCTATAAATGTCACATTTTAGGCCAGTTGGTGACCATTGTGAAATGTATGAAAATATTTATTTCGATATCATTTCATCTTGCTTATCATGCGGGGATTTGAGGTGGATAATTATATTGTTAGTGTTCTTAAATCCTTTGTTAATGCGCATACCGGAAGGCGGAACAATACTAATCGCAGCAGGTGATAAGGCCATCCATGACCAAGCATAATTTATTGAATTGCATTTTTGTTTCATTCCATTAACATGTGAACGCAGAGTTCGGATGGACAGTCGTTTTTCAATCATATAAAATGTGACAAAACAAATTAACGGTTCATTTAAGAAAATGTATATACCAAAAGCATTTATTTATTTTAAATGCATATTTGACAAATAGATCGACATATATTAATGCCCAGAACAGCCACACATGATGTGATCAGCAATCTGTCGAGTTTGAAAGATGACAGACAGAGTTGCACATGCAGCAAAGTTATCAACTGTAAAAAATGAAACTCTGAAGTGTCATGCAGCAAAGATTTGGTGTTCGTTGGTGTCGGCACGTTAATTAACAGAATCTTCATTTTTTTATTTGCTATTGTGTTGTAGCACAGTGGTGTATTCAATAGGGAGTAGAGGGCGTATCCTTTGATGGAAAAATATATAATTTTTTAGCATAAAATCGTCTAAATGTTTTTCGCCTCGATATGCTCTCCTGTATTTCTTTAGTTTTATGGAAATACGCCCCCTTTTAAAAATCCTGTATCCGCCCCTGTATCTTCTCTGATTCTATTTGTCTTTTTGATTTGTGCTAAAGCATCTATAAGCAGGCATAACAGCATAATATTTCGCGTCTTGAAGAGGTTATTGCAATGGACCTAACTTTTCTGTAATTGTCAAACAACACATGAACACTAGTTAATCTGCTTATTTTTTAACAAAATTTTGTACTTCGTTCGCGAATTGAATTATAAAAAAACAAAAAAAATGAAAAAAAAACCACATCAAAGATACCAGGCTTATAATTTTGTACGCCAGGCACACGTTTCGTCAACAAAAGACTATTCAGTGACAGGCACTACATTCATGTACTGGAGAGAACTTTTTAATTTTTATTTCAGGTTTGACATTCTTAAAGATGTGACAAATTCTGACCAACACAACTCAGAACATCCGTAACATCGTAGCAACATACTTTACATTCAATTGTGAAACTCGACACTGAATAAGATACAAACTATAAAGGACGACAAAGAGATATTGGGTATTAAAGGTGTGAGAACGAAGTTCAAAAGTTCATTTAAATTTATTTACTGAAATGAATGACCATTTATTTCTGTGTAAACTGGGTGTAAGATTTCATGGGGTGCTCAAAGGGACCTACCATGATTATTCATTAAAATTCGTATGCGCATTTACTGAGTCGGAAAATTTAGTTTAAAATGGAAAAAGAATTTCAAGTTTTTAAACCATTTTGTGACAAATCGAATTGCCAGAATAATTTGGAAAATTTTGCCTGTTCCCTTTTTTGCCTTGTATGAAAGATGTCTCGACGGCGTAATACTTTACTAATTTTATAGAATTTATCAAACTGACAAGTTTAAAAGACATTTGTATCTTAATGGAGTATTCATATACCAAATACGTTTAAGTACAGCAAATTTGATAAATTTCTTTCGCATTTTGAATAAAGTATTGAATAAACAATGATGAAAGAAACTGAAGAATGTCCAGTTTTAATTATGTAGACATACAGGTCTCTCATGACACCGCAGAGACCAAATTAATTGTGGTACATATATTACCGTCCTTGAATTTCACAGATAATTGAATATATTCATATATATTCGTTATATTTTGTAAGTAATTGTCTTATAGATCAAAGCCGACTGACCGTTTAATATAAATCTGGTGGGATAATACTAAGAACGTACAACCTGTATTGCTGTGGAGGTCAGTTTAGTTTTCTTTGGTCCTGTTAATATTGCTGTAAAAAAAATATGGAATATCAAATAATTACGCTAAACTCCAAGGTATATTTAAAGAAATCAATGTCCATACATACTGGTCACTAAAGAAATATAGTGCCCGACTACTTCTAGATTTATTTGCGGTGCACCTCGGTCTAAGGTTGAAATGAACAATATAATGGTCTTGGCGAAAGCTGAAAAAAAACATTTAATTTTCCGTTAACCTCAATAATGTAAAATAATGTTCTCCAACAGCTTAAACTCAAATGCAATATAATGATATCTTAATCAATTGGATGTTTACCAATTCTGAGTTAAAAGTTTATAAGATTATTAACAAATTTAAATAAGATACTTTTTTTTATATATTTTGGTTTTTAGGATCACTGTCTCTTAAGTCATTTTTTGGCTGGATTTTGATTGTTTTATTTTTGTGTATATAAATATTATGTGAATGTCTTGTTTCAATCAATATGTGACATTCTAACATGACGTTCTTCAAACGCTTTGAGTACACACCCGTGGTAAAATATGAATATATTGTTTGGGCTGTTCCGATCGTACTCCCGCGTCATATGCTTTTTTATGAATGAGCTACCCGACGTCATAGAACGATGACGTAAGAATATAAGCATTTTACGGGAAAATACACGCTTGTGAAACCGAAAATCATCACAACAAGGAAACGTAAACAAACGATGCTTAAATGTGTTATATAAGCCATTTTTTGTATACATATAAGACATATAAGTACAATTATCATTTAGATTCATCCAAACCTATCTAAATATGTTATTGTAAATAGTTTAAGCATGTCATTTATTCAGTTTGCTCCGGTCTGTTACGTCAATTTAATAGTACGTTTATTTATGGGAACGGCAAATATTGCCTTCATCTAGAGCGCTTCGATCCAAAACAATTGCCGTATTTGTCCTATTAGAATCGAAATAATACATGGGGGCTTGAATATATCGTGATTTTACCACGGGTTGGCCCTTTATGACAAATATTTTACCCTGAGCTATCGCTATCGCTCAGGGTAAAATATTTGTCATAAAGGGCCAACCCGTGGTAAAATCACGATATATATCGCTCAGGGTAAAATATTTGTCATAAAGGGCCAACCCGTGGTAAAATCACGATATATTCAAGCCCCCATGAATTATTTCTTAAATATAATAAATAAATTTTATTCTTTTATTCTTTTATTCTTTATTCTTTACATAGTACCTGCTAAGTTAGATGTACCCCTTTTCAGTTCATAAGTTCTTTTAATTTCTTACAATGCACTACTTATTCAGCGGCACTGGCTTTAATTATATGTGATGTTTTGAGTGAAAGATAGGAGCTTAGCATGCTTAGCTACAGTTTTATGATTAGTTTTGTAGAAACGATAAGACGATACCAATGGAACAATCAAAAACCATGACTCGAAAAAAAAAATACCGATGGAGCAATCACAAACCATGACTCGAAAAAATACCGATGGAGCAATCACAAACCAAGACCGAAAAAAATACCGATGGAGCAATCACAAACCATGACTCGAAAAAAATACCGATGGAGCAATCACAAACCATGACTCGAAAAAAATACCGATGGAGCAATTACAAACCATGACTCGTAAAAAGCAGCAGTCAACATAGCACTACTCTGAAAATGAAAGATTAAGTAGCATGAATATCACTTAAAACTACACTATGACTACAATGTATAAGTACACACAATGTACCATACTATGACTACAATGTATAAGTACACACAATGTACCATACTATGACTACAATGTATAAGTACACACAATGTACCATATAATGCTGTTTGTTTCCTGGTCAAACCTATATTACTTGTTTACACAACCTTAGTCCTCGACATTTCCAATTCCCACCCACCCAATTGCATTTGTTTTCTTGTTTGTACGATTAATTACTAGATAAAGAGCATTAAAACCCCAACAACTTTAAACAATGTTGTATTTTTATTGTTTCTCAAGGACTCGTAACATTCTAATTGAATACCTCAATAGTCTAGAGGTCATAAATCGGGCAGAGGACCATAAAACATCGTATGAAGATGTAATAGTGTAAACGGACAGAGAAATATAATACCAATAATTGTTCTATTAGCAGAATAATCAAGGCACCTTTTCCTTTGATCTTTGCTTGAAAGACAATGTACGCTCACCTTTAAATCAGTGTAAAAATCAGGATGGCAAATAGTTAACGTCATTATTGTTGAGTTATTTAGTACAACATTGGAATTTGTTTATGATATAAACCTTTATAATAGTAGATCATAGTAAATAGTGGTGAGGATGTCAATGAGAGAACCACATAGCATAACGATAAAGAATTATCAACGTAATGACCAATGTGACGATGCATCTCTGAGCAATGACCAATGTGACGATGCATCTCTGAGCAATGCATATTCTATGGGCTGTTGTAAAACTTGAAATGTGTCGACCATACAAGCAAAACGTTTAGATTCATAAAGTATTGAAGTTCAGCAAGTGTAGATACAAGCATTTTATATATGTAATATTCTTAATCAAGTGGATTTTTTGTCTGTAGGGATGAATATATATGAAGAACATATGATTTAACTGTTTCATTCGGTTATTTTGCAAACATCTACAGATATACAGGAAAGCCCCAAGCATGTGCACCAATGATAAGGCTTTTGTGAAATTCATCAACGGAGTGTTCACTTATATTCATAAGTCATAAAATTTACCATTCCAACACACATGGAATTAATTCATGATCGTACACTTACTTAAACCATCTGCCTGTTTCAATTCATTTTTCTTAAATTGACATGTTAAGGGTCTTCAATTTTACGTGGAATTTAGGACTTCGATATTTCATACTGCTTCAAAGTATTTCAATGAACTCATCATACACACCAGGCCTAAAAACTGTGTACACCTGACGCAAAAGACTCGTCAGTGACGCTCGAATAAAAAAAATTGAATGGCTAAATAATACAAAGTTGAAGAGCAAATTCTTTTGTTCTGATACCGTTTCATACAGATGTAAGCATATTTTAAACTTATTATTGAAAAAGTTATCTGAGTAACGAATTAAACCCGCATGAACCCCCCTTTTTGTTGGAACGAAGATAAAAAAAAAATGTAAATCGAAAGGACGCAAATAAAAGTTTCATTACAGAAAATTACTCGTCTTTAATAATCAGAATAAATGAAATTAACTTCGACTCCGGTGTTCAAAAGATAGAAGACAAAAGTGCAAATGCTTCTACATGATAGTGCAGTGAAAACTAGAACATCATTTTGTAAGTAAAAAGATAACTGAAACATTTTAAATGATTAACTGCAATAACCACTGTTTCTTATGCAAGTTATTGCATTTAAACTTAATATATAAATTGAAATTACTTAACTACCGCAGTGTTCGTAAGATAGGAGACAAAAGAGCAAATGTATCTGATTGAAAAACAGTGAAAACTGGAAGTCATAACATCAAATTGTTAGTTAAAATGGCAACTAAAAGACTTTTAAAAATCGAGAACAGCAACCACTGTTTCTGCAAGTTATAGTTTTAACCTACGATTTTTATTTTCTTTTTATCGAAATACTAAGTTGAAATAGACGATTCTCGAAAACAGACAACGCCTCTTTAATATCCACATATAAAAATGGACTCAGTTGGTATTCAGTGCTAACCTATATTAATGTAATACACCATAACCTAAATATTTGTTTTAACAATTCATCAAAAGAAATAAAAGATTTTTCTAACTAATACTTCGTATAATTGTCTTTATAGAGGATGAAAAAACAGTAAGAGCTCTTTGCAAAAAGATAAAAGTGTAAATCTTTCTAAATATATGTCTAGTCGCGTTTTCCATTTTTTTTTTATTACTTTGAACCTCATGATATAAACTTACTTGACTTTTTCGACCTGATCTTAGCTTAACAAAATGTCAAAAAGCTCCATTATAAATCATGTCTTTACTGCGCAGCCACATACATCTATTGTGGTTTGAATAGTGCATTCTTCGTGTAAAATTCAACCAGTCAGTCAGTCCATAAAAAATAAATACACTGAACTTGTTGTTTTCTCATTAGAAATAGATAATTGTAACAGAAAAAACGCACCTTTGGAATGAAATGTACAGAAAAACAGAAGCATACACGTGGTGGGCAATTGTGCAGAAAAAAACAGTTGTGTATTATATAAATGGTAGGCAGTCTGGACTACTCCCACCCGGTAACGGCTGTTCCTGTGGGATTTTTAAATACACTGCCACGTTAAATCGTATAGGGATGCTAAATTATATGTCCTGTGTTACAAGGGTATCGTGAATTTAGCATGTTAAAGTACCATTTCAACATACTTTCTTATGGTTTTACGTAGAGACATGTTTTCGCGATCTTTTATCTTTAAGCAGGAATCGTCGTCTGATATTTAAAACCCGTTGTGACCTATTCCATCTTGTAATATTTATTTTGATATAAAAATAAGGAGAAGTGTTATGATTGCCAACGAGACGTTTATCATGAATACAACAGAGCACAAACGACGTGGATTTAAGCAATTATAGGTCACCGTGCAATGAAAACACCCAATACTGTACAGCAAGCTATAAAAGGCCCATTACGTAAACATTGAAACGAAAACAAAAATAAAATAAAACAACGGCATGATTTATGACAAAACAATGAACGAAAAACAAATATAAAACAGCAACCATCGACAACAACTGACTTACAAACTTCTAAGTAGGGATTTGATTGGCGCGTGATGTATATATAGTAGGAAAGTTAACACTTACCCTGTCGACACACCCGGTCTTGGTCCTCAACTAGTCCTGCAATTCCGTCAGTTTTTTATCTGTATGTTCTGAATGAATTTACGAATTTTGAACATCGGTAATAACATTAACGGTACCAATCTTACTGCACCAGCTGCACATTTCGACGATAAATGTTTTTTCAGTGATACTCGATGCCAGAATATTTGAAATCCAAAACTTACAGAGACGTTTACGTTGAAGAGCTGATCAAACATACAAATAACCTAAAGTATAGACAAAAACGGAAAGTAGTCAGAGCTTTGCACGAGGGAGATATAAAATTTCTTAGTTTTATCTAACAATATCCGTATGTTCATGCAAATGGGCTTCTGATACCCTCGGGGACTAACATTCCACCAGCAGCCAAAACTAATAGAAAGCATCTTGGAGTATAACATATACTGTTACATAATGACAAAGAGACTATTGAGTATTTAACCCTGCTTTGGTTTCGATGACGAGTAACAATGTGAAAGAAAGATATACCAGGTGTTTTATAACAAAATAAAACACACATTTGTAGAGGTCAACTTACTCCTCAAAAATATGTCAACACTGTAATTAGATCTTTGAATATTGTTTTATTGGTGTTAATATTGATTTTGTTATCAGTAAAGTAAAATAAAACTAAATATTATTGTTATATACATATGCACATTCATGGCTCTACAATCTGTCGATACCTGTATCTTGGCATTGCACAAGGTCATGTTTTTCTCTGACTGTTAATGACGTCTTTACACTAAATCCATGGGATGTTGGATGTGAACTGATTGATATTTTAGTCTTAGATGCATGATTTTTTTTTATTAGTTGTTTTTTGCTTTGGACTAGCTGTCAGTAACTGCGAGAACTCTCAGATTTGTATCCTGCAACGTCCACTCTGTGTTTTTTTCTAGATGTATTTCTATTTGTTATTGATCTGATGAGTTAAACCTTTTTGAACTGATTTTTATAGTTTGTTCTTATGTTGTACTGTTATACCACTGTCCCAGGTTAGGAGGAGGGTTGGCGCCTTCAAACTGGTTTAACCCCGCCACATTCTGTATGTGTCTGTCCCAAGTCAGGAGCCTGTAATTCAGTGGTTATCGCTTGTTGTTGTGCATCATATTTGTTTTTCGTTCGGTAGTTTTTACATAAATTAGGCCGTTAGTTTTACATTTGTCATTTCGGGGCCTTTTATAGCTGACTATGCGATATATGCTTTGCTCATTGTTGAAGGCTGTACGGTGACCTCTAGTTGTTAATTTCTGTCTCATTTGGTCTCTTGTGGAGAGTTGTCTCATTGGCAATCATAAAACATCTTCTTATTTTTATAATTCAAATTCATATTACATCAACGTGTCTAGTCCTGATATGCATGTAATATTTGCCACTGAACGTTAAATACCAATCCATCACCAGGAAAGCGCTTCGAACGCATAAAATTATAACGTGTTGTTTTTCATTTTTTGTTGTAAAGTGCGCACATGATGAATTGATAAAATTTTGCACTTAACACCAACAACAAAGCGAACAAAAAGGCAATCCAGAATACGTAAAGTGTTGATTACCTAATCATTATATAACTAACACAGTGCAGTCTTTAGGTACTTTATCAAAGCTGACGTACCTACAGGTACAGCTTTGATCACCTGTGTTAAGCGATATGGAAATCCAAATATAAAGGTTATGTACATCATTAAGGAACATTTCTTTTTCATCCCTAACTAAAGATGAAAGAAACATGTTTTTTTTACAAAATTTATCTGCAAAAAATATTCACCATGTAAAATTTTCCGTTGGAAATTGTTTTCTAATATGTTTAAACTTATTTCCGTATTTTAATTATACTTAAAAAAATAAATTTCAACAGATATATTAATAATTTCAATTAGTATAACAGGTGATACATGTAGCATGAACAGTTTTCCTGATAACATTATATAGAAAATTACTTATATGAAGAAAAAATGTAAGAAGTTTGAAACACGAAATTATTTCTTTTATCATTTGATTAAAAAAGAAACAATATTGTGTTTCTAGTTTATATATATATATATATATATATATATATATATATATATATATATATATATATATATATATATATATATATATATATATTCAAATGGAGTATTAATTTCAGTAATTCAATCAACTTCAGGATGGGAAAGTTAAAATGTATATGTTCATGTATATAAAAGAGAAATGTGACTTTTAGAGATCTTAAAAGTTGAAATTTCAAGAAAATAAAAGTCGAAATTATCAAAAGATATTTTTTCTTAAATTAAAACCGAAATTTTAACATCCTTTAAGTCGAAATTTTGATTTTATAGCAAAAAATCCAATGGTAATTTTGTGTTATACTATATCCCACTTCCGTATGTACCGTTCCTTGTGCATGTTCACTCTGAAGGATGTACTTAGATGAAATTAAAAAAAAAATAGAATTTAAAATTGATAATTTAAGTCAGAAGAGCATTAGTTAAAGAACAAAACAAGCTAAAAATATTGATAGGTTATGGTACTCCTTTTTGATATATTTGATTTTTTCAAAATGGCAGGAAAAGGCTGACTCGGACTTTTATCTCATATTTAGCATTGGCATTATTTGGGTCTCAAATCGTAAGAAAAAAATCTAGTATCTGCTTAAATCTTGGTAATGACCTTTTTATGAGCAATTTAAGTCCTCTATGAAAAGAAAAGTGGTTGATATGGGGCAAAATATTTTACCCTGTATTTTAGGAAAAACACAAGGAGTCCGAATATTTGACAAAAATTCATAAACCTGACCTGAGTACATCCTTAAGTTCTGTTGTTAAATGATTCGTGGACAGTTGTTGACATTTCGATTTTTTTTATTTGGTCATTTTGCTTTTTTACTTCTTATATGAAGCTCTTTTTTTTTAATTTTCTTTTAACTTGCATCTCCCAACTAATGTAAATTTTCCACTTGATACAATATTACAAAGCAAACGTTTTCTTAAATGATTTGATTGATAGAGTTAACAAGGAAGCTAAGGGTTTCTAGTGCATGGTAAAGTTAAAGATGCCAAAGTTATCTAAAATTCATAAGTCGAAGAGAAACTGACAAAGTACTGCAAAAAAAGAAAAACGAGGAGAGAAAGACAAACAACAGTCTACAAAATACTTGATTGAAAACTATACTGAGCTACATTAAGAACACACTACTCCAAATAAAGAGACAATGACATATACAGATACATTGGTGGCCTTCGGCTGTTGTCTGCTCTATGGTCGGGTTGTTGTCTCTTTGACACATTCCCCATTTCCATTCTCAATTTTACATGTAACAAAAATCAATGTTACACAAACAGTAAATACATGTACAGTCTATATAGACAACAACAATATTTGGGACAAATGAACCTCATGTCTTCGGTGCTAGTGACTGTTTTAAAAAGGAACAGAGTAAATGCATGCACTTGGTAATTATTTCCGTTTTTTTTAAACCTGAGCATTTTCTGACTTTATTTGCTTGTATTTCGGTTGTATTTGATTCAAGGATATACTGGTTCCCGAACATACTTGGCAGTAAAACGAAAAATAATAAAGCCTATAAACGTACAAAAGACGTGTAGAAAAATTCGAATTCTCATTGATTTTTAATCCCATGTCTTTTGCAGGAGAACACTGTGCATACACAGCAGATATATATGCATTAGTTTTGGTGATTCAGTATGTTTACATGCTGCATAAACAACATACTCGACGCCCTTTTCAGTAACATGATTTAGTATAATTTTTGTCACAATATTCCATTATTTAAAATTTTATAGTCTTTAAGAAATATCCCTTGAAATGAATAACGCTATTTTATCTTATCCCCATGACACTTTCAATCTCTTGTCGCCTGGTTTAACAGGAATAAAGAAACAAAATTCAAACATATTAGCAATATTCTGACAAAATGATTCAAATTCAAAAACTAGACAGATTATAAATTTTGTCTAATCTTATTTATTATAAAATATTTAAATTTTAACCTTTAGTGAATGCGGAAAATTTTAACACTACACTACTGTGACCAGAATAAAACATGGAGAGCCATTTTGTTAGCTAATTTGCACGGTATAATCGTACTTTGGAGTTTCGTGCATTAATATTCTGTCTTTCATGCTCCGTTACAGAAGAACGATAGCCCGGATGAGCCTCTTGCCTGCTAAATAGACATATCATTTACGTATAGTTATCTAGGTGGTCTGAACGTTTGATCGATGCAGATTTAATTCAATAGATTCAAGCTATCAACGAAAAACTTAGATAGAATATTATGTGTTTTATATGGCCAAACAGCTGGAAATATTAAGTTTTCTGTATAGCATACTAAATTTACGCGGACCGGTTATTTATTTAGTAAATAACATGTAACGATTTTAAATGGACAATCATCGTGGCCGGAGACATTCTATGATTAACCTCTCAACATTTTTAAGATAAGGAGATGTAGTATGATTGCCAATGAGACAACTGTCTACCAGAGACCAAAAGACGAGGAAAAGTTGATTTTGTCTTCGCTAACTTCTTACTATTAAATGATATTTTTAAGCTATCAATCCTTTATATTAAAACAATACATACTAGCTATAAAACCAGGTTTAATCCACCATTTTCTACATAAGGAAATGCCTGTACCAAGTCAGGAATATGACAGTTGTTTTCCATTCGTTTGATGTGTTTGAGCTTTTAATTTTGCCATTTGATAAAGGACTTTCCGTTTTGAATTTTCCTTGGAGTTCGGTATTCATGTTATTTTACTTTTTTTGTATTATGTGTCCAAACGAAGAACAGTGAAAATACTGGCCAGAAATTCTTTTTTCTAATTGCGTTCGAATATATACCATGTTATCACCAATCACAGTTACTTGAATAATTGGTGTGCTGTATGACCAAAAAGAACTTATAAAGAATAAAAAAATCCATCTAAGGTTAACTAAGAATGAGGGGGTTATTGTCTTTTGTAATTTCTTGATTTATCAACCGAGAATTTAAGAAATGTATGTTATAAATCATGTCAGTACCGAGGCACCGACTATAAAGCTGATGATACCCTCGGGGGAAAACACACCCGAAGCGGAATCGAACCAGTGCTAGTAAATGAAAATAACTCTTTATACATGTCTTCAATATGCAACGACATATAATTGTTAAGATAGTTTTTTGTTGATTAATACATAAAACCGATAACTGGAATCACCATAAACATTGAACTGTACAATAGATGTATATGTTGCACTCTAGATGCCTTTTGGTTATGTTTGTCGTTGGCTTTCTGTATCATTGGCATACCCCACATCTCCTTTAAATCAAAATTGTGTCTTTTATATTATACTTATTTCGTATAGTCAATTAGTACACACCAACGATCAACAATGAAAAATAGTCACTAGTTTTTACTAAAAAGGGACCACCAATTATACAAATAAATGGTTGCCTCGAAACAAACTGCCACGGGTTTTCTTTATCTAAGTACATTTGTTTTATTTTTAAGAGTTCGTGATTAAATAGTGATTACGCAGCACAAATAAGCTCTACTTAGTGACACGGGGCAATAAATATTAATAAATAAAAAACAAATTTGAATTGGGGACTTATATAAACAAATTTAACGCTTGTTAAGGTATTATGTGATGAGCAAATAAGATAGTTAAGGTTTTAACTATATCCCTATTTGGGATATAGGATTGTGCTGTTTTCAATGCAAGATAATTTACAATTTAAATACATCTTGATATTTGAATTTCTGTGTATTGATAGCGAGACCAAAGCGATGATTTCTTTTTCATTAGGGGATATTTGGGTAAACACACGTTAGATAATCTGCATATAGTTTGAGAAGAATTAAAATCCTACTTTCAGTTCTTGGAGATGTGGTTATTTTCTCCTTTTCCGAACACCCAGTTCGAGTTTAGATTTATGATACGTTTGAAAAATGTCCACCTTAATTTTTACACGTATTGTAAACATTAATATTGTTTACATGTATAAACATTAAAAGTAAAAAGTTCTTAAAGAAATGACAGTATATAAATTAATGAACTCGTTATTACAGTAAATTGAAATGCACTTTACAGAAAGAAATATACATCGAAATAATAGTAAATCTGGCTGATTATTTGATATGCAGTAAACGTCATAGTAACATGTGTAAAACATAAATTACTGTAACAATGTAGCCGTAAGTTGTGTAGCAAATAGTAATCCGAAATAAAGTACAGCTTGTATGTTTTGGCAAAATAAAAAACTCAGTAACCGCAACACGTGTAAATCTAGTAAGAACAGTTACTAGTTACGATTATGTAATTTGAATATACTATAAGACATGTTTAGTTCAAATTCCCATTGTCAATGATACATTACATGTTGCAATTAAAGAAAGTAAGTTAACCTTTTCCGTCAAGTCCAATCGCTTTGTTCCGTATGTTATGAACCAAATTTGCTAGTCTTATTCCATTAAGAACGTTGTGGTGCGTTGTTGTTTGACAAATTTTTATAATCTTATTTATAATTGTTTAGGACCATTTTGATTTCATCAAGGTTCTTTGTGTTGCAATGTATTTTGGATATGTCGTTGGTTTTACCTATAGCTGTACTGAACACGTGCTTACATAGGAAACGGTAATATTGATATAAATCAGAATCGGATGACGGGAATGAATTCAAATCACTTGGTCTTTTCCTAAATATATTCTCTAGAAAATAAAAACTAAATAATTATTATGAAAAATAAGGAAAACAAACTAAACTGTGCATGCTAGCGTAGCTTCAGAGCACGGAGTTAAAAAGATTAATTTTAGATGATATGGTTAGAGAAGGAAAAAAATAAACAGGTCTCCTTTAAAAGGTTTATAGAATATTTAAAAGGAAGAACAACCGCGTTACACATTGTAATGTAAAAGAAGAATTATTGGTGCTTTTATTCCTGAATCACAATCCTAACAGGCACATAACAAAATAACATATAATCTGTAACAATGTTGATCATGTGACCGGTAATTTTAACCTGTGTAATTAGCAATTCAGAACCAGTACCTCCGTGTTCGTGGTATCTTTTTAACGAAACAATGCTTATCCATTGTATCTACTTTATAAAACCATATATATGATCGAAAATATGATAGTTTGAAAAAATAAATCAACAATGGCAAATGGAATGTTTAAATACAGGAAGCATGTAGTAATTGGTATGTATATGTCAAAGCTGTAAACGCAAAGTGTAAAAGGAGAACGAAAATAAAGACATATGATATCAAGTATGCTATAGCTATTAATGTTTACGGAATAAAATGACTACAAACATGCACTCATAAAACATTTACTCAATTAAGACCCGACACATTACGTGTATTATAAAAGGGTCAATAGTTATCAAAGGTACCAGGTTTATAATTTAATACACCAGACGCGCGTTTCGTCTACATAAGACTCATCAGTGACGCTCAGATCAAAATAGTTATAAAGCCAAACAAGTACAAAGTTGAAGAGCATTGAGGACCCAAAATTCCAAAAAGTTGTGCCAAATACGGCTAATGTAATCTATTAACGTAAGAAACCAATTTAATCACACATCGAACGTTTTAGGAATAAACTTCATAATTTTAGCATTCAAATACATACAAAATTTCGAAGCTAAAGACCAATAATGGTCTTTTAGTAATGTACTTAAATGATATTCACAGGAAAGAGTTATAGTATAGTATCGACTATGATTAAATATACGTATACATATGAACACAGCTAACTGTAACAGCAAAAATTTTTTTAAAAAAACATACAAGTAACTATGACTGCAACGGCTGTACAAAAAAACCACAAAACAAGTCATTTAGACGAATATAGCTTACTATGCGGTTTGGGTTTGCTAATTGTTGAAGGCCGTATAGTTAACTTCTATGTCATTTGGTCTATGGTGGAAAGTTGACTCATTGACAATCATACCATATCTTCTTATTTTTATAAATAAAGTTAAACAGAAAATTCAACACATGAAAAAGTAATTAAAACATAGTTATACAATAGTATATCTTTTACAGTAGTTAACGTTGTTTTTCTTAAAAAAGAGTGTTACAGATGAAAAACAAAATATGGAATATCATGGAACATTTAAAGGAATGGATGTCATAAAGCAGAACAGTTAAAGAGAAAAATCAAGCAGAAAATGGTACATATGTCATGTTAAAATACTACAAATTTGTCAGAATTTAAACATAAATTCAACATAGTCATTCATAGGTATACCAAGGAGGTGATTGGACAGTACTACAACGAGAATGTTATACATCAAAACTAGGCAAAATAGAATAAGCACACGTCATAGAAAATAACTAGGACATATGTAAAACATTGACTGGAACATTTTGTTAAACAAAACTCCAGTTTATGTCATATCCGTGAACAAAGTATTGTTTCTTTTGACTGTTTAAGAAGAATGTGTGCCAGTTTATTTCGCTTCAGAAGCTTCTTTTGAAAGAAAGGCATGTAGGAACGTATCTCTTTAAATATGTTAATTCATGGTCTATAATTTGACTAAAATTCTTTCTCTGAGGGTATATACTCTTCCTATTGTAAAGGAACAATAATTAAAACTATCCATGTTTTCTATAAAGATGTCTAAATAACAAGAAAAACACGAGAACGTTGTAAAGTATTTAAAATAACCAAAGAGGAGGCGTACCTATACCTTAATGGTTCACTGGGTCATAATCAGACAAAATTTACCATGATATTGTTTGTAACTCTGTGAGACCGTAGATAAGAAAAAGGTGTGAAAAATTATCATTTTTCGTTGAGGATAGAGTAACGGGAGGTCTGACATTCGATACTCCTTGTCTTTTATTCAAAGAATGACTAAAGTGATTCCATATTGTATTCCGGATGACTTTCAATTAATTTGCGATCGCCAGAAATGCTAAGGTAACGTATTTAGTTTCTTTTTATTGTTATTAAAGGTTAGAGACTGAAGTCTAATGTTTCGCTTAATGTTTTAAAGTCAAAGCATTAAATCACTTATGCTATTTTTATCAAAGTGTCGCCAAGAAATACAGTAACGGAATGCCTCCTGAAAAGATCAAAAACACAAACTGCAACAATGCGCATGAGCATGATCAAAGGCCGAGTTCATTTATACGCTTTATTGAACTCGATTCAATTAAGAAAGGAAAACATTTAAGTATCATAATAAAGTGCCAATGTATTCGTGAAAAAGACTAGATTATTAATTATCAACGAACTGTTAATTTCTATCAAAATAAATATCTCTTTAAGCATGTAATGATAAGGAACATTTCGTCAAGGTCAATTAGCTTTATTTATATATAATTACAGTCTGTCTGATTTGAGCTTACAGATTTCAGCGTTATCAGCATACAATCAGTCAAGAAAGAACTCTGCGACTAGCAATGATTTATAATATACATTTTGGTCGGATTATTTAGTGATTTTACAAAAACTGGTTCTAATGTATCTTGGTCATCAATGTAAAGTTTTTCTTAACTTTTTCTCTGAGCGTGTCTTATTAAGGATACATTCAAGAGGCATTGTAAACAAAGCAGAATTGATATGGTTAAATTTCATTTACATGTAATGATATACATGTATGCAAATTATAATTGGTACATAGACATGTACATGTTCATAAATTGAAACGACATTTTCAGCACGTGCAAATCTTGTCACACACTGAATTAAACAAATCACATGGAACATTATGTTGAAAAGAACAAATAATGTAACTGCACGTAAGAATGGCTTTACCAATGAATACATTAATCTCAATGCGGACACACAATATCAACCAAAACCAACGTCAAAGATTTATTGTAGATATTCACGAACGAAAACGAGGTATCAACATTTGTTAATCTAAATAATTTATACAAAATAGCTACAGAAATTATCAGATAGAATATAATAATTCTCCAAAATTAAAAAAAAAATATCAACATATTCTGAAAAAAATGGAAAGAAAAAATTTGTAAATGACCATTCTTACTAAACAGTAAGGGTTTTGCTCATTGTTGATGGCCATACGATGACCTATAGTTCCTTACATCTACGTCTTTTGGTCTCAGATCACTGTGGATAGTTGACTCAGTGGCAATCATACCCCTTCAGACAATAGCCGTTCAGTTTCTGAATGCACTTTAAGTTTTACTGCTTTTACAAAGGTTTAATGTATTTTTCGTCTCAAGTTTTGGTTTCTGTGTTTCCTATGAGAATTCAATGAGGTGTAGAAATTAACGCAGTGTCTGGTCATGCTCATACGCATTATTGTAGGTTAAGTTTTTAGACTTTCCAGGAGACATTCTGTTACTGTATTCCTTGTCAACTTTTTTTTGTTATTTTCGGTTATTTCGCTATAATGTAAAATACAAGAAAGGCAAATGCATTGATATCGCGAGAATAGCTGAGCAACATGCAAAAAAGCCTTGTTTTCAGAACTGACATGAGGAAAAAGATATCTCCTTAAAATTGCAGTTTCTTCACCTCTCTAGTCTGCAGTTTTCCACCAAAGTTTTCCAATTTAAAGTCCAGATAAATTGGAGGTTGATTAGCCTCTCAGTTCGTCTAATACTATGAAATGATCCTATCTATATATACCGGTAACCATGGCTCTTTATTAATGGTGTCTTGCAGTTTTTGTTTTTTTAAATTTTTTTAACCAAAAGCTACGTTTTAAGTTATTGTGTAAGGATATGGTGTATGGATAGACAAAAAAATCCTTACATGCACATGACAAACTAAAAGCACAGGACGCTTTTATTGCCGTTCTTGTCTCAAAATCAAAAAGAAAGTCACCAAAGATACCAGGATTGTAACTTTATACGCCAGACTACAAAAGACTCATCAGTGACTCTCGAATAAAAAAAGTTAAAAGGTCAAATAAAGTAAGAGTATTGCGGACACAAAATTACGAAAGGTTTTACCTAATATAGATATCTTAATCTATTCCTAGGGTAGAAAATCCTTATTATTTCAAACAGTTCAAAGTTATGCATTTTACACTGAAAAAAGAAAGCTCACACCTGAATACACGTTTAAGACAGTTCATAACACCCGTTTGAGCGGGATAGCTGATTAAAAGTTGATAATATTAAATCTTTGCATCGATTTATTAGTATTCATTACATGTGGAATTTCACAGAAAAATAGGAAAACTTAAGAAATGAAGATTTGGATACAATCTCCAATATAACTTCATTTATGCATAACCAAAGCAACAATAGCCGTTGGAAAACATACTTAGACAATAATGTACTACAGGCTCAATTTCAAATACCCCAAATGGTACGATGTTCTATTTATAAGCAAACAAAGCACAATAACTTATACTTTTAAAACCACTTGTACCTGAAGGGCTTCTTGTAGTGCATATTTCATTTAAAACTTGGCATTCCAGTCTTGTCGATCTGGTTTGTTTTGATCTTAAGAATGTACCGTTTTTGTATGTTTGATTGACATTTTAAAAGGGTGAAATTCACATGCAACGTGGTAGTATTTGAGTAACATAGATAAATGATAAAGATTGTATCACACATATTATTCTATCTTTTAAAACGCACAGGAGACAAACAAAAGCGGCTTTCAATTCAAACAATAAGCAGCCGACATCGAACTTTTTAAATTCAAAGGACAAAATGGGTGGTAGCTGTTTAATCTCACATTTCATAAACAGTTAAGTAAACTCCGTTTAAAATACAATACCTTGAGTATGATCCTTGTCAAGTTTTAAATAAATTTATTTTAAAATGTTGTCATATATAAGTAAAAAAACCACAAAAACGCTAAAGTTACTTTCACCGGAAATCAGAATACAAAGACCGGGCGTTGACTTAGCGAAAAATTACTAAATCCCTGACCATGTTTACTTAATTTTGAAAGTGGGCCAATTAAGTTTGATAATTAACGTTTGAAGCAGGTATGTCACCATATACAATAATACAACTGTCTACTATGAAAAGAAGTGCCGTGGTTTTTTCTTAACCTATTACATTTTTAACACAACGAGAATAGCAATAATTGTAAATCATATAGTGCATGTATGCCTGAATATGCTCAATTTTATTGTGTGGTCAATTCATACCTTCCGACTATAGAAATTTATTTTAAACGTTCATGCATACAAAAATACAAACTGACCGAAGAGGAAATAATGAAGAATAGAGACGCAAAATGAGCTTAAATGCATGGTAAATCATGTACTTTTAAAAAGTGCAAATTTCAGTAAGATTTAAAGCAAACATATTGAAAAACGGCACAAACTTTTGAATGAACTGTTTCGTAAACATAATATGTTTATTTCCTAGCAGGGACATTCCTTGGAACTGTACTTATATTTATTTGTTCCATAACATTAACTTAATAAAATAACCGTATCAAAATACAAACTAAATGAAAATCTTTCTCCTTTATCTTTCTGAAATAAATTACCCATTAAATTTCCGTCAAATAATAGTGACCCGGACCGACCTACACGACAAGAGTGCCAGAATGACCAATCATATAGGAAGGTAACCTGTAAAAATTATAGACTTCGGAGTCAAAAGTCGGAAATATGAAAATCAAACGGATACATGTACTTACATCACGTAGTCCGTTCTGCTGATATTGACGCGCATCTTTTTTTTTCATCTCGAGGCTGCTACTCAAATTGGTTTTAATTAGCCTAACTATGCAATTTGTACATATTGTTTTCTTACGATAAAATGTTTTCCTATTATATCTGGAAGAAATAAAAGCATAAGGATAACCTTGCTGTCAACAGGGAGAAAATAATGCTCCAATTTGTCAAATTTATTTGATTCTTTTCACTATGGTTGAAATAGAATATACCTTAATTTATACTTATTTACGACAAAATATAACCCGTCCCTAAAATTTTATGCATTTTAATATGTAATTTGAAACAATGAAAGAACTATGAAAGAACTCCCTACCATAAAAGAGTCGGTGACACGTAATTGTTATGTGAACCATACACAAAAGATTCAAAGCGAGCGTAAGGCAGGGGTCATATTCAATTTTACACCTTGCTCCTAAGTTGATAAATCTAAAGTTCGTTAGATTAATGTATAATGCACGCTACATTAGGTGTAAAATGCATATAAGACGCCTCAAGATAATGTTAAAAGATAAAGAAGTATTTCAAGGCCGGAGAGGTTTCGAATGATGCAGAAAATCTGTTGCACGTAAAGGACCATTGTTCCTAAATATATCACCATATTTAATCATACGTTTAAGAAGTGCAATATGATGTAGTTCGTGTATGAGCTTGCGATCTTTATTCGTAAATATATAGACCATTTGGATGTTCACCTTCAAAGGATGACACATAATACAAGAAATACACTATCATAGTGTTAGTTTAAAACTCGCACTCTAGAGATTTCAAATTTAGGTGTAAAACAGTTGGAATTACTATAAATGTAATATGGGAAATCTGAACAAAAAGCAATCTGTAACTGTGAGTGACCATTTTGGTTCTAACGTAACCATTTAGCTTTTTGTTTTATACACTACTAGTATGCAGACTAACTAGACTACAGCTAGCGACCTAGCTCCAGCGATCATTCAAGCTAGCGACCAATTCTTGAATTTTGTATTAAACAGAACGTCTTCACATTACGCAAATTTATGTTTTTCAGACTAACCGCCTTATTGTTTCAGCCTGCTGATTCCTATTGTAATATTTTTTGGTCGCTAGCTTAAGTCTGGTAATAGATTCTGACCTATCTGCACGCAGTGTTGGTGAGGAAAACATGTTAAAAGACATATATAGCATTTTTTACGAAAAAATTGATAAAAATGGATTTGAAATGGTTGCATACACACAAGACAATAACAACTAAACTCTAATATAAACCATACATAAACTGACGTGTTTATATTTGGGAGATTATTACGACCAATTTTATTTTTTCTATACAATTTTAGAATTCTGTGGTCTTCTAGAAAGATACACACTACAAAAACGTTTCGTCTTAAAATCTTCCAACAAGTCTGCATGCCCACGTTTTTTTTAACTATAATAGAAATGGAATTTTCTTTGTTCACAATTTCAGGATTTTCATACACAAAATGCCTAAAAAGTTTAATGTATGCACTTCAACCGAACTATTAAGAATGAGATAACACCTACTGTTCTAACAAAGAAATTTTTGACAACTATAAAATAATTTTCAATATCTATAAAAATAGAAAATAATTTACTTGTTTAACTTAAAACATGCAAAGTAAAGATATATGAATGAAAATGACCTCGATCGTCTGTAATGGAGGCTAATACACTTTTCACCTGTCCCGAGGACCTTATAAAGGCACATCAAACAGTTGTCCTCTTCGTGATTAGATATATCACTTTTCATTTCTTGAATAGAGGTGATTGTCCATGGAATTGATGTGGATTATGTCTGTCTCATTATTTTTTTGATATTGAAAAAGTATATAAAATCATTTCTATTGAATATTCATTTTGAGCAAAAAATTAATCTTAGTTACCGTACTACTGTTTCCGCTGTTCTGTGTATATGTTTTTTTTTTAGTATTAGCACAAATGTTTATATATTAACTTGAAGCTTCATAGACTTTAGGTCTTTAACATGACTGGTGAAGTTAATTCCAGATTTACTTATATATTACATTTTAACACTTATATATGTCGCTTGCCTATTGTAAAATTTCCCCTTTATATGTGGATTGGAGAAGAAGCATGTTATGGTAGACATTGGTGCTTGGCATTAATACTTTAAATTTGTCAATTATTTTTATTACCTCATCGTATAACTTTAGATTAGAAATGCCATGAAATTAGTTTTTTCTTGATGAATAAAAAAGATGTCCAATGCACGTTATTTTGATTTTTTTTTTCTGTTTTGATTGTTAGTGACCAGATATTAAATTAAAACAATAAACAATAAAGCTTCAAACTTTGCATTTACCTTCACGAATTGTATTCGGACGATTGGATAAATGTGAACTTCTCAAGCCAAACATGGGCCTTATAGCATCTATTCCTTTGAATATTAAAATGATAAATATTATGCGTAATTGAATCTTCATTTTGCTTATAAAATATGTAAGTAGTTTCAGGTTGTTATCTTTTAAAAGTAAACTAACTTTTTAGCATTTAAAACTGAAGACCTCGGTTATCTTTTCAAATATATATATATATTCATGTTCTTTTCAAATTATATAAAAAGAAGAAAATCTTATTAAGAATGTTTTATTCATACACTATGCATATAGGTACAAAAGGTTTCAAAGTATAATATTTATCGAGTGTGTCTAGAATTAATATCTATATTTGTTTATTAGAAAACCTTTTATTAGCTGTTTGAAAGAGAAAAAACATAATAAATCTGGGTTTTTACAACCATCGTTTTTACAATAAATACTCAAAATTAGCATTTCAATGGTGTTTTCACAATCCACCATGACTATGCAATGTCAACAAATTAGTATGTTCTTTCGGTTTAATGAAATTTATATATATGTAAATGAAAAGTGATAAACCACAATTGTGAGAAGCATTGTGAGCGATATGGACAAAAATCGGTTTAGTTTTTATTATTGAATGAATTTTATAGGATTACGCAAGCTACTTTGACTCCTGTTTCACTTAAACTGAAACATTTCAATTCGGTCGACCACAAAGGGAGTATTGATATTATAAACAAGGCTGCTCTCTATCAGAGACATATACTACGTCTCTGTCTCTATGTTTATGTTTTCTTAACTTTGTTCTAAGCGTCTCTGATGAGGATTAACCCTTAAAGGCGAAAATAACGCATTTTAGGCATCGTTAATTCTTATTTCTTGTAAACCCATAAAATAATGTCTTTAATGTGTAAGGTAGGTAAAAAAAATACACTGTCAATGTCCGACCTACAAACGTTATTTCTTATTTAAAAGGTGACGAGTTTGAGAGTAGTGATTTATAAATTTCACTTTGTAGCAAATCTTCATACAAATAGTCCAGTGTTTACTGTTCAAATATGTATGGTATCGAAATTACAAGGTTAGACACAAATAAGAAAACGCAAATATGAATTTAATTGCATTCGGAATTCAAAAGTATTGAACCGCTGAACGAAGGAATTTGGCACTAAACGACCAAAAAACCTGATAAATAAACATGCAGGGAACGTAAATCAAAATTTGTACATATATTTCCGATATCTTGTTGTCAGATAAGTACATCAAAATGTAAACCTCACTAATGGATAATTATTTATCACATTTAAAATGACAGCAAATAGCGAAAATGTAAATATTGTAGATTAAATTGAATTTATATGTATGGATTTTTATTGAAACGATGATGTTTCTCACACTTTAACAGACTGTTTACCGTAAATTGGCTTTACCGTAAGTGGGATTTATGATATCAACATGCTTTCGTCTGATTTATGGTAGGCATGTTTATAAATTCTGTTTTGTGGAATAGTATTTGTTATTTTGAAGTTAAAAAGTGATTTATAACCAAAATTTAAAAAATCTACAGTAACACTGATTAATTTGGCTTTTAAATGTAGTTGTTAACGTTGTTGCCAATGTCTCTGTATTGCTCAGTCGATTTCGGTAATTAATAAGGGAAGACACCCAAGGAGGAAACAGTTCAACATAATAAAAGGACGGCAAAATAACAAACAATAGTCTAATAAAACATGCCTATTATATTTATACTGTCATGCTGTAATGAGTAACATAGAAATTGGTGGGTGCACTAAGAAGATCTGTCGTAGATACTATACTTTGAATTAGTGTTACATTTTCTCCGCGTTTGAAACTATTGAACGTTTTTATCTGATAAAAGATAAGACAGAATCATGCGTTTAATTTGCCGTTTATTGGCAGATACTGTACTTTAATCGGTTGAAGAACTTTAAATTGTATTTTACTCAATTCACACTTTGCTGACAATGTTGATAATCACACCAATCCCGTGAAACTCGAAATATAGTAAGGTTTGATTCATACCATGAAGTACAACTAGGAATCGACAGCAAAGACCCAATGAGAAACAAACGTTACGATAAAAAAAGCTTAGTACCATGATTATATTGATATCTAAATATCAAAATTCTAGCAGCGCCTTGATATGGAGTACATATCTTTTAGTTGAAAGATTTAAAAGAGATTGAATTTTATATCAGGGTTTCTTGATAGAGCATGATAGTTGCTACACGAAATTAACTGAACCAAGGGTTAAGTAATCATTTATATATTTTTCATATTCAATTGTTTAAAAACAATCAAATTTCATTATCGTTTCAGTTATATTCCTCTAATACTATATTAACACGTCATATACAAAATCTTGAGACTAATCATTTTATTTTCGAATGCGTGTATTTAAAAAATTAGTGCACCCCACCCCATAATGATGATGCATTATGCATTTTCAGTTCGAAAAAAGAATTCAATTAAAAAAAAGCTGACCCTACATTATGTATTTTGAATTACAGTTACGAACTTTCACTATATCAAAACCATTTTTAACAAGATATATCTTTAAATTGTCAGATTTGGGACTTGTACAGCTGTAAATCGACCACAGTTTGATATATAAAGTAATACATTTGACCATTAATGCATGCACGTTTAAATAAATAAAAATTCTTTCGGTTTCCATATTTGAATAATGAATTGTCCACGTGTAACTTCAAATGCTTAAATAATGTTGAGATCGTAAAAAAATTTCATGGTCCAGCTTAAACATTAATTCTTTCAAATATTAAAGGAAATAAAATCGACATATTTGGATTGATGTGGTTAATAGTCGGAAATCAAAGGTCTGTAGGAGTGGTTCGTGTATGGACAGTAGTGTAATCAATACCAAACAAAAATGTTTTCGTACTTGGTTACCTTCCGGAGCACCTGACATCAGGTGGCCTTCTTGTTGTTCAGTCTTTATATAGTTTTTAAAGTAGTGATTTGTAGAGTATTGTTTATCTATTTTTTTATCATGATTTTGTCGGTCTCAATTCGAAGTTTTAATCTCCCTTTGGTATCTTTCGATTCTTTTGTACAAAGCGTTTGCTTTAGGTACTCTCATACAATACTGGAGTCGGTTTCACAAAAAAACTTACGACTAAGATTGATCGCAAGTCATGAACGATTCAGTATACTTACGATCAATCTTATAGTCGTAATTTTTTTTGTGAAACCGACTCCTGGTGAATTGAGTCCATTGGAAAAATGAACGATCTTTCTTTGGTTTCGGTTTTGTTGTTTTAATAAAATGGCTTTTGTTATTTGAGTTACATACTAGTAGTACTGGAATGCTATAAGATATATGGCTTTTATAGGCTCAACTGAATCAAGTTTTATGTACAGTGCGCAGTGTTAAATTTGTAATTGAAAAGAAGAGACATGTATGTGTATTGACTCCTAACACAAAAATCCTTACTCTCACTCGAAGAAACCCAAAGCTTTGTAAAATGCTTCCGAACGACTCTTTTTGTTTTGTAATTTGCATAATTTGTTAACTTAAAGACTTAGTTGACAAGTAGCAAACCGATTATGGTCGTATTTCGGAAAAGACGAAAGGTCAGACTTTAGCTGTCCGTGTAGAATCAAAACTTTTCAATTGTCCGTTCATTCATCCTTGGAGACCACACAGTGACATCTAGATGTCAGATTTTGTTTATTTATGTTAGTTGGAATGTTAGGTTTGTAATTTTCCGTTTACTCTATACATCCTAGTATTATATTATGAATAACAAGAGATGTTGAGAATACGTCAATGAGTCAGCAATCCAGCGACATAACTAGCAAAACACGTATATTGTTATTTTGTTGACGATGTTATTTTCAAATTTTGGATATGCATTCTCGTGTTGTTTGATTTGAAAAAAAATGATGTTGTCTCCTTAACATATATTTTTTTAAATGACCTTTTGAATTTATTGAAAACATGAAGCGTCTGTGAACATACAAAACTACCTCTATGAAATTGTAGGTTAATTCATTGTAACAATATTCAAAACGATAGGATTTTTATGCGGACCACCTAAAACTTACTATTAATACAAGGTTTTATAAAACACTATAAACCACGTATAGTAGGACACAACATGTCAGTAATGTGGGGTAAACTGTTGTTTATGTTATGTTGTACATTATAGATCTTAAGAAAGCAGTTCAGGATACTAGATCATAGCATGCCTGGTGGCCATTTTGTTTTATTGTGAATCAAGATATACAAAAACTTCTAAAAAATTTACAAATGTTCAGTAATAATTAATTGGATAAAATATAATAAAAATACCATGTTTTCAATCTTTTTAATTGTTGTTTACAACTCTTTTTATGTCAAATGAAAAATTCCTTTAGGAAATTACGCGAAATGGTAATTTGTCTTTTTTGTCTTGTGGTGTTTAATTAATTCTTTTTGGTCTCTGTCTGTTTCAAAATTTGTCCACGGAAATTTGCATTTCTGTTCGGGGCAATGCTCTTGGCATTCTTGCATAGATATTGAACATAAATGTCATTTATGCAAGTCAATGAAAGTCTTCATACCTTTTTACTTTGCTAAAAAGTCAGGACACTTTGACCCAATGAAAGGAAAAATTTTCTTGTCTTTTCTTTAAAAAATGGTTCGTCAAAAAATAAAAAAAATAAAAATGATACATTACATTCTGCATCAACCATGTATTATTATTACAACACCTTTTGTAAAAAAATGGACAAAAGGTAAATTTACAAATACATCAACAAGATATAGTATGAATGTTATATATGAAGACTTGTAAGAACAATGTACATGCGACAAGCATCAAAGATGTCAGTTTTAATTAAGTCATTAAATCTGATGTCTCGTATAAAGAGAGTACCACGCTCTTTGTACATTAAAGAAGTCTCGATTGCGACAACTCGTTGAAGGGGCTGTAACTGGTCAGTTGTACTAGGCAAAATATCTGCCCCTATCCTTTGCACATTAAAGAACCCTTGCAACATTTTTTGAAGGGTCCTGTATTAGGCAAAATGTCTGCCCCTACCCCTATCCTTTGCATCTTATAGAACCCTTGCAACAACTCTTTAACGGGTCCGTAACTATCCATGCAGTTGTACTAAAGAAACCTTGCAACAACTCTTTAACGGATCCGTAACTGGCATGTTGTATTAGGCAAAATGTCAGCCCGTGTCCTTATGCCATTTATAACTACACAGAATGTTAACCTGATTATGGTATCGCTTTTATCATTTTGTGATCTCCAAAGAAAGTAGCAGAACAATATTGCTGAAAATGTATTGTGCATTAACAACTTTATCTTCAATATCATTTAGTTGTTATCTCATCGATGTTCAGTGGCGGATCCAGAAATTTTCATAAGGGGGCCCACGTACTGACTGACATAAGAGGGGCCCTCTCCAGTCATGTTTCAGTGTTCCCTAATTAATCAACCAAATTTTTCCCACAACTGGGGAGGGGTCGGGCACCCTGCCCCCACCCCCTAAATCCGCCTCTGATGTTTACCCTTTTTTTTTTTTACATATATTATTGTTTTTTTTTTATGAAAAAAATAACCTGAAAACCTGATTTTTTTCAAAATGCAGTCAAGAGTATACACTTATGAAACGATCATTTTACTCTTTTCCTTTTCCTTGCTAAAATATTTTGTTTAAAAAATCTGGGAATCGGAATACTTTTTTTAGCGAAAGACCATAACCCCTCTTGGAGTTTGATGGTCGTTCCCTTAATTATTTTCAGACAAACACTCCCACACACAGACTTCTTAACTATTTTTCTTAAGTTCGAAATAAAATTCCCACAGAGCACGTTTAATCACTAAGATTAAAGTTTAGACAAATACTTTGGCCTCACAAGTGTTGATTTTCTAATCCAATGCATTTTCAAATTGTGAAATTCAAACATCTTTAAACTATCATTAGAGTAAACCCTGTATACATACGAAAACTAAAATTAATTTTCTGTTTGATCCCTAATTTAACAGATAAAAATTCATAAAATGAGAGAAGCATGTTTAAAGTACAATATAAGAGCTTATGTTCACTAGGTTTAAAAAAAAGTCCAATAAAAATCGGGCATAAAATTGAACCTTCAATGCTATACCTTTTGTAAATAAAATAAGCAGACATAGATCAAAGAAAATCTGTTCTTTTATAGTTTAAAATGAAATTTTTGACATTTTACAAGTTATAGATGGAAATGGGAGCAAAAGCTTAACATCTGTAGACTTTCTTCCTCAATGTTTATATTTTTGTTGACAACCTACCAATTATCGATCTTTACTCGGGGATTTTATTAGCTTCTATCTCAGTATTTACATAATTTGTGGTTGAACCCCGTAACCTCTCACCACAAATTTCTCCCTCAATATGTATGATTTGAGGTATGTACATATATTGATTTTTTGTCATTTTTTTTATCAAATATACCCTATTGTAGTTCG
Source organism: Mytilus californianus (assembly GCF_021869535.1). Classification (NCBI taxonomy): domain Eukaryota; kingdom Metazoa; phylum Mollusca; class Bivalvia; order Mytilida; family Mytilidae; genus Mytilus; species Mytilus californianus. The sequence goes on along the minus strand of NW_026262712.1, from coordinate 51,637,538 downwards.
ATTATTTAGTTAGATCAATTTACAGAAAACAAACAAAAAAAGCATTCATTTTTGTTATTTTCAATGTAAAAAAAATAGAAAGCAACGAAAAATTGTGATTTGTATCTCGAAAATAGTGTCAACTTTTTGTTTTGCAACTACTTACTACAGCTAATAATGAATTCTCGTGATGACAATTTTAAAGACTATCTTCAATTCACATTTGAATAGAATAATGGAAAAGTAACAATTATGGTCCGGATTCTTTTACGAAGATAAGTAATCATTATGGCTGCTTGTTATTGTTGCAGCAAACTATCACAAAGCCAAATCATTGTGACGATTTTGAATTGACTGTAAATTAAATTCTTATGTACTGAAAGTAATTTTGCGAATCTCTCAGGAAAGTTCTTTTCTTTTTGGTTCTGATTCTCCCAAACGTTTTATGTATTGCTTCTCAATCTAGTAGTCTCAAGCTTATCGCATGACTTTCTTCCCACAAGAAAATTGTGTCGTGCGAATGAAATCAGAATCATACATTTAAAACATCTCACAATTAGAGATAAAAATGTCCCTTTTAATTGTAAACATAGAGTCCCGTATCCATGATGTCTCTTAAAAAAGAAGGGTTCATGAAACTCTGACTTGAATGGTCAAAACTTCAATCGGAATCTCTACTAGCATTTACTTGTTTATCTTTGTACGTGTTATATATATCATATATTAATGTGTAATTCATGTATTGTCTATAATGAACGTGTATATGTTTGTCTTTTCTTGTTTGTAATTGATATGCTCTTGAAGACCCTTTAATTAGAAAATAAACTGATTTAATTTGATTTACTTGTCTTTAAGTACTATTTTTTCGCAGGGGATTTGTCTGAACCCTTCCCCGGCTACGAGTATGACAAACAAGACATAGATCCAAAATTACTAGCAATCTTGATTGTTCATTTCACCGTTGTCATTTCGCCACAGGTGCTTTCAGTTACGCCATTTTACAGATTGCCTTTTAAAACGACAAAAATTGTACCATAAGATTAATAACCCTCTAATCCGACTGTTTAAAACATGGAACGTTAACCAATGTTCGTGTTCGACTCCCACGCCACATTTTCACTATATTTCAAAGTGATGTAATCGGCCTGGAAAATTATTCATGGAGTAAGTCGTTCCTTATTTCCATAAGACCAACGCATACTGGAAAATGACGAGCAAATTTTAAATTGTTATATATAGAAGGTTTGATTTTATCGTCGATGACAATTTCAGTATTATGTATTCAAGTTAAATTGAAGTCTTTTATGTGCAATTTTTATTCGTTAAACGAGTAGAAATGTCAAACAATCGCCATTAAAAGAACTAATGGAGACGAACAAGATACACAGAAAGAGACCATAGTATGTATCAATGATAACTATGATGGGAAAATTTTTATTTATGCGAAATGTTGCTACGTTTTACTATAATATATATCTGTTTAACTTTAAAATGAGTAACTGACAAACTCTAACATATATATCGAGTGCACCTTGTCATTTACGACAACAACGACCAGAGCATGACTGCAACACCTACCATACGTGCAAAGATAATCTAGTTAAAGTATATACAAATGATTGATATCATTACACTACCATAATGTTAAGAGACAAAAGAGATCTTTTCAGCTCGTCTAGACCACTCTGTCATTGCGGACTCTACATTTAAAAAGGTGAGATACTGGAAAAAATAGTGATGATCGTAATACCTAATGCTACAATTTGAATATCTTTCATACAAGTAAATATTTCGACAATCTACTCCGTGTATTGATGCATGGAGATTGTTCTGTTCTGGTTTTTGCAGTAATGAAAACGTTCCCATGGTTGTTCCTTTGTGGGACAATATGTCGCTTGAATGTAAAGTGCATGTTTCCATACTTTTAATTTTCAATGCCTTTTACCCTTATACTTTATGCTTTTTCTGATGCTCATTTATACATTTTCACATTAATGTTTGTTTTAAACGAAGAGTAGGGAGTATATTGAAATGTGTATCCTATGACCAAGTTGTTTATAAGTCCATAATTTTTTTTGGGGAAACATATATAATCACCGCATCATATTGCTTATTAACATAACAGAAACATTGTCTTATTTATGATGAGAATAAGTGACGTCTGGTTTGTCACGTGATAACAAGTGTCTGACCTTTACTTGTGAACGAACACACCCAATTTGGATTTTTCATCTACTTAGTAAGGATGAAAAATCAAAATGCGTTATCGTTGTGCATATTTAAACTTAAATATCTCAAATGCATTGTGTCAAACAATGTGAAAGAGTTCATATAGAAATGAGACAACCCAGTAGTAAAAGATTAGGCATAGGCACATATAGCCGCCTATGTGGTCTCGTTGCTATACTTTAATGCGACAGGTCATCGGACCGATCCCGGTCTGGTTCAAACGGGGATCATCTAAATATAGATGCTAAAAGAAGCTTGAATTTTTTAAAAACAGAATCTGAACCAGGCACGAAGCAATTCATAGAAAACCCAAAGACCGTTCTGCTTGGAGTCAACAAAATTCTCAGAATCTTATAATTAAGCACACTAGTAATGCCACTGTGCACCTCATATTTTGTGTGGGTTTTTTTTTGTCATTTTTGAGATGTCCCATAGAAAAATCATAGAACTTTTAATTATGGTGAATTCAACGGGTTATCATTTTGTTAGCTTTTTTCACGATACTTCTAAACTTCAAAGTAAGATTGCAACTCTCTCAAGCAAAATTGACCTTGTTCATGATTTTTTTATGCTCCTTTTAATAATATAGCTTTCGTGTTTTCAAACATCTTTGACACTCTCATATTTTGGAATACTGTGTTCGTGTTGAAGCTGTCAAAAGCAGTATTAATAGTATTTTTTCTTTGTTTTTACAAAATTAGTTTTAATCCAGTTATATCACCGATCAAAATACAAACAGTATTGTGGCGGCTATATATATCTAATTTATTTCTTCTCAAATTTGTATTTTTTCTAATATTACCTTCAAAACTCTTCAAAAATCACACAACAGAATAGTTGTTGCTATTGGTGTTCAGAGGATTTTAGATTGTTCACCTTAACTATGCCTAGTCGCTCTACGCAATGTGTATTCAAAGATGTAAAATCCCTCAATCAATTTCTCATGCCATTACTGAAATGTAAAGTTTCAATGAATTTGAGTAAAATTAAATTATATTTAATAAAATATTGAAAGTCGTATTGACTATCTGCTTGCTTTAACAAACATTACATATAATGCACTCCCACAAATTGGACCTAAGTTCGATTTAACACCCATTTCTTTCAGATTTTGTAATTTAAAATTAATTATAGCTACATCGTTAATCCAAAATTGAATTGCTGATGTGTCTATCCTTTGTGTTAATACTGCATGAAATCAATTTCAGTTCTGTTTTATACGGATGACAGAAAATGTATTTTTGGTATCAAAATTTAATTTAACCTTGAAATATAATATGAACAGGTGTAACCTGGGAAAAAGTACAAAGGCAGATTGCATTGTTAAGTATAGGGCCATTAATAGAAATTTATTAATGTTGTTTTTCTGTTGTTTTGTTGTTATATCATCATTATCTGTAATGAGGCCTGATGTTATTTTCAACTATTGCAGGAAACCTGTACCTTTCGTAACTACGATAAAAATATGCATGTACAGGACCTGCAAAATATGCCAGAATGGTTCTAGTGTGGCTTGGGTCTTTTTTTTTTTATTGAAGAATGAAATTTGAGGACTGGCATTTTGAGCATATTTGGTTCTGACGACGAACATTTGAATGTATTGACAAACGATATCAGAAAATGAAGAACATTTTTAATTGTTTTTCTATGTTGTGTGTTTGCGCTAGATCATTACACATTGCACATCGATTATATGGGGAATTCGGTATATATGTTTTGGAGAAATAATGCATTGAACAACTGAGAAACATTTGCTAGAGGTTTAACTATAGTTCTGGTCCAAGTGATGATACAAATAAGATAAGGTAACATATCAAATCGCCGGAATATTTAACTCCAGCATAATAAACTAGAATATTTGATACAGTACACAGGAGTTTTGTATCATTAAAAGACTGAATGTAGGAATGAGACAATAATCGAAAGAAATATTTAATCCTTCGTGTATACCAAAGGACCAGCACCTTTATTGTTGTTCTTTATCCTGCCGCTTGAAAATGTTTTATTTATGTTATGCCAAGATAAAGACATCGCCAACCTTGCCAACATTCTACTTCTTGATATAAATCTATAACTACTGTAAACTTTAGGGATACAAATCGGGGAGAGATAAATAAAACTACATTTATATAATCAAAAACCAATAAAGTCGTTATACAAATGAGTGTCATTCGTTGCCCGACAAAATACAGTGAACATTACCTCTTATTTTCATACTTCAGTCAATCTGAAAATGAATAATTATTTTTCGGAAACTGAATATGTTTTTCGTAATTTTCAAGATCCACAACCACTTATCTCGACAACTATTCGCTCTTAAAACTACCTTTCCACACCGAGCATTTTAATCATCTATACATAAGTATGAAATATATGTAAATGTTTCCTTCACGGAAGAAAGGGTCCGTCGTGTATTCATAAAAAAAGCAGTATATTTTTATCGTAAATCATGGATGTAAATTGCTAACATTGGCCAAACTTGACCCAAATAAACTTCACCATGAAATTGTTACATTTGATTTATTTCAAGCTTCAAAATATTAAATTTCCTTGACAAAGTTCGAAATTTTCATGTATTAAGACCGAACAAAACAGATGTCAGACACCCTTGTTAAAAATATGACTGTTTATAAATCATTTTTGACTACATTTTTTGAATTATAACTGTGTCTTCTAATATAATTTGTTGGTTGTATATTGCTTTATGTTTTTTATTATTACCATGCTTGATAGTGTGAACTTCACAGTAGTATGAACTTTGAACTAAATATGATTTTGATGTATGGCTTGATTAAGCATGGATATATAAAATCCGGCTTAAACGGGGATCTGACGAAAAGGAACGAGCGTGATTATTCGCAATTTAACCTGTGATCGAATCAACTCGATCGGAACATTCGTTATAATTTCATTAGCATTATTATCATTAATCATTATAATTATCATTATTATAGTATTTCATTCCCTAGTGATGATGCACCATCCCAATGATATTAAAAAAAATATATAACAAAATATGGTTGATTTGGATGTCACACGATAAAAAAATGAAAGATACATGATGTTTAAAAAAAAAACAGTCATTAAGATGATTAAGATTATACATTAGATTAATAAGTTTGTTCAAAATGTGAAACCAAATTCTATATAAAATAATGTATACTTATATGATACGACGGACATATCAATTAAAGATGTCGAACTAAATATAAACTAGATTTATAAGTCGTAACCACAATCACGTCGTCTTTCCTCGAATGTGATCTACCATTTAAGACTTGTCACCGGGTTTGTATTACATGAACAACACGACTGGTTCTACATGTGGAGCAGAATCTGATTACCCCAAGTTTTCGGTGGGGTTCGTGTTTTCAGTTTTTAGTGTGCTAGTAATATGTTGTTTTGTATACTGTTGTTTGTCTTTTGTTCGTTTTTCGTTTTTTTGCCATGCGTTGTTAGTTTGTATTCGACTTATGAGTTTCAATGTACATTTTGTATCTTTTGCCTCTCTTTTGATTCTTTATCCCTGAAAGAAATCTAATTATGTTGTAAAGAAGAAATGTGTATGAACTTGTTAACTGGGATGCAGTGACACTGCTTGTAATTGTATTTTTATCAATGCACTTAATTCGTTTTCGTTTATAACCTTGAATGGTTATTCATATAACAAAAACAAAATGTCATTTTAATGAATGAACGTAACCACCTTGAAGCAATGACAAGTGCCAATTAAGGATAATTATTTTCCCAACGCCTCGCCCGTTTTAGTTATCTATAATATATACATACATATTGTGCACTGATAAAATGCTGCACACATGTGAATTAAATATACTGTAAAGTTTGAGGACAGTTACTCAAGGCACGTTTCAACTCTCACCTATGAAACACGTGCTTGTTTCATACTTAAGTTTGTTTGGTAGAAATAGTCAAGCCAGGGCTCTCGATCATGAAATTTTTCCTAGTACTGGGAGTACAAAATTTGTGCTCGAAACATCAAATCCAGTATTTTGATTGGCTGATTCTGAGTCTGAGTACGATAATAGTGCTCGAAATTTTATGTTTTGATACGACATTGCAGTTGAATCTAGAATGTGTCGTTGGTTTGCTATCTCAATGACTTTTACCACTTATCTCCTCTATGCATAGAACATATGAATAAAAGGTGGTGTGGGATATACATCAATCAGACAGCAACCCAACGACAACAATAACTAAATGTAAAACAGTATTCAACAGTAGACACGTGTCGGAACAATGTGTCAAACTCTAAATCTTGCCGAGTCGTAAACGAAGCTAACAGAAACAATCAATGATCAACTATCAAAACCCAAATTATAAATAACAGATATATATTGCATATATGACAACAACTGACTAGGTTCCTGACTTGAGACATGCGCATAAAGATATTGAGGTTTACTAGTTTTTTTTAGATCTCAACATTCCCCTTTTTAATTCTAATCAATAGAATAACTGTATAAAAATGTAGGTCCTACAATAGAAGGTCGACTGCGATAACGGACGGGAAATTTTATATACCACAGAAACTGAGCTCAACACGAATTATACCGTATTAAAGAATACGTTTCATAAGTTTCAAGTGATGTTATAAGTTTTAAAATGAAATTAATTCAGTTCTTGGTTTTAACGGAGCTTAATTAGATTAATGTTTTTATCGCAAACCCAGGTCACGGTTCCGCAAGGCTTGGCCATCATTTAAGATTTGTCCATACCTAAATTTTATATATATTATTATAAAATAAACATAATATATATTAAATCTGTAGGAAATATAATTAGGTGGAAATGCACTAGAAATTAACAATTAAGGGGAGCTAACTCCGTAATTTGCTATCATTTTAACCAAAAGTTATCTAGCGATTTTTCGAATTAACAGACACACAGAAATGAAAGACCTACCATTTCTAACTCAGGACGAGGATAACTTCAAAACAGGATGGTTAGGTTGGTGGGTTCTTTTCGGCCACGACAACGTTATGAGTATGACTTGTAAAAAGCCTATGCAGAAATCATATATATATATATGTAGCTCCATTAGGGACGGGCCCCTGCCCCCCTTAAATCCGCCTCTGCAGTTTAACTCTCTTATACTAGAAGGTGAATCTTGTAAACAATTTGAACGCATCAAATTCACTGCTTTTCACCTTTATATGTTATCACAACAACAAAACGTTCAGTAATGACATTTATCATAATTAAAGTAACATACGATATTGTCATTAAGCGTAAATACCACATAATAAGCAATTATTATTTAATCGACATAACACTTCGCGTGCCAGTCTGCTAATTAGCAATTTTGCGGGAAATGGTGTCGTTTGTCTGCTTATTTCAGTAGCGGAAACAACCGCATTGATTTGTGGTCTGCATTTCATTAGTGTCGTGTGCCATGTTAACAAACATGATTTGTCAATCTTAAGGAAATTTGTCGTCATGCTGTCTTAAATATGGAATATTTTGATACCTTATGGAGTATTTATTAAGTAAATATGTCGCATGACATTGCAAATTGAACAAAGATGACACTTGGTACAGACTGGTCATTATCTAACTCGAATAATCCAGCGAAATATGTCATGCGAACAACTGCCTTATTGGCTTCGACAAGTACGTAGAGGTTACTCATTTTAAAATATTACCCCTTAATTTGACCTGATCGGGAATGGCTTAAACAGGTTAATAATACTGGCAATATAATACTTCCACGGGATAACTAGATTTGATTTGATTTGATTTTTGGTGTTTTAACGCCATTTTTAAGCACCGCTTTTGGGCTATTTCGTGGCAATCAGTTTTTATTGGTGGAGGAAGCCGGAGTGCCCGGAGAAAACCACCGACCTTCGATAGGAAAACTGACAATCCTAGTCAATTAAGATTGGAGTCGAGTACACCCGCACGAGCGGGGTTCGAACTCACAATCTCAGTGTTGACTGGCTAGTGATTACAGTAGTAACTACTTAGACCACTCGGCCACCGAGGCCCCCGGGATAACTAGAGTAGTAAATTGTTAATGCAGGGCATTGCTGATAGCCCTTCCGAATACATGAAATCACCCCGTTTTTTTAATGTGATTCGTCTTGTTTAATTCTTAATGGTCAGTGTTAGTGTTTTGTAAGTGGTTGTTTGTATTTTCTACGTTTTCTTGTCTAATCTTCTGTTTTAAATCTATTACATGTATATCACTTGTGAGACAAACTATGCTTACTGTAGTCTAAGGCTTAGCTATGTCATTGAATCTCCTGAGTATACAACACATTTACACTATAAAAAGAAGATAGTCATGTTTTTTTTTTACCTTGCAAGAGAAACGATGTTTAAGAGTTGCTTCCTTTTCCGATTTGATTCTGTATTCACTTCTCAAGTTAAAAAAATGATGACATTTTATATGCATATCTATGTTATATTTAAATAACAAATTAATCATTTAAGATTCAGTTAACGGTATAAGCCAAACCATCGTCGTCTTTAGTTTGGCACTTCCGGTATGGGGAATTTATCTTTTACTACGTTCAATATTTCCCTTTAATAGTCGTGACAAAATTTAAATGTACAACTGGACATATTAATCAATTACAATAAAACAAGAACATAAAGTATAATGATATTTTCGTGAAGACAATTTTTCATGTAAGTCAAAGATCAAACATTGTATACATATTTATTCTCTTTCTCATAAATTTTACCGTTACATATTCTAATTTCATCCCAAGAACTACAGTGCGAAAAAGTAGTATTTCGAACAACCAGAGTCGGATAGTTGTCTCATTGGCAATCATACCACATCTCCTTATTTTCCAAAATAATGTTCTCATAAGGAAACGTTTATAAATAGAGGTAAAGAACATCTCTAGTAGAATGAATACAATTCCTAAGGATCATAGTTAGTTATCAGACCATTCTGTCGCCTCTGGGGCATCTTCTATCATATTTGAAGAAGTTTATAAAACCATAGCCATTATTACCAGTACATGTTATAAATTTGAAGGGCAAATCATACAATTCCTAAGGATCATAGTTAGTTATTAGACCATTCTGTCGCCTCTAGGGCATCTTCTATCATATTTGAAGAAGTTTATAAAACCATAGTCATTATTACCAGTACATGTTATAAATTTGAAGGGCAAATCATATTTCATTTGACGTCTTCTTTATACGATTTTAAAGCAGGGAAATAGTTTCCATCTTTTCAAAATCATATCGATTTAATTAATTTATGAGAGTCTCCGTGTATAAATAAATCGTATTTATGCGATTTAATGAACCTTGGTAATATAAGAAGGATGAGAAAACACTACCGCTAATTCAAAAAATGTTAGCTGATTGGAGTGCATTCAACCAACTATAGTTTGGACTTATTTTGTATTGGACTTTAGAACTTCCCAGATGTCTACACTAAATAACCTTAAGTTTATTTGATTTTATTTTTTAAACAGTGTACTTCGCATAGACCTACGGAGGTAGAGTATGGGAGTTTAACTCTTAAAACATGGGTTAAATAAACATTCTTTGAAATACAATGTTTTAGATACCCTTGTTCGAAGATATTCAAAGCAATGTTTTGTATTGGTCCATTGGCATACTTTAAAACTGTACAAATAAGAGGTCAAAAGTCTGTAACTCCCACTTCAACCTTTGATTGACAAAAACATCGACTATCGTTGAGTAAGTTTCACCTTTACAAGGAGAGGGTATTTGTTAATGCTCCCGTTCTCAGTGGGGTTTGGTGTTTTAAATTCTATTTGCAAATTTGGCCTCTTATGAAATTTAAATAATTCAAGCTATTTCAACAGCGATTAGTTAGGTCAAACAAATATTGATTTTCGAATTTCACAAAATATATAATGACGTAAACGTGCAAAGGTCCACATCACTCTAGCGTTTGTAAGACATAGAAAAGTGCTTTATCATTACAACTATGATTGGAACGGTAGATGATTGTCACTTACGCATGAACGATGCATACTCGTATAGAAATATTTATGTAATAAAGTGCGTGAGACTATTTGCATTTGATATATGATGCACTAAATTAATCTTGTTCAATTTTGCATTGTTCGAATATCATTTGTGGTATGTACAATCATTACGATCAAGCATATACAAGTTGACCTTGTTATTCAGCTTTTTCACAATCATAGATGGTAAATTCCTTTCTGTGGAAAGACCCTGTCACAAATGCAGAAGATATAAAATTAAAGGATCTAAAGAGTCTGTGTCGCTCACCTAGGTCTATGTGCAACAATGGACACTCTCCAACTTTGTAGACTAGAACATAATCGTTGTCGCCCTATATAGTATATATCAATTTCTGATTTGCGTCATGCATGCGTATATTGAAAGATAACTCTACCGAACAATTGTTCTTCAATTTTCTTTTTTGTATCAAAATATCGTAAATAACATTGAGAAGAAGATAAGAGGTCAAATTAAGTTCGTCTTCAATATTGTTAACAGCAATCGTTTTAAAGCACTCAAGAGGTTCTTATGTTTAGGTATTATGATAAACTATTACATAATTGATTTGTTTGTAGATCTGACTTACTTTTCATAAAGCTATTATTTCCCACCTCGCCACGTGCTGAAATTCACTTGTCTCGCCATTAAATACAGCGTGACGTATGCATAGACGCTTTACAATTACCCGACTTACGATGGTTCGATAACGTTTAATTACTTTAGCAAAGACAATAATCTGCAAAACGAAATTCAAATATCATTTTAATAGAATAGAATCCGGAAGGGAGGGGATCACATTAACCTAGATACGATTGAAGAAAAACTTCACGGTAACATTGTCTTTGTCTGCAAAATAAGAAAACAGAAACATTTCCACCACAAACGTTAGAAAATCTGGTAAATCAAGTAAATCTCCTCAACTTTACTGTAATGCGATTAGTTTTCAATTACTTCGATTCGTCTGACGGAGAGGGCAGTAAAGAGAATAACCTTAAAACCTACAAGATATTTCTTTTAAAACTAATTCGATCGTAAAAGCTTGTCATTAACTGCAACAGGAAACCTTTACTACGCGCAACAGAACAATAATTTGTACATAAAAAGCACCATACTGTCTCATTATTTAAAATAAATATATAGTATTTTATATTCCACTGACGTCAGTGTTGAAAAGAACTGTGTTTGAAAACGTTGAAACAATCGGAACTATTTCTGAAACAAAATTCGTGCTGATTTCAAAACTAGCAAGAGCAATTGATATAGACAAATATTGAAGCCTGACTTGGTTAATGTGCTAACAAATAAATGAAAGCAATTATTCAGTCTACAATAATAATGTATACTCATTTATTTGATGTACACTTAAGCATGAAAAGTTAATATTATTAATAAGCCCACGAACAATATATAATTAAACTTTGCCGATATACCGTTATAAATGTGTTTTATGTTCTTTTCTTGTACTAATTTTTAATATGTCTTCCTTTTTGTACCTTTAGTAAGCCCACTGATCAAGAAAGATGAGATCTTAAAAATAAATTATCAAGTCAGGCAATAAGCGCGTCAGTGGTTGTCTTTCGGAATACCTTAGTGTTTGTCATTTGGATAGTTGGGTGTTGACGGCAGATCTTTGATAGTCTATATTTATTTATTCACAACTTTGTTTACGACTCATGGCGATTCAGAGGTTGCCGTATTGTATGTACATCTGTCTATTGTTTGAGACTCATGGCTATTCGGAGGTTTTCATATTGTACGTACATCTGTCTATTGTTTGAGACTCATGGCTATTCAGAGGTTTTCATATTGTACGTACATCTGTCTGTTGTTTAAGACTTATGGCGATTCAGAGGTTACCATGTACGTACATCTGTCTATTGTTTACGACTCATGGCGATTCAGAGGTTGCCATATTGTACGTACATCTGTCTATTGTTTAAGGCTCATGACGATTCAGAGGTTGCCATATTGTATGTACATCTGTCTGTTGTTTACGACTCATGGCGATTCAGAGGTTGTCATATTGTACGTACATCTGTCTATTGTTTAAGGCTCATGGCGATTCAGAGGTTGCCATATTGTATGTACATCTGTCTATTGTTTACGACTCATGGCGATTCAGAGGTTGCTATATTGTATGTACATCTGTCTATTGTTTAAGACTCATGGCGATTCAGAGGTTGCCATATTGTTTGTACATCTGTCTGTTGTTTGATAGATATAAGAAGATGTGGTATGAGTGCCAAAGAGACAACTCTCCATCCAAGTCACAATTTGTAAAAAGTACACAATTATAGGTCAAAGTACGGCCTTCAACACAGAGACTTGGCTCACACCGAACAGCAAGCTATAAAGGGCCCACAAAATGACTAGTGTAAAACCATTCAAACAGGAAAACCAACGGTCAAATCTATATATATATAAAAAAAAAACGAGAAACACGTATGAACCAGATCAACAAACGGCAACCACTGAACAAAGCAGGTTCCTGACTAAGGACAGGTGCAAACAAATGAAGCGGGTTTAAACGTTTTAACAGGCACCAACCTTCACCCTAACATGAAATAACAGTGTAACATCACAACATAGAAAGACACACCATAAAATATCAATTGAAATGGTTTAACTCAATCAAAAGAATGTATACTGATCACTGGTTTTCTTTAGGTTGTTGGTATATTCGGGGTTGTCTCTTGAAATATACTCCACAGTGACATTCACATGCATGTGCTTCGTCAAACTGAACAAAACAAATCAGAAATAACAACATACATAGATTCGATTTCGCTGTTATACCAATGTTTTACTGTAATATAAACTGTAAGTGTGTTATATTAAAAGTTTATCTCATTCAAATAATTTTTTTATAACAACCCGGATGTTATTGTAAAATTTTTAATTTCCAGAGATTAAAACTTTTAATATAACATGTATATCGAAGCTACATGTATACATCAATGTATATCGAAGCTACATGTACACATCAATGTATAACAAACCTCTATTTTCTCTTATAATGTGTACTGTATATATGTATTTTTTTAATCCGTGTTTTCTTGGCATAAAACCGACATGTAGGAGTTTACTAGCCTACAAACATGATATTTGTTTTAGATTTAAAAGTGTTTATCATTTTTTTACCATTTTGTTAGGTATTTTGCCATGTACTTCTTACTTCAAATAGGGCTGTGTTTGCTATTTACTTTCGTTAAAGGTTTGATAATGTCGAAATGTACTGAGAATTGCTTTGTTCAATTTGAAATTTAAATCACTTTCAAATATTTGATTCGATTTATATCTAAATATTTTTCGCCTAGTTAGTATTTATCAATGCAAATATTTATGAAAAATAAACAAAAAAGATTTTAAATTGTGCATATTTTACTATGTGGAGCGAAACAAACACGCCTTTTATCGGATTGAACTTAAAAAGTACTCGAACTGACAGAATTGTTTTAACATAGTAAACTATTAATAAAAAATTGACTTTTTGTTTGGAAAGGTAAAAATAACCCACGTTTCATTTTGACTTAAAATATACTTTTAAGTACGTTTTTCAAATAAATCATTATAGTTGTTTGATTTCAATTTGTTCCCAATAAGGAAGAGTTAAAACCTTCTTTTTGTACGTCGTTAAGAAGGCAAACTATATATATCATAGACGTATATTTTTTCTGTTTCCATTTTTTAAACCAATATTGGAACAAAAGTCTGCTTTTTATGCTGACTATCTTTTTTCATCTAGTCAAAGTGTTTACATGAGATTTTTGATTATCTCCCCATTGGATCTATACTTCTATGAGACATTTAAGAAGGTAGCGGTTTGTCTACAGGGAAAGTTATCAGCGAACGTCCTTGCGACCAAGGGATAGGTGTCACACCACCAATTCCTTTTATATATATGCAACAATTTTTTTAAACATTTTCTCAGCTCTCCAAGTCTAACTTTATGATATCTATGCATATTATCAATTTTATCCAGGTCAGTTTTATACCTCTCTTTATACTTCGATTTGAAAATAAGGTCTTTTTCTATATCTACATTTATCATTTTTTTTATCACAAATTTTTTTAAAAAAACTTATTATCTTGGCCATTTTCAAAATAAACTGAAAATGCTTCTGTATTGGTAATAGATTACCTGAGCTAAGATATCTATCGTAATTATCATTAGACAGGTGCTATTGTGAAATGGCAGGTACTTTTAGGGATCGCAGTGGGGTTTTAATTCCCTCCAATTGTTGTCGACTTAAGTAGTCAAGGTGCATTATTAAAAAAGAAGGTTAGACAAATGAATTTGTTCGTCTGATTACGATTATCTTGGTCATCTTACACAAAAAGTAGCATGGCATAAAAAAAAGAGAATACAATAGAGAGAACAGATCAAAATGGACACCCCTCGGGTTTGCGTTGTGTGACAGATGGACACTACTATCAACCCAATTATCTGGAATTTCGTGATAATCACTTTCAAATGACCACCGTAAATTTAACAGAATTACTTTCATAAATATTTTATCAGGTGTGTACTTTATCATTTTAAGCGAAATCAATATAAAAGTAGATAAACAACAATCCAACCGACCATCCATACATAACATGAAATAGCTCCTTACTATGAACATTTTATTTAAGCATATCTTTGCCCCCCCCCTTTTTTTTTTGGGGGGGGGGGGCTTTCCTGAAGAAAGGGAAATCCAAACATCAAAATTATTGTATTATTTTCATCTTTTGTCTCCATTCATTAAAAAGTAAAATAACAAAAATACCGATCTCCAAGGAATATTCAAAACGGAAAGTCCTTTATGAAATGGCATAATCAAAAGCTTAAACACATCAAATGAATGGATAACAACTGTCATATTCCTGACTTGGTACAGGCATTTCCTTATGTAGAAAATGGTGGATTACACCTGGTTTTATAGATAGCTAAACCCTCTCACTTGTATTCATGTTAGATCATCGATCATTTGCATAGAATTTATTAAAAGATAGTATAAACTAAGGATTAGTATCATCTGTTATATGGGTTTGCTTTCTCTCGGTTACATGCATATTGTGACCCATAAATGTCCATTTCCGGGTATATTTTTGTTATTTTGTAGTTGTCACATTTTCTTTTTCCCTACATTATGTTAGTATATTATTGTCATCGCTCCCCCCTTTTTTTTTTTATCAATATGCAACTGTCAATATCGTTTGTCTGTCTAAAATATCTATTTATTCAATTTGCAGAAATTCGTAAAGGTTTCGACATCCATTTTTTCATATATAAAGTAGAAAACCTTTAAAAAGAATAGTGTTTTGTTTCAAGAAGGGTTCCGCCCCTGGAAAGAAATTCAACAACAGAGTCTAGTCATTTTGCTTTTTTACAAACTAATCAAGAAGATCAAATAAAGTATTTACAGACACAACATCTGTAAGTTTTGTAAAATGGGCTTGTACAAACATCTGTAATTGTTTTGTAACATTACAGAAAAAAGCAAAATAACTATTTTGAAAGCAAACTGTATTAGCAAAGAAAGTTTTAATACTTTGAAGTTGTGTTTTTAATAGGCACTTTATGATGTTCATCTATAAAATTTATTCAAGTTTTCTAATAAATCAATGCATGAATACTAGTATTTATAGATACAGATATATATGCACAGTCTTTTGTGTCTGTTAATTTTAATGTAAAAATAGTATACTGTCGAGGAATAACACCAATGTGTGTTGTTCGGTGGATAATAAGAGATTGAATTAGTTTGATATAGTACGTCGGGGAAACAATGAAGCCCAACTATGGTGGCAGCTTTGGAAAGTTAAATAAATATATATATATATAAATCTGTAGGAATTATTCAAAAACGTTTCTTCTTACGTATATTTTTGTGGCTAAATTGATTTTTCAAGGTCGTGATATCGTAAGAGATACCGTTAATGCATTTAATATTATCAAAACGGGAGAAGAATAAATTAAGATCTCCTACTACGATAGAAAGAGGGTGTATTACAATTTGTGTCTCCTCTTGTTCCATGGGTAATCAAGATGATGTAGATACATAACTTAGGCTCATCACACAGTATTCATTCTGAAAACATGTATAAAACATTCTTCAGATAAAATCTGTCAAAATAGTTTAAAAAAAATATTTTTGTTTATTGTTTGTACATTTAAAAAAACACGTAATTATGAATTTTCTGTTGTTTTAATTTACTTTAACATAAAAAAAACCACGACATTTTTCAAATTATTTTTTGAGGCAATATCTTCAAAGAAGTGCTTCATTTTTTATTTATCTTTAAGCCATGGAACTTAATTTCTACATTGAATACAATGGATCATATTTACAAAATACGCAAATTTTATCTTATTATTTAGTTAACTGTGTATTTGATCTTAAGTGCTAGGTCAACTACTTCAGCTCTAAAAAAATAGATTGTATGCCATGCTATTGAAATTGTGTTTTTATATGTGCCTTACTTTACATATTCTTGTTCTGGATTTTGGATAATTATGTTGGATAAGATAAAAAAAAAAACGGCAATGTTTTAACTAATTGTATATAAAATTTATCATAAAAATTAGTCAAGAAACTAGTTAAGGATATTCACAGCGATTGGTATAATTTGCAATATAAAACTTTACGTTGCGGGAATAAGTAATAAAAAAGATTAACTATATTGATGAGTGACAATAGAAACGCAACACACAGCATATTCCAAGTTCCCTTTAGTCGGTAATTTTTTTACAACAAAACAAAAATGATCTGTCAATGCATTTCTCAAACATTTCGCTCTATGTTGATCTCGTATCAGCTTTTCACTTCAGAAACTTTTGTTCCATATATAGGGGTCAAAATCAAAATTCATAAAGATTCACCCAAATGTGATCATACAGGAGGTTGTGGATGGGGGTTTAGATAATATAGAATAAAGGGCAAAAAATATACAGAATAGAGAAAAATGGCCCAAAAAAACTAAGAATAGAGAATAATGAGGTGCTAAAATATAAAGAATAGAGAATAATGGACAAAACATATAAAGAATAGAGAAAAATGGCATACAAGCATAAGAATACAGAAATGAAGGACCCCCATCCAGACCCTCATACAGTACACAAATGAAATAGAAATTATTAACATGCATTACTTTTTGATAACCTGGGCTATAGGGGTTCGTTGTGGTAGAATTTTCCCATCCAACGTGTAAGTTTCATTCTTTTTGGGTAAAAAATGTTGAATTTGTAAATCTTAAAACTGAAAAGCTCTGAAACTTACAGGAAAGTTTTCTTTTAGCAAATCATAAGAAGTCTTCAGATTCTCAGAACGTTTAGTCAACTTCCATAGAAGATGTATCGTTTTAAATGGGGTGTGTTTTTACTCAGAATATGTACGATTTTTGCACCGAAATTTAATTTAAGACAGAATTGCCTAAACTCAGGCAATATCGAAAATAAAAGCAATGTAAACCATTGAAAGTTTTTCACCTAATTGATCATATGAAAAAGTATAAACAAAACTCTAAGGTAAATTCAAAAAGGAGAAAGTCCAGAAAACCTGATGAAATAAAAAGCTCGACTACTTATATATCAAACAACGGAACGAAAAGAAAACAACTATATAAGAGAAGACAATATTGTGTCGAAAACGGAATATTATAAAAGGCCGGATTATGTAGATGGTTGATTGATATCTGTCTGTTTAACGGCATTTATTTGGTAGGGACAACTATAACTTTTTGTTTTACTATACTTTTTCATTATGTTGTCGAACAAACCTTAAACACACTAAGAGATGTAATTATATCCCATTTCTTATGGATGACTGGTAGGGACGTTCTGTTGTAAGACATTTCTCGTTTCCAACTTGACATTGCTTCCTTATAAGTTGGAACAAAGAAATTTCATCTTAGATTTGAGAAATGTCAAGTTTGTACTATCAAATGTCAAGCTGGAACTGAGAAATGTCAATTTGGAGAAAAGTTGGTAGTAAGAAATGTCTACGAGAGGCAAAAGATACCAAAGGGACATTCAAACTCATAAGTCGAAATCAAACTGACAACGCCATGGCTAAAAAAGGAGAAAAGGACCAACAGACAAACAATAGTACACAAAACACAACGTAGAAAACTATTAAAAATACTGAGCAAAAAGACTAAAACTTAAAATCGAAGAATGTAAACTTTGAACTGATTAATGTCAAGTTAGAAATGAGAAATGTGAACTTGGACTTAATAATGTAAAGTTGGAGCAATAAATTTAAATATACATGTATCTATGGTAACCATGCAAAGTAAGCAATCAAAGTAACTAGAAATAATAGCACAGCTGTATACATTTCCCAATTAATAATAAGATATTTAACAGCTTCGTCTTGTATAAATACATTTTATTATTCATAATTCGCTAATGTTTGAAGTTTCTTAAATAAAGTATATTTTTGCACATTTTATTTATGTTACTTATTTTCTCTTCGTGAATTCTATTGATTTATTTGCTTTGTTGTACTGATACTAGTATTATGTAATCAACATTAAAGTAGAGGGTGTGACTAGAAGTTACACACCAAGTTTAAAAATGCCATTTAAAACAATTTCATTCTATATGTACATAAAAAATGATAACAGGAATTGACAAAAATACCGCATAGTACAACGAACCACATCAACTACCAAAACCCGACTCCTCCGATTCACAGCTTCAGAATAGTAAAATGATGTCGATTCTACTTGTCAATGTCCAGCATGTTGCTCAGAACATTCCAAGATGATAAACAACAATACTAAAACCTAAACTCTAAGTAAATTATCGACTTATTTTTCAAAGAAATATCCTGGTCACTTACAGACACTGACCGTTAGAAGTAGAATTAAAAAAAAACTTTACTAACACTTGCTTTAAATTATTTCATGAGTTTAGTATACATCTTATTATTATTAAACGAAGGAATCGACAAAGAACTCCATATGGCTGGTTTTGAAGAGGAGGTGATTGTTTGTCATGATTTTTTTGAATTTGTGTATGTGTGTGTTTGTGTAAGTGTTTAACTGAAAACGACAAACAATGTTCAAACGTCAATTGTGATATATGGGTTCCGACACTTGACATTCGTTCAGAACAAAACAGTAATGTAATGAAATTCATCCTAAAGAAAAAAATAGAAGAAAGTAACTTAAATGTCAATTTAGGATGTGATCATGGTAACTTCACATCATTTAAGTCAAAGCATTGTTGCATGTGCAAAATTGCCAAAAACTAGGTGTGTACGAAATAGAAAAGAGTCCCAGGCATGTTAAATGAGGAAATTACATGACCTTCTTATGATTCATTGTCAGTGTATCTGTTGCTTTAAAGAATGAAATAATTACTGACAAATTGAATTATTTTAAGTTGTTGCACATTGTGTTCTTGGTGCAATAAAATCATTCATACGATTGTACTCAAAAAGATTCTGCATTTTTCTGCAGCATTATAAGATATACTGATAAAAGGAACTTTCATTTTGATTGCATTTTTATACTGTTATATCATTGTTGAAAACACTGATAAATAGACAATTCTTTCGAGATTTCGGAATAATGGTGATAAAGTAAATCTGTTTGCACGGCGTTAACACTACAATTTTACAAATGGGAGGTTTAGCTAGCTATAAAACCATGTTTAACCCACCATTTTCGTCGGAAAATGCGTGTACCAAGTCAGGAATATGACTTTTGTTTTTCACTTGCTCTGTTCATTGATAGCATTTGATTTTGTCAGTTTTTATGGATTACCCCTTTTTGAATTTGCCTTGGAGTTCAGTATTTTTGTTATACTTTTTTATATTCAGATTCTAAAACGTTAGCGTAACATATGCACGTGAAAGTTTGGAATACCAAATTTACATCGTTTTAATAAAACAAATTATCAGTGGAGGGAGGGGGGCTCTGGTCCAAATGCTCGAGAAGCAAAACATGTTTAAGAGCATTGTAGATGTCAATGGCAGATTTTTCAGGTTGATTGCTTCTGTTAAATTTGCTTCACAACTTTTATATATTCGGGACAGCTTGACGAATTGTATAGACAGTGTATGAACAGCTGTCTGTTGAATAGAATGTATTTTGTCCTCTTTTGTTATTTTTGTCGTTGTCTTTCTGTCTCATTGGGGGTATATCCCACATCTCCTTTTATTCTTATAAATGTATACTGGGAGCTATACGGAGCTCTTTGATATTCAAAGGAGCTTAAAACTATAGCAAGGACAGCACAAGAGTGCACATGCTGAAATGTCTCGCCTTCTTTACTAATCATTGATATTATGTTGATAGTCCTAAATATAAAGCTTTATTACAACTGTCACATAAACTTAACATTAACCAAGTAAACTAAACATTGACCAATGAACCATGAAAATGAGGTCAAGGTCAGATGAACCATGCTAGGCAGGCATGTACAGCTAACAATTCTTCCATACAACAAATAGAGTTGACCTATTGCTTATAGTTTAAGAAAAACAGACCAACACACAAAAACTTAACACTGAGCAATGAACCTTGAAAATGAGGTCAAGGTCAAATAAAACCTGCGTGACTGCCAAATAGATCATAAAATATTTCCATACACCAAATATAGTTGTACTATTGCATATAGTATAAGAAAAACAGACCAAAACACAAAAACTTAACTATAACCACTGAACCATGAAAATGAGGTCAAGGTCAGATGACACCTGCCAGTTGGACATGTACACCTTACAGTCCTTCCATACACCGAATATACTAGACCTATTGCTTATAGTATCTGAGATATGGACTTGACCACCAAAACTTAACCTTGTTCATTGATCCATGAAATGAGGTCGAGGTCAAGTGAAAACTGTCTGACGGGCATGAGGACCTTGCAAGGTACGCACATACCAAATATAGTTGAACTATTGCACATAGTATTAGAAAAAAAGACCAAAACTCAAAAACTTAACTTTGACCACTGAACCATGTAAATGAGGTCAAGGTCAGATGACACCTGCTCGCTAGACATGTACACCTTACAATCATTCCATACACCAAATATAGTAGACCTATGGCATACAGTATAAGAAAAACAGACCAAAACACAAAAACTTAACTATAACCACTGAACCATGAAAATGAGGTCAAGGTCAGATGACACCTGCCAGTTGGACATGTACACCTTACAGTCCTTCCATACACCGAATATACTAGACCTATTGCTTATAGTATCTGAGATATGGACTTGACCACCAAAACTTAACCTTGTTCACTGATCCATGAAATGAGGTCGAGGTCAAGTGAAAACTGTCTGACGGGCATGAGGACCTTGCAAGGTACGCACATACCAAATATAGTTGAACTATTGCACATAGTATTAGAAAAAAAGACCAAAACTCAAAAACTTAACTTTGACCACTGAACCATGAAAATGAGGTCAAGGTCAGATGACACCTGCCCGCTAGACATGTACACCTTACAATCATTCCATACACCAAATATAGTAGACCTATGGCATACAGTATAAGAAATACAGACCAAAACACAAAAACTTAACTATAACCACTGAACCATGAAAATGAGGCCAAGGTCAGATGACACCTGCCAGTTGGACATGTACACCTTACAGTCCTTCCATACACCGAATATACTAGACCTATTGCTTATAGTATCTGAGATATGGACTTGACCACCAAAACTTAACCTTGTTCACTGATCCATGAAATGAGGTCGAGGTCAAGTGAAAACTGTCTGACGGGCATGAGGACCTTGCAAGGTACGCACATACCAAATATAGTTATCTTATTACTTATAATAAGAGAGAATCTAACATTACAAAAAATCTTAACTTTTTTTTCAAGTAGTCACTGAACCATGAAAATGAGGTCAAGGACATTGGACATGTGACTGACGGAAACTTCGTAACATGAGGCATCCATATACAAAGTATGAAGCATCCAGACCTTCCACCTTCTAAAATATAAAGCTTTTAAGAAGTTAGCTAACGCCGCCGCCGCCGCCGCCGCCGTAGCCGCCGCCGCCGCCGCCGGATCACTATCCCTATGTCGAGCTTTCTGCGACAAAAGTCGCAGGCTCGACAAAAATTGAAAGACAATCACTACACGCAAATGAAAAAAAAAGCAAACGAACTCTGAGCAACTGTGATACATAACTGTTCTTTATCTAATTGTCTTTTCTAAAAATTGTTAAAAAAAATCATTTATTTATGTCTAAATTTTTGTTGAACCGTTTCTTTTTTCTGAGAAAAACTATTCGGATTATCATAGGGACGAATAAATATTTTCTCTGTAAAGTACTTTTGCAGCATCCAACCTCAGATTTGTAGTATAGAAACAATTGAACAACAGTTGTTGCTCATTTTGAAAAGCAGTAAACATCTGAATAATAAAACAAGGTGATGTATATGGGTATTTGACGGAAGCTTAACATCTTGCTTTTTGTCAATCTTCAACATTCAATGTCATATCAAATTTTTCAAAATAAAATTTTTTTCTCTAATTATTATTCATGTTTTGATACTCTTCTTAAATTTGATGCCCAAATTTGACCTGTCTAAGTTAAATATGTTAATAATTGGAAACCATAAAACCATTTACAAAGAGTTTGCACTATTATTCTGCATTTTATGGATGAACATAAACATCTTTGAAAACGGTACTACTTTATTGTCACTTAAGTTACTTTCATTCACACGGGGACTTTATTTCTTTACTCGAAGTGCGTAAATCAACGTGGAATTTATTACACAGTAAATGTATTATACTACAAAATCTATACTTTTTTATTTTTCATTTACATTTTATTACCTAACAATTACATAAAATATTATATAATGCCTTAGATAATTATCGTTTGTAGTCTACGCAATAATGGCGACATCCTATTTAGACCACCTAATAAAAAGTTTAAAAATGTTTAGTCCCATTTAGTAAAGTACGCAATTGTGGTGAAGTATTTAAGCACTTGTCTTTATAATTGTCAATTTACAGACAATTGTAAATAAACATAGCATTTTTGAGTGTTTTCACTAAATAAGTGCAAGTTTTATCTTTCAGAACTGAAAAGACATCGACTTGTATATGATCAGTGTTTGATTCACGACATGGCGAAGTTTAAATATATCTGTCTGTCTTAGTCATTTTTCAATATATTCGTACCATAATCGTAATTGAAAGGTCATGTATACAATTTCCGTTTTCAAGAAATATTAAATTTGATCAAAGAATGAATTGCCTTAGAAGAGCAAAAATAGTTTCTTGAGCAGACAAGAGCAAAGGAAAACATGCATTTTAAAAAGGATTTACTCGCGTCCTGTTAAATATAAATTGATTGTAACATGTAAATTTCATGGTTACAAGGAAATACTTCTTTGAATCAAAACTAGACAAACCGAATCGGCTGCATGCAATTGAAGCACTTCCAAATTATAAAAATTATTGAAGTAAATTAGTTCCCATCCTAAATATGTTTAGCATGTAAAACTTCTGTTGTTTCCAGTATTACGTCTGCTGTTCTCAGGTTGTAAATACTTGTCATGTGACATGAGTCATCTCATCAGTTATGAATGAACGTAGATTCCCGAAAAAAAATGTTTTGTCAATTGGATGTATATACCTGTAATATATTTTCTGCTTTATACAAACAACCCACAAACTAAATTAATGTATTTTTCAACGGCAGGACATTTAAAGTGTATGTACATTATAGCCGAATTGAAATAAACTTAACATATAATAAATGTAATCGATGTGCTGAGGTTAGTTCTATAGGTCATCTACCTACCTATCAAAAGGACAACATACTTTTCTTTACACAAAATGTAGGCAAAACTTTAAACAAAACAATCGATATAATTATACATACATTATAAAATATTCACAAGTAAATCAATTTTAGTCTTAACGGTAATTTCGGTCTCAAAAACCATGTAAAACTTTCCAGTATTCTTAAGAGTTTTTGAAAAGTTATTCTTCAGGAATTATTCTTGCTGTAAATTCAATCTTGTTCAGACTTTTTGTTTGTAGTCAATCGATTACTATTCAGTTGTTTTTAGACAATTTAGTACTTAAATCAATCACACAGATATGTACTATATATCAAGGACTAACAGTATAAAAATAGCCAGCATAGATCTTAATTGATTGCAAGCAATATTTCTGACACCCTGACTATAAGTTCTGAAAAAGACCGCAGTGGTATTGTTGTTTAAAAGAACGCATTGCATATGTCTGAAAACACCACCGTCAATATGTCTGAAAATACCGCAGTGAATGTAAAAATACCACAATGGATGAAAATTGTCTGCAAGAATGGACCTGATACACATATTTTATTTAAAATTCTGTTCAAATCCACATGGCAATTCAGATCAAAACTGACATACAAGAGGCGGTTATGAATATCTCGCCCTTTGCTAATAGCGATCGATCGGACTAACATCAACAAACAATTACAATGTCTCTAAATGCACACAAAGCAACACACCTAGATACATATATAAATAAGGAGATGCAGTATGATTGAATATGACTAGTCCAAAAGAGACCAACTGATATAGATATAAAAACTAAAGGTCACCATACAGCTTTCAACAACGATCAAATTCAATGTTCCTAGTATAGAATGTATACATATATATTAAACAAAGTACCCTTCTCTCCTTGAATAATATTTCTTGCGTCTGAGAAAAAAAAAAGAAACCTTTTGAAATGTAATTTCTAAGTAATTGATTGGATTAATTGTATTTATATATGTGCCAGACCACCGACAAGTGTCGTATTCTATTATCTCACTGATTTTTATAATTTTTGATAATACAGTGTCAATTAAACCTATGTTATAATTACAGATAGTTCAATTCACAAGTAATTGTCGCATATTTCCAATTATAATACTTTTGTTTGACTAGATGTATTAGTACCTATTTACCTAGCTGGATCTATAATTGAGATATTTCCACTTTTACTCTAACAAAAAGAAATGTACATAGTTATCAAATAATTGAGAAATCTGATAAATTATATGTTACGAAATTATTACTTTTAATTTTATAATTGGTTAATTCAAACTTCAACAATATCTTAATTCATATTATAACAAATGTTTCTATATATATATACACACACACAGAAAGTAAAAAGATTTAAAGCCTGCACGCTTTATGTTTTTATCAAAAGTTGTCATTTGGATTCCTACTTTATTGATTTATTTTTATTTGAACTTGGAAAATATATCTAGAACTTTAAAAAGTGCGTCACCATGCATTCCACATCACAGTTCAGTGTTTACCACGTGTGACGTCCGTTCTCCTGTATATCACTCCGGATATGACAAATAAATACATGATAATTATGGTTTCCGGGGAAGTTGTCATTTCGCTAAAATTGTCTTATTCTAATAAAAATGAACTATTATAGTTCAGCTATGACGATCTATAAAGTATATATCATCTACACTGAAAGTTAAAAATTTAGAATTCCATGTCAATTGTTGCAGCATGATTTAAAACAAAAATATCTGTTGTTTGTTTTTTGGTTGTTTTGAGTTTTTGTTGTTTTTTTTTGTTCATATTTTTTGCTTTGGTTGTTATCATGTGTGTTCATCTAAGATAATAAATTTTGTTTCAATTTTCATATCAAATTTGTTCCACAACTTGACATTTAGAACTAGAGATTTATTTTGCACACTTGCTCTTCTTACCATGCGTTGTTTGGATAATATACTAGTTGTGAATCTAAAAAAGGATTTAAAACACACCAACAATTTATCTTATGTCACTTTCTTAAGACCAGAGTTAAAATAAATCAAATCAGTAAGATACATACAGATTCTATATATATTTTAAACATTCATTCAGTGAACGCAAGTTCCTATATCATATGTAAAAAAGGTAAAATTAGTTTCATTATTTCATTATTTATTCAATTACTATAATGGTAATGTTGATTATTTGTAAACATTTCAATAACAGAAAAAAAAGAAGAATAGAATATATGTTATTTGGGATAGAAACGAAAGGAGTTTTTCAGAACATGTAATTTCTACAAGTTCTTAATACATGTATGTGTTCATGGATTGATATAAGATTAATTTTACTCATTAAAACATTTTCATCAAATTTGTTTAAAAAAAAATGCCATATGATTTGTTAAAATTTTC
This sequence comes from Mytilus californianus, assembly GCF_021869535.1. NCBI lineage: Eukaryota > Metazoa > Mollusca > Bivalvia > Mytilida > Mytilidae > Mytilus > Mytilus californianus. Next base: position 51,611,201 of record NW_026262712.1, on the reverse strand, counting down.
GTTTTCTCTCGTGTTGCTCTCCTGTTTTTCGAAATTCTTTGGGGTCAATTCTCCAACGAAAATGACTTGATGAAACATTTCATTGGCGCATCTAATTATGTATGCAAACATTTCTCAGGTTTTATCACCTGCTTTATGACGTGACAAGTCATCACCAAAAACTTTTAAAGGCGACTTCAGCGTAAGCACCTCTAAAACAAAACATTAAAATGACTCAGACGCCTTTTCGGGTGGTATGTCAATGTGTTTCGGGTGTTTTAACATACATAGTTAGCTAATTACGAATTGGTTACACCACGATATTTCATGTCAAAATGGGTGTTTTTAAAGTTTTAAAAATAGCCGATACCAAACGCAAATACCCTAATTGTAAAACATCATACGATGGGGCGTTAATTGAATGAGTATTTTTAGAATTCAAAGTTTAGAAAACCAATACTATGTTTGAATACGGATTGTTTGCTCATTTTTTGTTTTGACGTATTTGGAGTGTTTGAATTCATTTAGTATTTTATCCTGGCCATAGAAACCTCTTATGTTGACAAGATCACAATACATTTGGAACGTTATACCCGAATATAGATTAATCTGTCATCCCTTTAACGTTTCGCTAATAATTTATGTTCAATCGAGTGATATAGAATTTAAGAATAAGAACCCTCTCAAATCCTCTCAAATGTGAAATTAATTGATTTTATTAATTTTATCAACAACCCAAAATTAAATTCAAAATATATCAAAGAAGAAGAATTTGCATTTGTAAAACTCACGATTGATCCAGATGTGGTAAATGTATAATGAGAATAAAAAAACCAATCTTGGTATAAACATGTGACCTTCTACCCACAAAGGAATTTAAAAAAGCTAACCTGAGGAAAACTATTTGACATTTTAACCCTTATGAGGTATTTGTGGGAAAATGATTTTGATTATTGTATTTACATTTCAAGGTCGATACAAAAAGTTTATAACATTAAACAAAATATCTCTGTAATGCAATTTTTGCTATACTTATCAGTTTTAACGTTTTTGCATAATGGAGCTTACCAAAAAGGACCTTTTTGTTGTACACGTTTTGTTCTTTGTGTAACCATGTCTTTGAATAAAGTATTTGGTAAGATGAAATTATTGAAGAAGACAATGGCGTGCGCTAATCATATGAAAATATAAAACCATTTCCAGAATGTGAAACACCAGTTTGTTTCTAGAATAGCGTTTACCATTAACGCTTCAAGAGCATAAGGAGTCACAGTATAACTTTCAAATATCAATCTCACGATTTCTTAAAAAAAATCGCCAGCCATTCCAATCCCTTAATGTGTGATCTGGTTTGTTAGCGTGGATACTAATTCAAGGTTAATGATTATAAAATCTCAGTTTGACATTTTCTCACGATAACTTTATATACAAACGGGATGACTAATCCTTTCCTATACCTAATTTTCCATTCCTTAAAGGTGACATTTCGTTAACAATAGTTTTTTTATGTGTCATTACTTTCTTTTCGTTATTTATATGTACACAGCTATGGTGAAGTACATGTGCATGAAGGTATAGAAATAAGTATGTTACACTATTGTTTCAGATAAGGGTGAAGGTTTGGTACCATTAAAACGTTTAAACCCGCTGCAAATGTTTGCACCTGTCCTAATTCAGCAATCTGATGTTCAGTAGTTGTCGTTTGTTGATGTGGTTCATAAGTGTTTCTCGTTTCTCGTTTTTTATATAGATTAGCCCGTTGGTTTTCCCGTTTGAATGGTTTTACACTAGTAATTTTTGGGGCCCTTTATAGCTTGCTGTTCGGTGTGAGCCAAGGCTCCGTGTTGAAGACCGTACTTTGACCTATAATGGTTTACTTTTATAAATTTTGACTTGGATGGAGAGTTGTCTCATTGGCACTTATACCACATCTTCTTATATCTATATATTTTGAAACACTAAGTCATGTGCTTGTACGTCAAAAAGGATAGAACTCATTATAAGAGTTCCATACTCTTCTTTTTTAATTGGTTCATTAAGCATGTACCAAAACTAAGAGTTTGTTTTTCCAAAGCTGTTTGCTGGAATCTACAATAAACAATATTTGTATTTCTGTGTCATACTCATGATGTTTTTGCACGATATTCTTATTATAAGTATATTTGCAGAACTTCATACAAATGTTATGTATACTTGAATTCAAAGTTCTTCTTTAAAATGCTGAACCACTAACATATAAGAATAATAATAAAACAAGTACACGTCAGAAATCAAGTTTTACAGTCCTTTATCTGGTTGTTCAAAAGGAAATTACCTAATGTTCATACTGCACAATGATATTACAAACCCTGAGGTGGTTGAGTATCGCAGATACCCAAACAGTTTGATAAATGCCATTCCACTTATCAAGTCAAATCCTTTGAAGGTAAGTTGCTAGTGCTGTTGCGTTAATTATTTAATCAGAGGGTTGTCCTACAATATAATATCTTTGCTAAGCAATAGTTTATTACACAAGTATTATGGGTACCAAAGGGGTCTCTTTGTCAAAATCTTCAAAAATATTATAGTAGTTTCATGATGCATCGATGTATTTTTCTCCAGATGGAACACAATATAAAGATAAAAACACATGTTGGTTTTTAAACATAAATGATAAATGTTTAATTGTCTCTTTTGTAAAAAGGTAAAGTCAACAACAATAAAGTTATAATATTTAATACTTTTTGCATATCTTTAGGGGACAGACATGTGTTGTGAAAAAGTAGACTATTTAGCGTGGAGTAATGCCTAATTTCGATCCAAACTATGATAGTGTTCAAAATTATACGAAGGCTAATCTTTTTATATTCACTGCAATATTCTATCATTGATTTGCAGTTATTTTACTTACAAGGAAATAACGTTTTCAAATGAGTCACGTTCTAAAGCGTGGATTTTACTTGAAAATTCAAACGAAATGACCCTCTTCCGTGTCAGTTGTTCTGGACCGATGCAATGAAGAGCAAAGCCTGATGAGAAGAACATATATTCACTGCTAAGTTTATGTAATATTTGGTTCATATACATTTCCGAACAACTTGGGCCCTAATTAGTCGGTATTTCAGTGTTTATCGTTGATTGCCTCTTATCATGTTTCTTTGTTGTTTATCGTTTTTCACATTGATCAGGGGGGGGGGGGGGGAGGGGGGTTCACGACTGAATTGTTTTACATTTTTTCATATCGGAGCATTGTATACATGGTATAGCTTACTATACGGAATGGAGCATATACTTTTAGCATTTAATCTGTGGCGGATATTTGTCTGATTTGCAATCATACCACATCTTCATATTCATATATTGATCAAGCTAAGGATACATACATCTGCGCAAGCCTGTTTTTACTCTATTTCTAGATCTTTCTGACCGTTAAGTACCCATATACCAATATAAATCACAATGCAATGAAGAAAAAAATACATGGACACGTATTAAATGATGTACTGGTTTTGAGTAGCATTTACCAGATTGTCTTTTGATGTTGGAAAATGCATTTTTTTTTGCAGATTTCTCATTAACATAGGGCCGTTCGAATTTCATCAGACTTAATCCGATAAATGATACTGCCCACTTTCAAAAGTAATTACATGTGTGGACGTATACGTCTACCTATATAGATAATAATGGCGCTAATTAAGTTATGCCCAATCTAAAATTAAAACAAATCAGGTGAACAAACGAATAGCGTTTCTGGGTCTCAATAGCTCTGTCTAAACGTGCACGTCTAAAATGTATACTAGACAATGATTTAGTATGAAATCTATGGACCTTATAATTTGATATGATAATAATTCGTATAGTATAATATAGGGTGCAATCAGATTATTACTATTTAGTACCTAACTTTTTGAATACATAAATAATATAAATCTTCCGAATTATAAAAATCCTTTAAGGACAATTATGTATTACATATGTAATATGCACCGAAGAACGTTGTCATTATTTCAGTACAGAATGTTTCTCTTTATTCATTATTTTTTATCATATTATGTAATTTTCAAAAATGATATAAAAATCATTTTTGGCATGGTTGAGTAAATGTTAGTACAAATTTATAACTTTAAGTTTATTGCCATCGCTTTACTCAGAAGCCAAACGGTAGCTGGAACAACAAATACTTGCAGCTTATCGGTGTCATTGCAGATAGATAGCATGTGAAAACATCGACAACTTGAAATTATCTTCAGCATGAAGGAATTACCAGTTTCTGACAGACATTTTCCGATCAACTCACCTGATTAAATGCTTGAAACATACTTGAATAAAACGATTAATTTTGTAATAATTCAGTATTTAAAGTTGAAATAATCAAACAATAAACCGATAAAAATACAATAAAACAGGTCTAGCTGCCCAGAATAATATCTCGTCCTATAACGATACAGCCTCCGTGAATCTCGTACTAATTCTTCATGGTATAAATCATATCAAATGTGATATAATATATTTAATAAATCATAAAATGAATAAATATTTAGTACTTTTACATGTTTATAAGATTATTATCTTAGTATTTATATTTATAGGCGTGAGGAGAAACCTTATAAAAGACAGGGATATCACGCTACAAGACTCACCGTCGCGTTGTCTTCATAAATTTTAGACTTGTTATCAAAATTTGATCGTTTTATATCTTTAATGACTGCAGACACAATATTTTCTGTTCTTACGTAAAATGCCACATACAAATGCATGAGAATTCAAGAGTTATGCTGGAAACATACTCGAATAAAACTATTTGTGTATTGAGTAAGTATTTAAACCATTCACTCTTTAAAGTTGAAAATATTCAACAATAAACTGATAAATAAACAATAAAACAGAGCTTGCTGCCCAGAATAATACCTCGCCCAACATGCAATAATACAGCGCGATGGTATCACCAGCTCAGTAGGCAGCACTTCTATCCTCGCACTTTAATATTTCAATATCGTCTAGGAAGTCTTTTCTGTAAATTTAGTGTTCGCAAAAAGTTAAAATAATTTGAAGCTCTCAGGGTTTTCTTATCTCCAGGCCTAAATGGTCATATGCAAATGTACTAAAACTTTCTGGCAAAAGTGTTTTTAAATACTTTTTAACCATAGTTGTTATTAATATGGTTATCGAACTGGTTTGATTTTAGCACCAATGATTATGCAGACGAAACTGGAACCTTAATGAGTTTTCTTAAACAATAGATAGGATTCTATAGCATATTTCAAGCTCTAAATCTTAGGTTGTACGGACGTTGTAAATTATTTTCAGAGAAACAAAGTTCTGAAAATAAAAAATTTTTAAAGGAGAAAGGGGGATTTTTTGTTTATCTTTTCAATCGAAGTTTTTTGATAAAATAGTAAGATTTGACATATTTGGTTATGTTTTACCTGTTTTGCTTTAAATATTAGGCTATAATCTTATATTCATAGGAGTTGAAGTAAAATCTTAACTAGTTTAACTCACTTCTTGTGTACTATGTTGGATAGTTAGTAATCATATCATATATCCTTATTTTATAGTTGTTTAAAAAATGTTTGTATAATTGAATAAATATTATACACCTTTAATACACTTATATTGATAATATTTATCCAAATAAGTTTAACACTTTCTCATATAAACAATGTCGTAACAGCCAGATAACGACATATGCCTGAAAGCGGCAAGTAGAGTTACACCTTACCAGATTTCACAGATCAAACAGATTTTAATACTTTGTGTAACACTGATATAATGAAGTTAATATCTTTGTATACACATATGTATAGGATGACCAGAAGATTTACAATGTTGACAATATATATCACTGATTTAGATAACATTTGACAAATTAGACCTGCTAACGACTACCGGAAAACGTCCCTGGAATGACCAGTGTTTCTCTCCGGAAACAAGAAGGTTATAATGTTTATTAATAACGACCTTAATCTGTTTGACATTTTCTCTTAATATATCGTGTTTGGAGAATGAAATATTTGTCTTTGAAGTCGTTAACTTTTAAATTCCTAAATGTGACTTATTTTAATTTTTCATCCCCGAATTAATGCGAACTCAAATAAAATAAAACTGTCAACAGAGTTCATCAAGCCAACAAAGAGTGATCACAATAATATTTTAAAAAATGCATTTCTTCAACTTGATGCGCGTATGCGGATATTTAAGAATAATTTCTCTTTAGTTTACAGAGTACATTCAATACTCAGGGATGTTTCTGATAAACGACAGCCGTTTTTCAAATCTATTTAGGAAATGCTTACAATAGTTAATTTGTGTTTCAGGAAAGCGATAAAAGACAGAAAAGGAAAATTCTACTTTTATCCTTATGTTTTTTAATGTTGTATATTCAAAGTCGACATAGCATATGCGTTTAAGTGAATCATTCACAGCTCTCTACAGTAGTTAGCTGTGTTAATCGTACGTTCAAAACTTTATATTTGATAATTAATATCACCATATGACATATTGAATAAGAATATAAACGGTAAATATGAACTTCTCAACAAATAGCAGTGTTAGCCAATAGACTTCATTTCATTTGAAGTGATTGGAAATCAACCAAATAAAGAATTATTTACATTTACACGAAAAGCAGCGACAGAATGACAAGACATATTATTTCAAAGTGATCACAGATAAAAGAAATGCACATTTAAACATTAGAAAAAGACCAAAAATATTCGCATATAAGTTTTAATTTACGACAAATATTTATAATGTTTGTAAACTATGTTGTGAGAGCTAATTATTATTTTATCAAAATTACAGTGTTAATGACATATAGCAGTTTTTTTGTAATAATTATTTGTTAGTACTTCAAAAGTTTTCGCAAGGTATTTCAATAACCTTGTCGACCCTCTGTTCTCGCTCCATAGGAGTTCAGGAGAATTCTTCGGTTTTAGCTTGTTACCTAGATTTGTTTCTTAATGGGTTCAATAGATTTGAATATCGGCAAACTACTGTTGCCTTTAATTAACTATACAAAAGCTGTATATGGGAACATACAAACAAGCAATTTTATTCTTTATTCAACCAAAATTCTTACTTTTTCCAATTGTTTTACCTGTTTTAACCTGTCACATTACATGCCGTGATTCGTGCATGTGTTGTTGGTCATTAAACAGTTATTATTCAACATTTAAAGTCCCCAAGTTTAAAGTGATTTCTGCAGAAAATAAAACCCGTCTAAAAAAAACCCCGAAAAAATCTTAAGACACTTATATGTAGTGCGTGACTCTAAGAAAATTTCGTTTTATGGTCATGTAAACAATCGTATGACATGAACACTTTGGCCATATGAATGAATAATTACGCGTAGATTGATGAGGCTTTTTGCACATTGATACCGTAAAATATCGGCCACGAGCCACAATGTAAACCGCGGAAGAGACGAAAAAATATCACATCGTGTCAAGCGACTGTATTTTACGAATATCTATACACAGAAAACCTGATAATATGTTAATCGTACTAATTTTGACAATTTTTATCCTCCCTTAGACATTTCTTTTACACTTGGTTGTCTTTCTAAAAGTAAGATTTGTAAGTTCTGAAAGTACATTGTGACTTGCCGAAAAGTTTTGCTAAAAAAACAAAAACAATTCAAATGTCACAAAACCATGAAATGAAAGCTACAGAGTGACTGTGCTCGGAAAGACGATGATTAACACAATGTTACAAAGAATATAAATTATAGCAAAGTTATGTTAAACCATGTATTATCACAATATACTTCAGAGTAGAATGTATTTTGTCATAATTTATTTAGAATTTTTTCATTTCAGAAAAAATCATATTGCACGGTTTCGTGAAATTAGTGCTATATTAACATATGATTCAAACCTTGAATGGTTGAATAAGTGGGTTGAACTAAAAATAAGAGTACACCATTCCGTCAAGTCAGAAAGCTTGTGTTTACGTGATGTTTTGTTTCCTTGCATATTAGATACAAATTAAACCGCGGATACAAAACGTTGCACAAGCATTTCTCACCATACAGCTTTCGAAAGCTTACAAAATAATTTGTGTCCTTTTTTATTTAATATAATTAGAAAATTGAAAGTCATTTAAATCTACATAAAACTGCGACAAAATCACAAACATATCAACTCAAAGTGATCACAAACAAAAGAAATGAACATTTAAACATGAAACATAGACAACAAACGAATCATTTAAACATTTTATTTTACGACTACTATTTACGATTATTGCAACTATTTTATAAATGCTGATTTTAATTGATAACTAAAAATAAATAATATAAATATTATTCCTAATTGAATTATGTAATTAAACCTAATAGCATTCCCCTGCATTATTTTTGTCTCATGTGGTATAGTTTTATTTGTTTCTGTTTCATTAGTGCAAGTGTTCAGTCCGTACTGAACGGTTCGCCTGTCTTTTTATATGTTTGATTTTACAGATTTCAAAGTCCGATAATCACCATCCATCTTTTTTCTCCATAAATGTCAGTAACCATAAATTTTTTAGGTAGTTATAACAGGGAGCATCAGTAGTAATACTGATCTTTAAGACCTTCAAAATGCCAAAATAACAATTGCAACTCTTCATATACAGTAATGTTATTACTTTTCTAATGTATTCAAAACAATTTCCATTTAGCTTGAAAAATGGTTAATGAGATTGTGCGAGATCGTGGTAAAACATGAAAACGTTTCCATGTTACTTATGATTAACAGCACGACCAACATCGGGAATGTTTCCGCAAATAGTTGACGTTTTCAACATAAATTGTGCGAGATATCCCCTGTTTTGTTAAATATATTTTGAACAATATCTCATGGTGCTATTGTTGAAGAAGACGTTGTTGTATTTCGACTATATTGAAGTTATTTCATGACAGTTGCGGATTCGAAGGTCACCGGTAGCCAATTAAGAAGTGTTATATAAAAGAGGGGCGAAAGATACCAGAGGGACATTCAAACTCATAAATCGAAAATAAACTGACAACGCCATGGCTAAAAAAGAAAAAGACAAACAGACAAACATTAGTACACAAAACACAACATAGAAAACTAAAGACTAAGCAACACGAACCCCACCAAAAACTGGGGTGATCTCAGGTGCTCCGGAAGGGTAAGCAGACCCTGCTCCACATGTGGCACCCGTGGTGTTGCTCATATTAGTACAAACCTGGTAAATAGTCTAATTCGGTAGGTCACATTCGTGAAAAGGGAACGGGATTGTAGTTACAGTTATATAAAATGTGTGATAGAAGAATACGTTAGCGTCATTGTTTACTGTTATTTGACGTCAGTAAAAGCAAAGTCTCCCTAGATAACCGTGAATAATTGAATGCTCAAATATTTCTTTTGGTATGCTGAAAAAGAACATTGTTGTTACTATGACTTTCGCAACAAGGGTTAATATGCGAAATTTATACGTTAGTGACAGGCATATATTCAGATAATATCTAATTTAATTTGAGAGATCGTTAAGATGGAAAAGAAAAAAACACAGAATCAAATCATCAGTGTTATTCTTAGACGGATATTTTAATATATTGTAACATTAACCAATCATGTCTGTTCGGCTTGCCCACCCAAATTTGTCAATATAACAGAACTATAATAAGCTGTCATACAAGTGAGAAGTTTAGCTAGCTTCAAAACCAGGTTAGACGCACGATTATTTTCGCAAAAGGCCCGTACCAGGTTTCATGGACCTCCCTCTTTTTGAATCTACACTGGAGTTCGGTATATTTGTTAATACTTTTGCTTAAATTTCTGACGATAACAAAGTGTAGGACTTTTGATGCATGTGAAAAATTATTGGCATCCGGACATCCAATGCTGAAAATAATGCAGAAAGTGATTTCTCAATTAGAATGTATCTCAGTCACATTACATATTACACCTATTGCATATCATGTAATCTATCATTTTCAATTATCAGTTTAATCATTTTGTTTACTTTTAATAGTTCACGCTCATTGTTTTTCTACTATCAAACTCGGTTATTGCATCTGTAAATATAAAACAATATTCTTTCTGCCTGTAGGGTACATAATACCCGTATAAGTACTCTATAAATTTTCTAATATTACCATTTGATAAATGTTCATCCTGTGATATCCTGAATGAATGTGGATAGTCTTTCAATCTCATTGTTTATGCTGTAATTGTAACCATTTACACCTGTAACTTATGGTAAACAGGAAATGGTATTTAGGTGTGAAATGATTTTTAAGACCATATGAATGTGTATTACTAGAAGTTGGTCGATACTACTGCTGTTGGACTATAAGTATCATCAGCTCAGTAGTCAGTGCTTCGGTGCTGACATTATTTACAAAAAAAACTGTTCTAAAATTGCCTGTTGGTGAATTAAGAAATGATTGATTTATGAAACAATGGACACTCATGCAAAATTGACCTTAGAGAAATTTAGTTTTTCCCTTTTTTAGGTTCTTCTGGTCATGTAGCTCCTTATGTTTCTACGTTTTTACACATCACTTGCTATCACATGTTTAGGTTTGAGCGTTTCTGATGAAGGTAAATTCAGGAAAACAACTTCAAATGCACGAAATGTATAAAGTATTCTTGCCAGTTAACTATAACAATCTTTAAAAATTCATAATATTCTGCAGTGTAAATAATTTTCCTCTTGCTCTTGCTTTTTTCAATAAGATTTCTTTTTTAACAGTTTTACAAATTACTTCCAGGGCTTATCTGAATCTGTTGAATTTAGTGTCACCTTGGATGAAATGTATTCTGAAATTGTTCAATTATTAATACGTTTTAGAATACTTCTGACTGCATTTTGATAACAAATTCGTTATCACACCTCTTTTTGGTGTTCTTAAAAATTAGGTATGAGTAGAAGACATATTGATATGCAAGGAAATATGGCCTTTGACATTTGTCTTGCTTTTTTTCTTGAATTAATTTAGAGGCGTAAGCAGAAATTATCTCAGATTTCGATAAAATATTGCTTTTAAAAAGCATATATTGGAAATATTAGCAGGTCTTTCCTCACTACACCAATAAAAAACTCATTAAGCAATATCAATGACAAGACAAAGACTTCATTCATCTTATCTCCTTTTAATATGCAGGTCATATTCAAGTTATACAGAACTGATGTAAACATTTAAGCCTTTAATGTGCATTTTTTGTATCATTTTTCAAAAGTAGACCAAGTTCACATCACAAGAATTAACTGGTTATGTCTAAATCTGGTGTAGTATTTGCACATTAAATGCATCGGTATTCTTTTACACAGTCTTTTAGTGCAGCATTCTCTTACATTAAGACGTGGGTGCATTTCCGGTCCTAGTCAACCCTCGGCAATCTATAAACGTAGACATTTTGCAGTCTGTGGAAGTGAGTAGATGCTTTTATTTCATTTGTTTTTGAATTAAGATAGTGTCTGGATTCCTTCTTAGAAATGTTTACTAACAGCATCCGTTCAATCATAGACTACGCAATCAGGAAAAGACCTGGAATTTGTTGCACAAACATCAGTTAACGCTAAATGTTGTTGAAAAGATAAAAGTGCTTATTAAATCTGTCGTATTTGTTAAAAAGTTAAGATTAACCCATCGTTGAACCATACCTTTAGTAAATATTTTTATGAAATGTAAATTATTTAATCTTGAGAGAATGGTCCTCTGTAAATTATTTAATCTTGAGAGAATGGTCCTCACAACATTGTGTAGTTTAGACCAGTTTTATTAAATAATTTAATATAGAAAGTAAAAAAAGCATGAAACCCACATGTCAACAGCAAACTATAATATTACATTTCCACGTCGTTATCGTAAAACGGAGCGATATCATCAAATCTGTTCTAAGTACTTCCATTGTTCTACATAAATCAGATAAGAGTACTTCTTATAAGGTTAATGATACTTGGAAAGCATGTAAGTGCAAATGAACCCAACGTCCGGATCTTAAGATTTGTTTACATCATTCTGACTAGATACTCATTATAAATACAGGAAAGGTAGTTTATAGATATTTTTGAGTATATTGTACCGCATGGTTTGTTATGTCAGCTTCAAAAGTGCATTCCCCCTCCTATATTTCTTACATGTAGGAAAACAAATTTGATCAAGTAGTTCGCCCACAGATATCCTTTAGATAGATTTCAATAACCTCGTCCTGTATTTTTACAGATTTCTGTCAACAATTTTATTTTCAAATCCTGTCCTTTTTTTAAATTATTGTATTGGCAAACACATAGTTTATTGCAACTACTGAAAAGAAAAAGTCTGTAAACAACAAAAATGAAATTGCGCACTCCTTCATGATATCATTTACCAGTTAGACATAGACGATATCTCTGCACTCAATAAATCTGGCAAATGAACCAACAAAAGACCAAAACACGTTTGTTGTTTTATCGATTAATTTATTTTACATTTTATCATGTCGGGTCCTTTTAAAGCTTACTATACGGTATGTTGTTTGCTCATTGTTGAAGGCCGTACGGTGACCTACAGTTGTGAACATCGACTTCATTTAGTCTCTAGCATATACTTGTCTCATTTGCAATCAAACCACATCTTGTTATTTTTATTAATAAAAATAGTGTTTCATTAGTAAGTGCAATACTGATTCATGTGCTCTGTGCAAATTATTAAGGCCGAAAAACGCATTTATTTCTATTTTTTCTGTTAAGGAAGTACAGAACACCTAAGGAAGTTAACTCTTTAAAAATAAGCTGAGCTGTTTATTCGCATACAATTAGTAAAGAGAAACCAAGCTTCTTAATGTTCATACTATAAGTAAAGAGAAATCAAGCTTCTCAATGATCAAAACTAGTGGTTGTCAAATTTCTATATTTTGGTCAAGAGGTCAAAGTAAATATTTTGTAACAATTTTATGAAAATTGAACGAGCAAAATCTATTTAGTTAAAGTGCTGGGTACCTTCTTACGAAATGGTTATTTCTAAATTTTGATAATAATTTTGCTGGTTAATTGGTGTTGACCGGAAGCATAAAGCTGAACCTTGCATTCACTTTACTGAACACTATTTTGACCAAAATTCAGCATAAAACACATCCGATTACTTTTGCTTATGTGTTTTTAATGCTTGTAACAGTGCCAAGGCTAATAAACCGTAATATTTTGTCTCCATATTTTCATGTCTAGATTTAACCCTTCTATGCATTTAAGAGGATTTGGAAGGTACTAAAATCAAATGAAATATCCAAGCATAGTTTCTCTCCCTTTCTGACAGTGATACCTTTGTCCTCTTACTACCTACTTGTTACCAAGTGTTATTTGAACAAATAACCAGGTTATATACCATACTTAAATGCATTGATTTGCTTTGAAGTCAAAGGAATGTGCATATTGTTGTTAACTACCAAGCGTTAGATAAGGAGAAACACTGTTGTTTTAACGTGTTTAAAATTTGTGAATTTTTATTCATTTGAAGTTCGGTATTTTTGTTATTTTACTTTTAAGGCTATACTTCTCACTTTGAATATTACAATTTGAAGTTTAGAAATCCAAATTTGTCGGAATAATATTTCTGTGGGCTTCTCGATAGTAACGTTTTATAAGTTGCATGCATAACGTTAACAAAGAATAAGATAGATGTACATGTGACAAATATCTCAGGAAATAGCAAGATCAGGGAAAAGGGCAGTTGTTATCTTATAGTTCGTTTCTGTGTGTGTTGCATTGTCGTTTGTTTTTTGTTCACTTCAGTGTTTCTGTTGTTTCGTTGTTTTCCTCTTATAGTTGATGTGTTTCTCTCTGTTTTAATTTGTAACCCGGATTTGTTTTCTCTCAGTCGATTTATGACTTTCGAACAGCGGTATACTACTGTTGCCTTTATTTAACGTACATACCTTTGTCGCTGTTCTTCATCTTGACAGATTCTATAACGTTTCGACCTATTTATACATCCTTAGTTTTCAAATATTTGTTTTTGAGTGTTCCTGGTAAAATAAATCCAGAAAAACGCCTCTGACGCACGTTATTTATTGAGTGTTATCTTAATTTACCAGTTCTGGGTCGATACTAATGCTGGTGGACTATTAGTCTGCAGTGGTATTCACAGCTCAATAGTCAGTGCTTCGGTACTGACATGATTTATAACATATTTTTCTGAAATTCCCGTTGATAGATTCAGAACTTGTTATAATGACACTAAGTTACCAATACATGTAGGCAAGTTGACCGTATATGAATTTTGCTATTATTTTATGTCATTTTGTTCATATCGCTCCTAAAGTTTCTTCTTATATATACATGCCTTGTTTTCAAATGTGTATGGTTAAGCGTTCCTGATGGAAGATAAACCCAGAAAAGCGCTTCGGACGAAAGATTGTTTAATGTTATTTTCATTTACATGAGATCATCCAAAATATGCATGAAATATATGCCGTTGGACGTTAAGCAACCTTGACATCATTCTTATTTTCTCGTTTGTTTTAAATTAACGTAGTGTGTGTGCTTTATCTATAACATTAACGGTACCAATGTTACTGCACCAGATGCGCATTTCGACAATAAATTTCTGTTTATTGATGCTCGAGGCAATACTATTTAAAAAAACCGAAACTTATACAAACGTTAAAGAGCTGATCAAGCCAAAAAGGACATAAGGTGTAGCCAAGCCCGGACAATGAACCAGAGCTTTGCACGAAGGAGATATATTCCTTAATTCAAAATGATTATAAAAATTTCATAGCATCAAACTCTAATCAAACTGTCAGCACAGAAGTACTGGTTAGTGGACTGTTGATACATTTTGGTATGAACAGTCCACCAGCAGATGCAACGACACAGTAGTAGTAATAATATTAACGTTGCCAATTTTACTGCACCAGATGCGCATTTCGACAATATTTTCAGTGATGCTCGAGGCCTAATTACATATCTAACATGGATGGACATTTGTTATATTTGGATTTGATTGATACGAGACAACATATTCATAAATTTCTTAATTAAAGAATCAAAACGTTTCCATCATCCATGCAGTAAGAAGTAAAGTAATAGCATTTTGCACTTTTTCGAGTTATATGATAAAAGTTGTCAACATTTATGTCCCTCTTAAAGAACATACCTTAAATCTCGATCTTGGACAATGTAACGGTATCCTGTAACAACATATCTAAAGGTATCATATCCACATCCCGAAGTTTTACAAATTGAAGTACTGAGGGCGTTGCTTTAATATCAACTTCTGAAGTGATCAAAACGTAATCGAATATATTTTTTTCTAATTTGTCAGTGATTAACTAGTAACTGAGTTAACCGATATAAAACATGCAGGAAGTCCAGTAATAGTATTTTTGTGCCTTACCCTTACGACACACCTGGTCTCTTTCCTATTGGAGTTTTTTTTTTGTTTTTTTTGTATTGATAATCATTTATCCTCGGATACACACATTGGTAAACAACTGTTGTCTCTAATAAAAAAAAAATATTTGCAAAAACATTACAGTTATACGAATACGAAAGTTTTATTTTTATTCGGTTCACATATAACAATACAAACATAAGCTCTTACGAGCTTTTTACCGAATATAAGGTAACAGAAACACAACATTAAAAGACAGGATATATAACAGCTAGCACAGTTGTACTAAGGGACTTGTTTCATTATAATATATCTTCAATTCTAAGCGATATGAATCAAATTTTTCAACGAGTGAAACTCATGCAGAACATTTAGCACGAAATTCACACGCTTTTTGTGTGATCATTATGCAAGAAGTTATGTATATTCAAACTTATAACTTTTTTCCAAATTGCACACACAAACTCAATATTTCGTAGTCGTAACAAAAATAAATAGAGGATCACATGAGACACGAATATTGCGCCTATATCAAACGCAATTTGCAATGGGAAAAAAAAATAAATGAAATTATACAAAATAACGTTGAAGTATTATAATGATATCAGCAAAACTTACATAATACTGTTAGATGTACGGTATACATGTATTATGTGTGTGTGCTAGAACTGCAAATATAGCTCAAGTTTAACTGAATGATGGCCAATATATATAACCCTTCAATAATACATCAACACTACCTTCTTGAAACATCTTCATGCCCTCTCGTCAATAATTAAACCTCTCGAAAATACCGAGGCCAAGTCCTTACAGCAACTTCAAAGATGACATTCAACTCATCATCTATACAAAATACAGCAAATTAGGATAATTGCAGATATTGCTTTCATTTGTTTATGACAATGTTGGAATAAGCTGGTTATATGTTTATGATTAAATGAAAACATACTGATCACACTTTCTTGGCGTAGCCTTCAAGAGGCACATTCAGAGTCAAAAGGCTGTAAGCTAAAGATGTATAAATACAAGAGGGACTATGTGATAGAAAAAAGGTCTAAATAATATTGAAAGACGTCTAAGGTAAAACAAGTCCCATAGCACATAAAAAAAGGAAAGTGTCCAACACTAAAACAAAATAAGAATGAAAATATAGATAAATTTGAGGCAACAGTAGTTTAACGATGTTGATATATTATAAATTCATTAAGAAGATATAAATCAAGGTAAACAACAAAAACCGAGGGAATCGCATGAACTCTAAAAGGGGCGAAACCGGTCGCGTCGACATGGTAAGCGTCTCCAGTTATACATGCATAACCGGTCATGACAATCCATACTCGATTAAAATATCGCAACCGGGAATAAGACACAATGGTAACGGATCAAACGGCTTTTCTATAATCTTAAGACCTAAGACCTCGAAACATGTTGCTAGTGAAATAAGACACAGTCACATCGTATCGTTCAACCCATTCGTGATGGTGATCGTATAACTAATGTATTTTCGATTTTAATTTGAGCAGTTTATAAAAAAGGAAGGCTAACATTCATATACCTCATAAAATATCGCTTTGCACCTCCTTGCATTTAAGTAATTTTTCTTTAATATACTAATATCTGGGGTTTTAAAATATATGTGGAAATGGTGACGTGATGGGTAAATAGGTGTCACGTGCACTTGTCTCGTACACAGACGACGTAATTTAATCAATTACTAGGCGTTTGTGTATACGTCATCGTGCAAAATTTTCAGTTACAACCAGTAACACTTTGCATTTGACCATGTGTTCGTAGACTAAAAACTCTTTCACTTAAATTTGATTTTTTCCAGCTCATTTTTGCTACTTTAAACGATTTAATTATTCGTCAGATTTTAAAACGAACGGTTTAAAAAAGAGGGACAAAAGATACAGAACAGTCAAACTCATAGATCGAAAACAAACTGACAACGCCATGGCCAAAAATAAAAGACAAACAGACAAATAATAGTACAGATGACACAACATAGAAAAATGCTCGATTCGTAAATCCCTACATGAAGTTCCAAACATTTAGCCATCGCCTCAGTGAATTCCGTTTGTAAATTACCTCTCTGGCTTTGGATGTTCCCAATAATAATTTGACACTCTCACTGTGAATACATGCGGATGCCTGGTTGATGGCGCCAAACATTTATACTTACACAATGATGTCATTGGATTTAATTAGATTTCCAACATGTGTCCTGCTTTATCCTAAAAAATGGACACATTCCTGAAATACTCCCATTCTAAATTATTGAAAGCTATCATTTTGCATTAACCTTATTCACATTGTGTATATTAGATATACCCTATCGGGCTGACGCCCTCATGGATATATGTAATACATGCACCTACTCAATTTCTGCAGTAAGAATTTGCACTTGAATTTGCATTTAATTAACATTTTCGAATCTAAATCTTATTACTTGTTTTTAAATTTTCAAATCGTGCGTTGCTTAAGCAACAACCTATCTTGTGGGACCCAACAAACTATCTGTATATACAACTTAACTAGTTGTAAATAAGTAACGTGTTGTGATATCTCCAATAGTATTGTTGTAGTAAAGTGTAGGAGTTCTTAAATATGTAATCTTACATCTCATGTATGACTAAAGTTTAGGTTTTTCTGCTTTTCTTGTCATTCTTGTATTTATTTTGGCGACATCGTATTATCCTTACGGTAATACACCTTTGATGGAGTGCAAACAAATTTGGTTTTTGATTAATTGATTGGATTAAATTCCAGTCTCAAGTATGCATTTTTTGCAATTGGTCTACTTCACGTGACCAACTACGATATATATTATATAATTTAAATATCAAAAAGATATAACATTGCAAGATTAAGGTAAGTAGTAGTAGCTGGTATTATCGGTTGATGTCGTTTTCAGTCGCTATCAAAGAGTATTTACAAAACATTTTTAAAACCTGGAAAACAAGCACATCTACGTTATTTGGTCTCTGTTGGGTAGTTGTCTCATTGTCAATCTAATCACATCTAATTTTATAGAATAAGCGAAAAGGCATAATACTTAAGGATTTTAATAAATGCTTAATACACCACGTTTAAAAATACTTTTCAAAGCATTTTATCTGATATGGATGTACTTTTATCCATAACGCTTGTATCTCGTTTCTCACTGTAATATTTTTCCGGTATGGTACTATAGGCGTTTTCAATCGAGATCGAGTTTGCGTTAATCGATGGAACATCTGTAAGCCTTGTCGAAAGATCAAGAAACCAACAATAAGATGAAGTTATATAAAAATATGGAGATGAGGTATGATTTCAAATGAGACAACTATCCAACAAAGTTCAAATAAAGTGGATGTAAGCATTATGTTGGTCATCTATTGGATAATTAACTTCTAATTGTATGATATACAATTTGATGACATTCGAATGGTTGTAAACAAGGCCTTTAAACTTAGGCATTAAATAATATACTATTCTTTTCAATAAAAATTACAACTCATTTGGAATTTAACCAGCTATTTTAAAATGGTGGAAGAATTAACATGTTGTACAAAACTTATGAACTAATTAAAGTTGAAAGACTTACTTCCTTGACTGAGCTTGGCGATATTCTTCTTCATAGTGGGAATAAATGTTTATTATTATGCTCAACATAAGTATTTGTTCGTGGCTAGTATATAATTGTCATTTGAACCAGTGGGGTAAAATGCAAAAAACTTAGTAGGGTATACCTTCTTAACTTTAACTTGGTTCCCAATTGAACTGTTAGTGGTTTCATGTACTTTTCCGTTACTAAAACTATGATATAATGGGATAATAATTACATTAGATGTATGTTTCATTATAATACGTTATTCTGATTGGCTAACTGCAACCTCGCGTTATTCCTTAATCAACTTCATTACACAATGAAATTTATCATTCATGATGACACAAGGTCCCACAATAAAGTGCACAGGTAAATTAAATAAAAACTTGATAAAAATCGTGTTTTCATGATCCTAGCTAAAAAATGTAATTATAAGTATTGAATGCTTCTTTTTGTAACTTCATAGGGTTGTAAAAGCGTTGACCGTGCGCTTATTTTTAGAATGAAGAGCTTCCGCGCTTCATACAAAATGTACTTCGGTCAACGCTTTTACACCGCAATGAAGTTACAAAAAGAAGCATTCAATTCTTAAATAACGCACAATCTCAACAACAGCTGACGCATGTCCTGAAATCTATACGCTATGTGTTGCTTTGGAAACGCTTCCGCTAAGAGCAAGAAGAGGAAAGTTATTCGGCATTCAAAAAGCGTTTTTTATCTTAAGAATAATTTTGAATAGTTTTATGATACTTTCCCTTGTACTGGTAAAAATGACGTAAATTAATCTTAAGATGAAATACGAAAAATTGTTACCGATGTCATTGCCACTGTGATAATATCTAAATGATGCATTACATATAAAAATACTTTATAAAGTACAAGACAAGTAGTGTAACAAAAAAATTGTTCACCTTTGTTTCATTTGTTTTACTGTGGTAGATTGGTTTAAGTAGTATGTTGTAGGAGAAAACATTAAACTGTGAACAAACGACACTTCACGCTTTTCAAATTGAACATATGTAAACGTTTACGAGACTTTGATTTATGTCAGTGTCACTGATGTGTTTATGTTTTATAAGAAAAGGACAGAATCTGGACAAATATAGAAATTAAACAAATTACATTTTTTCTTTATCATTTGTAATCAATACGTCAAACTGAAACTATGCAACTGTCTTTTAAAATTTATCTTATTGTTTCATTCTATTTTTAGAACTATTGAAAAGGTATTTGAACATTTCCCATTTTGAAAATTGTTATCTTGTGAAAGCATCATGGCAAACAAGAAACCATTTGACAAAAAGTAAACAAACGAGAAGTCAAAATTGAGTTTGATACGATTAAAAAAGTTTCAATTCAAGATATGTATTAATTTTTAGTCTTCCTTTATGTTAATTGAAGCAAAACATGTCTATTGAAATATTACTATTAAACGAAAGATATATAATTTCCTCGTACGTTACAGAGATAACGTACGGAAAAAAACGTTTGTTTTTACCAGAAACATTTTAATTGAGCTTTTTTTTTAAATATTGTCTGTCAAGAACGAAACATGGATTTATGTAATTTTGAAATGTTGATAATAATTATCAACCTTATGTTCTCTTCTGTGTACTTTTCTTGAGATATCAATGATTTCAAGTATCTACAGCTAGTAACTGTAATAGATAAAATAAAAGAAAAACATGTTCAACAAGCTCAAAAAATTTGTATACAACCAATTGTTGACCGCAGTTAAATCGGAGATGACAATATGGTTTACAGTTTGATCACGTAAGGTCTAAAATCTACACAAGGTCAAACTGTTCATTCGTGGTTTATTTTCTAATCATTGTTCAAGTATCAATAAAATATCTTTTGACTGGGATTTAACCAATCATGATCCTATTTATCGACATTCTAGAAAAGAAACTCCATGTTTTTATTTCGGGGGGGGGGGGGGGGGGGGGGTGAGATTCATCGTTTTCCCTATGAGTCAATTGTATTCATGGTTCTACTCATTCATATTGTTTGTACCCAATGTCAATCACAATTAGCACGTGCTTCACTTGGAATTTAATGTCACCGATTTTGATTATTTCGGCATCACATTCAAAAGCTGAATGTAAACAGACAATATAAGCCAGGCAGGAATCTTAACTAAATTCTTACATATAATTCGAGACAAATCAAACCATCAAGTTAACTTATTTTCATTTCTAGTTGAATAAAAGACGCCATCGTTCAACATTATTCTACGATTACTTTGATTAAAATAGCATTCTTGGCATGATTACTTGGAAACAAACAAATAAACTTTCTATGTTATGCAACATTTATCAAGATTGTATACTTTATTGAAAAAATCAAACCAAAGTTTTATATTTTATTCTATATTTTTGTGTAAGATTAAAGGCGTGAACGTTTGCTATATAAATAAGCTGTTTATAAGCAAAGAATGACTTGTGTTAATTGAATATGACTTAGATTTTTTATGTAATCAGTGATTTAACAATTTCAAAAATCCTTGAAATTTCTTTACGTTTTGAAATTCCATTTCTTCTATTTAGATCCATAGTTTTTCACATAAATAAACATTTGATATTATTATATTAGAATGTTTAAATATTGACAGTTGTAAGGATGTATCGCCATGCTGGATAAAGACCTGAGAAATAAAGGTATACATCACACGATTCATATAGTCCCCGCCTATTTTACATTGTACTCAAGCTTAAAGATGCGAAGATAAATAATTTAAAATATTTCCACCATTTATAGGTACGTCACTGTGTACAGGTAAATCTAAAATGACATGAGGCTCCGTCCGTTCACTTGCATAATTAAATGCTAGTGATACTAAACTATTTGAAGTTAGTTTACCTGTGCTTGCCAAACCGCGTGGACGAAAATATTCTCCGATAGCGATTTTTTTTTACCCAACCACAGAGCACTACGTTCTGAATACAATCTACATTTGTGATTTACTTTGAAATTGCGTTGACGGTTTTACGCTAATAAAGGAACATTATTTCTATATAGGATATTTACGTGAAAACTTGATAATAACAACAAACATATATATTAATAGGAATATAAAGAATATATCGTGTAACAATTGGATTATACTATCAACAATTATTAACAAAATATTATAAACAATTTAGGATTTTTGTGAACATATAAGCTTACATATTATATGTGATAGAAAAAAAAAATACATTCTTAAAAAATAAAATGTGAACATAACTGAATTGGATTTATATTAAAAGGGAAATTAATATCAGTGATTTTCGTGTAGGGATTTTATTAATTTTGTGAATTATTAAATGTGCTGACAAATTTGTGATTTTTGTTAATTTCAGAAACTGTCCAACATGTTAGCCAGGTTATACATATATCTTTTAGCTTTTCTGAGTATTGGATATACTTTTGCAAGTGGTAAGTATTTTATATTATCTTATTTTGTACAGTATTTTTTACTATTAATATTATATAATTTGTCGTTCATATCTTAGAAAGTTTTATGCATCTAGTTTTTTTTTTTATATTTATGTTTTGATTTGTTTTGTTATTCAGTATATGAATTCTTCTTGTTGACAAACGGATAAAATGATATTAAATTTACAACATGAATAAAAAACGTACACTTAGTCAGAGTTTATCAAAAGATTTGTTTGAAGTGGTTTATTTTTGTCGTGTAAGCACATCCTCTTTCTGTAGTTAATAAAAATTCTTGTTATTGAAATGTAATTTTTTTCTTTACTATTTTCGCGCAGTTTTGAACTGTGCAAAAATTTTATAAACTTGAAAATTCAGCAAAAATTGACAAAATACTACGCATGTGGTTTATTTTAAAAGTCACAAGATATGCCATGATACGTGATCTTTTAAAGGGCCCTCACTGACAATAGTCTTTCCTTGTCTTAAGCCTCAAAATAAAAAAAAAAATGGAAAGCGATGATCTTTTTATCCTGTAAAATCTTTAACCTTGAAAGTAGACTGGTTTTCATCGTGACTTCGCTCCTTTTTTATAAGACAGAAATGGCTAGTTGACTTCAAATTATGTTATCACAAATGCAGGTCTTTCCTGTCAAAATAACTATACTCAGGTAAAATATGACATAGAACATAACGTGATTAAAGGGTATTAGATATTTAGTCTGAGCTCATAGATAGTTATCGTTGCAATATATTGCAGTTATGTACGAAAAAGAAACATTTATCAAATGAAATTGGAAATAAAGTAGATTTTACGTGACACTAGGCCTACAATTTAAAACATGTCTATTAGGCGACAAGATTACTGAATAAAATATTAATGTTTGTTGTACAGTTTGGACGAACATCGGAATTTAGCTGATTAATACTGTTAGGAGATTTTAATATCGAACAGAGTATTTTAATCGATTAATTATTGACTATTGGAAATGTAATTATATGGTAAGTTTCCTTTGATCAGTATACATGTATGTGTTGCGTCATTATTAAATGAGGATAACTATATGGTTAAAGTATTGCCGGATATTAAAGATAGTCCACCAATGTTCAATTTAGATGCAAATTGAATTTAACATCAATGTAAAACGCCATTTTAATTTTCGCCTCATATCAGTACTATCAAATCGCGGTCTAGTAAAGAGAGATGATGTTTTTTTGCCCAGAGAAAAGTTAATTTTTCATTTTAGGTAAACAAATGAAAGCTTAAGCTTTACTTTTTTCCTTGAAAAAAAAAACGAAAATAAATATTTGTTTAAATGACAAATCTAGAGAAATAATTAAAGCCGTTACGCGGAAGAATAATTTTAAGAGACAGAATAATGAACAATTTTGAAAATATCAACAAGAGAAAAGAAGAAAAAAAACCCCCAGATTTTCGACGAAGCAAGTACATAACTTAGCAGAATGTCTTGGACTAGAAATAGTAGGCATTCATTTACTATAGATTAGGGGAAAGTAATTTATCAATCTATCGCCCTACATAATTAAACAACATTGTTTTGAAAAACATAAAAATGATTGATCAAGCAACAAAAACAACATCAATGGGGCAATTACTGTGTTAATTTGTGAGGTTAAAAATAACAGATCATCCCTTCCGATGGTTAACGTTATTAATTTTTTACAACAAAGAAATGAGGCAAAACATTAGATTTTTTGGCAACAGAACACGAACATAAAATTCTACGGTAATTCCTCTCTTACAAATTTCACTGTCATTTTCTATCTGAATTGCAATTTAGCACATTCTCTTTTAATCATCTGTCTGAGATAGGTAGATATAAGTATTGCATAAAGACGGTAAATCTCTTTCTTATATTTTGTTAATATTCATTAAGATTGATGGATACTTATGAGTACACTCATTGTTATAGACACAGTTGCCATTAACTGAGTTGATTGGACGAGGTGAGAAGGGAGGGTCTAACTGGAAGGGTTTTCTATTTTAACAGCGCAACTTGTTTTTGTTATGTACAATTGCGACATTGACGATGGGAAATGTCTTCTGTCACTGATTAAGAACCAATATATATGATAGTAAACTTTTCTTCGAAAGAGGGTCTTAGATAGGTCTGAGACCCTTTTCATATATGTAACTACTACCATACCCTGAATGACACTTGAACAATATTCTGATGAAGTATGTAACCGAAATGTTATCCTTTATGATTGGTTGACCTTAATATGTATCAAATATTTGCCATTGGAGATAAAGAAACGAAAATTCAATCACCGAAAGGCCAATTTAACACAGGAAAAGGACAAAACTTAAAAGAAAAACTCAATACGCCTCGATTTATTTAGCGTCGGCTCGTTTATTGCTTTTTTTTTGTTACAATTATAAAAGGCGGTAAGTAGATATAAGAAGATGTGGTATGAGTGCCAATGAGACAACTCTCCATCCAAGTCAAAATTTATAAAGGTAAGGGCTGTATACATGTAGCTGCTGAGTTAGGGGACTATTGAAAGATGACTTCCTCACCTTTCTCGTGGTATTATGGAAATACAAGGACATTTGAAGGTCAATGAAAAAGTTTAATAAATAAAATGTTCGATCGTAAGGTTTACTGGGATGAAGCGAACATGAATTCAGTGGAATAGTATACAGACATACAAAAGCAAGCCAATTTTCTATTTTTAGAATAAATTTAAGTTACTTTTTGTGAATTCCTTTTTTAAGTTTAGTTTTTCATGGGAAGCATGACACATGGCAGTCTTACGGTGACCTATAGTTGTTAATTTCTATTTCCTTTGGTCTCTTGTGGAGAGTTGTCTCATTGGAAATCATACCACATCTTCTTATTTCTATATATTAAAGACACTTCTTACATTTTAGACCCAACTCATCTGTGGTCAAAAGTGAAGGTTTTTTGTTTCAATATATATTTGCAACGATTTGGCATCTGGCAAATATGCTAAACAAAAATCAGTCAACATAAAATATCGTTGAAACAATTCCAAAACATTTTCCCATTAAAACTGAAAAACAAAAATCAAACAACTAGTCTTTTCAGATAATCATTTGTTTGTTTTTGAACATAATATTAATCAGAAGTGGTAACAGAAGACAACAGGAGGTAGTATCGGAATGTGTTTGTGTTTTCAATGAATACTTTGAAATTCTATGTATATACCGAAGCCAAAAAGTAGATTCAAACAACGACCAAAAATTCCACAACTTTTGCGCAAAGAAAAATGGGGGAACAAGATAATCAAATGATTCATCTATATAGTAGAAACCGTCAACGTATATAAACGTTAAGCTATAGACAAGAATGTTAGTCGCAGACTGAACAGGTGAAAAAAAAGATACTGTTATGAAATTATTGGGAAAACAATAAAAGATATGTAAAAGTTTATTTTAGATCAGATATATAAAAAAAATAAATTTTTTAATCAATTTTACACAAAATTCGACTTTTTCACATCAAAAAGGAGACGTACGTGAGAACCTTGAGGCCGGCATTTTTAATCATACAACATTTTGTATCTTCTATTTGAAATTAGACGTTTACGTTTAATTTTAATTGTGGTTCAAGAACATTTTCGTCAAAAAAAATAAGGCTAGATTTTAAACAATTTAAACGATATTAAGTTTTTCGCATACAACTTCTACAGAGGTAACAATTTTATCATTATCATGTGCAACTAAGCTATCTGACCCTACATTTACCTTGAACAGTACACCAAACACCTCTGTAGTACGTTACTTAATAGATAAAATAAAATTCCTGAACTGAATGTATTTCAAATAAAACTTGATCAATTCTTTTCATTGTATAACAATGTACATGGTTTGAAGACGTTTTTTTCTCACAGTGACAAAATATATCAAACTCTCATCTTTAATAAGATCATAGTATACCATAGTTCGATTTTCTCTATATTGTCCCTGTTATTCAACACTTTCATAAAAGCTGAACAGATTTATAATTAACCATAGGACACTCTGAAACGTACTCCAATCTTTATATTAGTAGTCGGAGCACGAATCCGTGGTTTCTTTGCCAAACTCATTCGGATGTGAAAATCAGATATATCAGTTGAAGATTTTGTTTTGCTCCATGGAAATGCGTGAAGTACAAGTTTCTTTGAAAACTGACTTGAAAAATGTATGAATATTTGAGTTTGATAGAACTAGTGATTTATATTTAAACCGTGAAATAAATTCATATAAATATACGTATTTTATATTTAGATAGAATAAAAATTAAGACTCCGCGTATAGTAGTTTACTTATTGGAGTGTTAAACCAAGAAGATCCTGTTCAATTCGCTTTCATTACTGTAATGATTTTATAAAATAAGGAGATATGGTATGATTGCTAATGAGACAACTTTCAAACCAAGTCCAAATAAAGAAGACTTGAGCATCTGTAAGTCACCACACGGCCTGCATCAATTAGCAAAACCCATACCGTATAGTCAGCTATAAAAAGTCCGACATGACAAAATACGAAACAATATCAAATGAAAAACCCAACGTGTCCCAAAACAAAACGCTCAGCTTATATTTTCACAATACGGAAAATGGACACATTGTGATATACCGCAACGAAAAAGAAACCAAGCCATTATTGTGAACTAGAATTTCTAGTCGTCTCATGCACAAACCAGTTTCTGAAATGAAAAGAAAATACCAGTTTTTTTGTTCAAACATCACAACGACCAGGGTTCTCGGTCATAAAACTTTACTCCGTACTCAGAGTACAAAATCTGTGCTCAAAACACCAAATCCAGTATATTGCTTGGTTGATTTCTGAGTCTGAGTACGAAAATCATGCTCGAAATGTTTATGACCGCAAGACCAGTACAGTGATACAACAAACTTTTCGCAGAAACAGAAACAGAAACACACACACACTGTTTATCCACTTTTCATAGATCTAAGTTATGTTAGCATTTGATATGAAATTAATTTGATAATTAGAGGGTTGTGACAGGATATTGAACGTCTCTGCAGACGAACTCGATTTATTTTGGATCTTCTTACTAATTTAGAACACACACATGCACTGATGGCAGTTATGAAGAATTATTTGACATGGTTTTTTTTTCTTGCAAAAATAACATCTTACATAATAATGGTTTATGGGACAGAATCGTTATCTTTAACCCTGTTGTAAAGTTAAAACTTTATTGTTTCATTAAAAAACGATAATAATTCGCCTATTTTTGCTGGGAAAGATAACCCTGCATACAGATCATAAGTGTATTTGATAGCAAGGCGAGGAAACATGTGATCATGAACTGACAAAACAAATACCTATATGTTTTAAGATGTTCCTCTTTATGTGTGGTACTTAGGCCAAATCAAGTTAAAATTTCAGGGATATTTAGTACACCTTTATGATCAACCTAGACGGCTTCTGAAAGGATAAAGATAAAACTTAAGAAAAGCTAAAATGAAACTTCAGAAAGGCTAAATTAAAACTGTAAAAAGCCTAAATGAAACTTCAGAAGGGTTAAAATGATACTTTATAAAGACTAAAATGAAACTTCAGAAAGGCTTAAATAAAACTTCAGAGAGGCTTCAGAAAAAAACTTCAGAAAGGCTTAACTAAACTGTAGAAAAGCTAAAATGAATATTAAGAAATGCATCTTCAAGAGAGGCTTAAACGAAACTACAGAAAGGCTAAAATGAAATTTCAGAATGGTTAAAATGAAACTTTAGAAAGGTTAAGATGAAACTTTGGAAAGCCTAAACTGAAACTTTAGAAAAGGCATAATAAAACTTCAAAAAAGCCAAAATAAAACTTCAGAAAAGCTAAAATGAAACTTTAGAAAAGCCAAAATAAAACCTCAGAAAAGCCAAAATGAAACTTTAGAAAGGCTAAAATGACACAATTGTAAGGGAAAGTGAGCGTGGCTCATATCACACATTTTATGTGAAGCATTTACAGAAAGGGAACTCCAGAAATAATATATAGAAAGTACGACAGGGATGTAGCCGCGTTTGAAAATTAACTTTTGACGCCAAAAAAAACTTAATATCGGCCTACAAATGATTTGCAGCGTCGGTGTACTATAACAGTCAATATTGCATTATATATCCTACAAACACTTAAATCAAACAAGTTAATTTGTAAGAAATCATGAATGTGTTTTCGTTCATTAATTGAAGAAAATTAATAGTCAAAACAGTATTCCTGCCAAATTATAACCATGTGTTAAAAACATATCTGTACTTAGTATGCAATTAAATTTGGAAGATAAGAAATTACTTTAGCACAGTTTTCTCGCCTTAAATTTAGAGAGTCGACAATATGAATTAACGAAGCGCCGTGTTTAAGTAACAGTTTTACTATTTTGATACACTAAAAATCTCTATTCGTATATTTAAAGAATAATTATGTCAAAACTGTGCCAAAAAGTAAAAATACATCAGTTGTTTTTCAATCACCGGATTAGATCCTTAGTCATTAATTTTTGTGCGAGGTTTAACTACTTCCGTTTCATCTTGAGATCGTTGCCCGACTACGACGAACATTTGTCACCATTTTTACTTTCTTTCCGCAAGACATATATGTACAAGTGTTCAAGACGTTTAGAGAGTTATTTTTATCGAAAAGAAACTGAGAATAAAAGTCCAGTAGTGTACTTCGGATTAAAAAAAGGAAAAATGAAGAACGACGGAAAAGGAACATCTTGTTAAAACCTAACCCCCGATATTTGTTGAAACGTAAATGGTTAAAGATAAATTCCACTGAAATTAGAAGTTAGAACAATTAATCTTCATAATTGAAACCTAAAGAGTATTTTAAATTGTAAGATTTCACAAATGTAAGTCACTTTAGAATTTACAACGTTAAGAAACGTTGTATTTATAAAACAAACAAGAATTGTAGTTGTTTTCAAATATATGGACTGCAATATACGATAAATTTAAATCTTGAGGACGTTGGTATTTTATTTTTAATGAACAACATAAATTTTATTTTACATAATTTATCATGTACAAGACTTTTCTTATCTTTTAGTAATCTCGTATCGTAGAGTGAAAATTAGCATATAAAATTTAGATGACAATTATGTGCACATATTGTACTGATGCACCTAATCTTTTCCTTTGGGTGTGGTCGAAAGTCAACTCAAATCGTTATAAAAGCCTACAAAACATTAACCATGTGTCCGTGTCACTGCATATGATAGTATGTTTGTGACATTAAAGAGCTCGTAGTACTATAACGTGTGTGTCAAGTTCACCTGTACGCTTTCTTGGAGAGTTTAAAATCCAAACCAGATACGATTTGAGAAATTGTTCCGTTGTTGTAGGAATTTCTTTTCAATCAATTCGAGTTAATAACTGTGAT
Organism: Mytilus californianus; assembly: GCF_021869535.1. Classification (NCBI taxonomy): domain Eukaryota; kingdom Metazoa; phylum Mollusca; class Bivalvia; order Mytilida; family Mytilidae; genus Mytilus; species Mytilus californianus. The sequence continues at coordinate 51,581,537 of NW_026262712.1, read as the reverse complement.
TGTTTTCCTGTGATGTTTACACAGTTAGCGATCGTTAGTTTAAAATGCCATAAATGTTGCAGTTTGATCACCTTTGCACCAGGCTATCACGAGATTTCAATATCACCAAACTAGGAATTTGAAACATTTCTTTACAAGTTTAAAACATTACTTGTTGGCCTAACATTAAAGCTATAAATCAGACATTTTAAGCCATAAATTGAAGAAGTTTGTTTGATTTTTTTAAAATGTTTAATTTAATACACGAAGTCAATCATATCTAACTGATTTCGAACATTTGAATATGGGAAACAATGCATTTGCTGTAATCTTAACATTCCACTGGAACGATCATGATATATTTTAGTCTTCCCCTTATCAAAAACGCTACTTGCATTCCATTAGTGTAAGAGTTGGTGTTTTTTGGTATGGATTTTGAAGTCATATAGTACTGCGGGTTTTAATGTAAATAAATCACTCTAGACAAATGATTAAAATTAAAGAAATATAATTGATACATTAAGTACACAGTCACGCAGTTTATTTATCATTGACTTCGGAAATTAAACAAAAAAATAAGGAAAAAAGTCTAGACTTTGTTTAAATTATATCTACATTGAACTACCTCAACGGGAGATAACTTGCACAGAACATGTTAAATGAAAACATGGGCCTCATTTTTATTTTGTTTTTACAATGTCAGCAAACTTCTTCCTTCCAGATTTTTCCTCTAAATTTCCAATGTTTTTTTTTTAAAACTTTTTTTCAAATAAATAAGTTTTTATTGACACACTTAGAATAGCCAACACTAAATTAGATACTAAAAAACATACCCTACGTATTTTCTTCTGTACACATATTATCATATTCACTTCAAAGTTGTATCTCATTGACAAAAGACCAGCAAAAATTCGATAATGATAATAACAAAAACATCACGTAATTTTAATTTGAAAATACATTTTACGTTGCCTGTTGATGAATGTAGAACTGCAATACTCCCATGCCACAGAAAACATGACATGTCAACTTCATTCTGTGGTGAACTTAAAGGGCACTAAATGCAATTTATATTCAGGTTTTACATGTTAGGTCAAATTACATATTTGACATGCACCTGATTTTAATTTCAAATAAAATTAAGAAACTTGTCAAACGTTTTAAACGTCAATTAAACTGGCCCCATTAAATGTCAAAAGCAAAATTGAAATACACATTTAGCTTCACTTGTAGTACTGAGAAAAATGAATTAAGCAAATACTTAAAAGCATAACAATTGTGTGATTTATACAGCAAAAGAAACAAAAATATGTAATTTATTACAAAAGCATGAAAAATCTTCATAACTAATTTAATCAGTTAGCATGCTTTTATTTCATTACAAAAGATCTTGCGGCAATTACAAATCTTTCAAAGTACTGTCTTCTTTATAAAGTTGCGCTCTGATTAACGACAGAATCCTTTCATGTGCAAATTAACTGTTTTTTTATGTAAATATACAGTCGTACGACCATTGTAAACTTTGTATAAGTTTTGTTTCTTTAGCATCGTTGAACAAGAAGTATTAAATGATTAAGGCTCTTAATTGGGATAAAAAATATACTGTTGGGAATTCTATGACAATTTAGTATATTATTGTCTATAAGGGGAGGACAAAAATCGTTTACGCGTTTGACAAGAATGCAAACATTAATCTGAAAGTCCAAATAAAAAAGCGACCAAATTCCGAATCTTATGTTGTATCCCTTAACATACCTGAAAAAAAAACACCTTAATAAAAAATATTTATTTTGTACTTTCAGTGTGCGTGACGAATGGCCCCTTGGGCATGATAACGGGTGCAATTCAGAACTGGCAGATAACAGCATCGTCCACGTATCCTAAAGAATGGGATAAGAAATGTAGTGAAAAATATGCACGTGTCTATCTCCCAAACAAATATGGCTGGTGTTCTAAATATAAATCATCCTCTGAATGGCTGAAGATTGACCTTGGAGTAGCGGCAAGGGTAAGGAATCATACGTTTAACTTTTTTCTCTAACAGGTATATCTTCAGAACACTCATAAATTCTTGTTTGTACAATCATAATATTCATATCCATGTAGTAATCATAATATATATTGTTTGAAATTTCACAGTGATAACATACTCTAACTTTGTTTAAACCTGTTTATTTACTTTTGACTTTAATTATTTATCCCTTGTAATTTTTTATTAACTGTGTATTTGCATTCAGGTGTCACAGGTCAAATTTATTCGTTCATTGTGTGTTAATTTACGTTTTTTGATTGAGTTAAGCCTTCCAATTGATATTTTATAGTGTGTTTTTCTATGTTGTGATGTTATACTATTGTTTCAGAAAAGGGAAAAGGTTTGGTACCATTAAAACGTTTAATCCCGCTGCATATGTTTGCACCTGTCCTAAGTCAGGAATCTGATTACAGTAGTTGTCGTCTGTTTATGTAGTTCATACGTGTTTCTCGTTTCTCGTTTTTATATAGATTAGACCGTTGGTTTTTCCGTTTGAATGGTTTTACACTAGTAATTTTTTGGGGCCCTTTATAGCTTGCTGTTCGGTGTGAGCCAATGCTCCGTGTTGAAGGCCGTACCTTGACCTATAATGGTTTACTTTTATAAATTGTAACTTGGATGGAGAGTTGTCTCATTGGCACTCATACCACATCTTCCTATATCTATATCTATATAAATGTTTTTTATTTGCATTTTTTTGTCTTCTGTGATATAAAACCTTAGAGTAGGGGAAATAAGAAATGACAGTAAGATACCGATGTTGTAAACCCTTAAATTAAACTTGGAATTTTCCAACCAAGAAAAGGAAAAAAAACCAAACACTAGGCCGGAATCTCATAAATTCGAATGTAGATAGGCCGGGTTTATCGGCAGAGAAAGTTCGCGTCTTTTGCTTTGGTTGAAGAATGGCATGAAATCGGACTCGGTAAAAATGGCACAACAAGAAATGAAACACAATCAGTTAACGAAATTTATTAATATTGCTGAAATACTGAAATATCAAGACTGTCTGACATTTACCAACAAAATTGCAATGCTAGACGGGCTTGGATTTTACGGAAAAACAACTTTATGTTGAATGAGGACAACGAAATAATTCGAAATTAAATTATCTAGAGCAAAAATTACTCCCAAAATAAATGATTTCTCCCTTAAAACATTTATTAGTAATGGCAAATAGCTTTCTTTCTCATAGATATTGTTCTGTGGTATGTGGTTTCTGATTCTCCATTCAATTCAACTAGTAGTCATTAGCATGTGGTCTGTTATGAAAAGACAACCCATGACAGATGGGTTTTAAAATATTTTATCTCTTCGAATACGATACCAGGTTTTGAAAATTATTTAAGAAATAATGACCAAAATTTATTTTATTCTTTCTGTTCACAAAAGAAATGAGAGTCAACATCTTCTTTCATTGAGACCCCTTCAGCAAGTTGATTTATAACGTGCCCTAGTCATGCAAGACAAACTGTATATCTATTTAGAGCATATTTCACAATTTTCTTTTGATGAACATCATAGATAACAAATTATATAATAAACATTCTTTTCAATAAAAATGAATTGTTGAATTTAATGTCTATGTTTTGAGGTCGTGTTTTATTTCATCATATTTCTTGAAATGGAACAAATTTACATTTCAAGGGTGACACTGCAAAAAAAAAATATATTCAAATTTGAAATATTGAAAGCGTGAAGTGTGGTTACCAAAATATAATCTCAAACTAGGGAATATTTTAACTATTCTTTAAAGTACTCGTTAATACGTTTCACCTCTTCATCTAACAAAAGATCGTTAATCTCGTGAAAGGACGGTATTTACAGTTTATACGTGTTTTTTTCAAAATTGCTTCATCATTGGAATATAATACGATACAGCTCCCGGCCGGCAATAAACAAAATTCAAGTTATCGTATACGCCAGGATTTACTGTATACTAATGTCACATGTACGAAACAGAAAAAAGTTTTCTTTGTAATTTAAATCTTAAATCAACATGAAATACTTGTTTTTTGCGATAAGTTGTGTCTTGAGATGTATCTTGTAGGCCAGAACTTGTGTGTTGAATTTCACAGTAAACCTCATATATTTATTTGCTTTAAAGTATCTGACTCCCAATTAGAGGGTAAAACTATAATATGATAAATGCACCTATATCTGTTAATCCAAATCTCAGACAGCTAACATAAATGGGTGACTGACTTCCCAAACTTCTCAGTACTGTGTATGCCTTCCAAGCAGGAGAGTGCTTTATTTGTATTCCAAGGGAGACTAATCTTAGCTTGTTTAGATAAATATCTCTTTATTTCAACAGCAGACAAGATAAGTGTTTGACTAATAATTAAAAACCTTGTTAGATCAACAGAGTATTTTATTAACACTTTTGATTGAATATACTTATGTAATATTCAATAACTACCTGAACGAAATAACTTTAAAATTGGTTTATTATACGATTTTTACCTGTAATTCCTATGATATTAAAGTAAATCCGAAGGCAGAGATTTTTATCAGGAGACACTTCGGCGAAACTTTGTTTAACAAGTTATCAGAAATAAAATACAAATATTCTTTATGTTTATTGACAATCTTATTGAGCAGGTAAATAAATAGGACTTAAACTATCTTATTATTGTTGAAATCTCCAATTAATTTAAAGAAATCTTCAGGGAAAAGTGCATTTTATTTGTAACACAGGAATTTTGCCAAAGGAAGTATGAAATATGCTGAAATAAACATGCATTGGATCTTAGAGGTCTTTAAAGAAAACACTTACTTCATACCCAAATCTTTAAAAATATTAGTCATTGTTCTATTTTGTACAATTGTCATAGATAGTACTGTTTAAAAACTCTTTCTTTCGTGTTGCATTTTCAACAAATGTAACTGAAGATTTCACATTTGAAAGAGTTGTCTTTCATACGCGTTTGATAGGAATACTTTTAGTACACAATTTATGGATTTGTCAAATCAAATACTACCTCTAATGTCCTCTTTTACGTGTATCTACAAATAACCCTACGAAAGCTTTATGCCTCATTTGATAAGGCTGTAGCTTAATTTAATTTTAAGAGCTTTTTTTTTAATTTTTAAATTCCTCAAGGCGAAATTCAAATTACATGCTTGTTGAGAAAATTGCATATTTCACGGTTGTATTTAGTCTGAATTACATTTAATACATCTTGATTAACACGGTGGAAAATTTGTAGATTCGAAAATCCGATCAAGCACCTACGTCAGTAATCAAGATCAAGTAAACGTTTGACAGCATAGAAGTATTGTTGTCTTGTTCAATGAAGTAAACTTTTTGGTGCTATGCATTTTGTATTTAGCATTGTACTGCTGGCATTTAAAATTTTGACATGATTTTATCAAAAGTAATCATAAAGTTTACATCTTAAAAAACTACTATGTGACAGGAACATATCTGTATATGAAAAACTTGACAGAAAAAAAGTAAATGAAAAGTCAAACAAAAATTTTATCGAATGTTTTTGAGAGTTTATCAAATTACTTGAATGAAAGTAAATCACATGATCTTTTTGTGTAACGTTTCGTAAGTAGATCACTAGTACATGTACAGTGTATGTACCGATATGACATCAATATTTTCATGTGACCGAAAAAACTTTCAATTGTTTTGGAGACACACCTATCGTTTACAGATTAGACAACGCCAATGTTTTACTTACGAATGGCTAAAATAAAAGATAACTCACCAATTAGTTTTGTATGGCCTTCAAGTACTTATTTGTTGTTTTATGATCTTTTCTCAAAATATAAAAAGATAACAAAATCGTACTAAATTGCTTTATTAGACCATTTCAAAATTTCTCTAAAAACCATTATTCCTATACCAAAATAGGAATGTGGCATATTTAGAGAAATAGATGTTTTATAACGACATTATCACAAAATCAAGATATGTACTCTGCATGTGTCACCGTTTAAAAATGATTCTTACTGTTTTACATGAAGGGTGTCTTATATTTCTTCACATGTAGACCCATCAGTCATGGACAACATAGTCATGCTGATATTCCATAAATACTATTTGTACAACCTGGTTTTGTGTATAACATCTACAACTACCAGTGAGATTAAATTAATCAGAGGGACTCGGGAGTCATGACGTCAGTAGGCTCTGTAGTTTGTTTGTAATCCTCATTTTTCATTTTTTAGTTTTGATTATCGGGTAAAAAGAAAGGATTTCCGAATGTTTTTTTTTCAATCATCCGAATATAATTTATGTCTCACTTCTGTTTTCCATGCAGTAAGCACATTGAAAATATAGCTTGGGATCCGGCATGCCCGACAGTAGAATAGGATGGAATAACATCACACAAATACGTGTATTGAATATAAGAATAATGCTTTGACATATGACAGGAAATTTTGAGTTTGTCACAAACTTGCATTATCTCATTGCATGCTTTGATTATTATTCGTCAGGTGACTGGAGTGATGACACAGGGTAGAGGTGACGGCAAGGAATGGGTGACGTCATTTAAAGTTTCGTATAGTATGGATGATTACAACGAGGCATACGTCACAGACCAGTATGAAAATCACAAGGTAAGTAGTATCTATAGATTAAGAGTTGATAAATAAAATTAATGAGTTGATATAATAGTAAAAATACAAAATTATGACGTCAAGTTCACAACTTGTTATTACTTAACTGTTATGACGTCATTGCACAGATTGATTTTTCGGCCCGTACAAGTAGGGAGGTTCGAATATTTTAGTGTTATTAGAATACCATAGAATGTTTTAGAACCTAAATATTAAACGCGAGCTCCCGCGTTCACTTTTCTAACAAGTCACATTCGAAGTTTGAAACAGCTTTATCTTAAGAGGATGTTCATTCGAGAAAGTATAGTAAAACGTCTTGCAAAAGTTATCGGTTAAGTCATTTACTCCTTTTGTACTCATCTGATCTATTACATTTGAGATCTTTGAAGACAAGTAGAGGTGAAAGGTTATTCAAGATGTGACTAAAAATAACACAAGAGTAACATTTCACCGCAACAATAAGTGTTGACATCTGTAAACTATAGAAAAAAACTCGTCTAAGAATTAGAAAAATTAAGTTCACATTTGCATAAACATTCAACTAAGAGTGTCAAAGATATCTGATTGAAATGGGAAGACATCTATAAAATACAATTAAAAAAGGAATAAACTAAAATGTCACAACAAATGGCGGCAAACGTTTTCTTAAAGTACAGGTAAATTATATGGTCATATACATTGGCTAAATTGTAAGTGCAACGTGGATAATTTAACAAGAAACTGAATTTAAATGAACAATTTAAAGTATCTACCAGCGATAGTACTACTGAAAATTTAAATTAAAAACTAGATTATTCTCATTTCTTTTAATGCCATAGGTATATATAATGAAAAATGTTTATTTTAAATCTAGTTAAGGTGGTACCCAACACCTTGACTAATATTAATTTGGCTCGTTTAATTTTCATAAAATTTTGACAAAATGTATACTTTGACCCTTTGACAAAAATATAAAAATTTCAAAAAATTTGAACCAACCATTTTATCAGAAAAATTTCATTGGTTATATAGTAGTTTGACAAACACTAATTTTGATCATTGAGAAGCTTAATATTTCCTTAACAATACAACGTAATTAAAACGTTTAGCTGATTTTAACGGAGTTATCTCCCTGTAGTGTTAGGTACCACCTTAACATTAAATACTACCCTGCATATGGTCTGAAACGAAGTCGATAGTGAACTGGTTGTCATTGAAGGGCTACCAATATTGAACTATTGTTTCAAAGTCATGTACTCTTTTATTTCAACAACATTAGAAATCTGTTCATTTTCTAATATAATTTAGTTGCTTTTCCTTCTTCGAAATATAAATTGAAGTTTACTACTAAAACCGATGTTGATGATATCCACCTAATCTAAAATAAATAAGCCTGCAGGTTAAAGGAAATATTTCGTCGCAAAAAAAAAACTATCACTCACCCGAATTCAATAATCAAATTGTCGTCCCCTAATGTGCATGTGTTAAATTTAAACTCCTTGCAAATATTATCACAGTGTTAAATAGTGTTCAGAATCTCCTATCTATTCTTACACAATCAGTATTATTTTTCCCGCGCTTTTTTTAACAATAAACGTGTAAGATCTCCCATAACAGTCTTTTACCCCTGCACAGGTTGACATGTCTGCGGTTGGTGGCTTTTTGAATTCCTGCAATAAAGATCAATAAATTGATAATAATAAAATATGATGATTAATGATGTGCTTAATTGGTTTATCAATTATCTATTAATTATCATTGTATATATTGTCATAGCCTGACAATAGGTATTGTTACCTGTCAATCAAGGAATAATGTATTGATATATGAAGTTGTTAGTGGTTTCTTCATTATTATACTATTTCAAGGCAGAAATGCAGTGATCATTCTAATCAATGAAGATAATTTATATTACCTTCCACAAATTAAGTAAAGCAAAAAAAACGGCCAGTTTTTAATTAAGAAAAGATAACAAAACTTATGTACTGAAATTGGAAAAATTTGATATTGATTTTGGTCTTTTTGATTGTGCATTAAACACTGTTTTGTTCTCATATGCTTATAATCAAGAGTGTTATTGAACTTAAAGATGTCATTTTCACATTGAAACATTTATTTGAACGATCAAACATACGCTAGCTCATAAAATTGGTTTATTATTATAATGTTAATATTATGGATAAATGTTCTACGTTTTGAACTCCTTTCTTAACACAAAAATTAAGATAAAAGCCTTGCACTACGTGATATAACAATATTGGCGTGTATAGTTGTACGCAATATGTATAGGCATTAATTTAAAAGCGTATTATGTATCTATCTTCCCTAAAATATGTACTGACAACTAACCTTCAAGAATTACAACTGAAAGCATGAATGTAAATTTCCATGTGCACAGGTGGTACAAATCGTTTTAATAAATACCGAATCACGTTCCTGTGTTATTTATAATTGTTACACGCAGCACAAGACATTCAATAGGTCTTCAATTTGTTTATGTTTATTTGAATATGATGTAATAGGATTTATCTTTATTTTGTATTGGTAGATTTAGATTCAAAGCTTCATTTATTCTAAACACAATCACTGACATATCAATGGCTCAAAGATATGTCAACTTAACAGTTTTGCAATTTCAAAATGGTAAAAACTTGTACATGTTTGTAAGCACTTAAACACTTTAGTAATCTTTTCTGAAGCTCAAAGGGATGGAATTCGAATTCAAAGGTATGACAGAACATGTATAATTTTTCAGTTACCAAATTTACCTTTTTCTTTCCATTGTCAGGTTTTCGAGGGTAATACTGATGCATTTTCAATTAAACATACGTACTTAGATAGACCAATAATTGCACGTTACATAAAGTTCCATACAGTCCATTGGCACCGGCATCCTAGTATGAGAGTTGAAGTCCTTGGGTGTCAGCGTAAGTCATATTTACCGGTATTATTTAATTATACACATCAAAGGGAATAATAAAACAATTTTCTAAGGTAGACACGGAGATTGTTTACTTGTTACATCAGAGTTGTTTATTAAAAACCATGCACAATGATTACGATAAAGATTAAATTCGTTTCAGAAAAATGCAACTAAAGAAATGAATAAGTGATTTTAATATTTCTGCATAACGGATTAAGAATACTAAAATATAAAAAAATCTTAGTTCTTAAACACAGCAAGAATATATATTGACTCCGAGTACTTTTGAACGAATTCCAAAAAAATATAAAAAGATTCAAGCATGATAAGGAGGGCTATTAAGTGGTTTCGGTTTGTGCACATTTTCTATTTCATAAAATACATGTTTAATAAGCCAAATTGATGTATAAATGAAAGAAGTTTTATACGATATAAAATGACATAGCAATTTTTTTTAATTTTATGGCACAAATTTGCACATCTGTTTTTTGTTTTCGATCAAGTACGGCTTTGCCAAATAGTAAACTTAACCCAAAGACCTCGTAGGTAAGCATTTCAATGTAAATGAAATATATATATGACTATATACGAATAACAAAATGTTATTATTTTCTTAGTTTGTAAAGAACAAATTGGACTGCCTCCTTATGGGAAAATCCGAGCTTCAACATGGGCAAAAAGTAGAAAGAAGAGTTCTTGCCAGCCGGAAGATGGGAATATCCTCAGCAATAAAGCATGGTGTGCAAAGAAACAAAACGGTAAGTTATGGATACTATTAGTTAGAAGTTGTGTAAACAAATGTTTATTTATTCCTCAGAAATTCGAATTTAAAAAACATTAGAACCATTCTTCAAAAGCAATGGCAACATTTTTAAAATACATTAAGATTAATTCGATCGTTTCATTTTTAAGCGACGAAGGGACCTACAGACTTACATATGCAGGCAAGTGAACGTATAGGTTCTTATGAAGTGCATACCGTACCCTCTTTGCACACACTCATGCATAATGTATTGCTTTGTGATAAAAGACACTTTTGATATTGGTATAATCTCTTTTATCACACATATGCCGAAAAATTCTTAGTTCAAATCTATTTTTAGACGTTTACCAAATAAGTGGGTGATTTATTACTTTTTACAATCCTGTGTATTCATGTTGCTTTTATCAGATCGTGGTTGCAATTTAATTTTAAAATATGCCGCATTTCTGCATATATTTGAATTGTAAAGTAATATGATCAAAATATGTATTTGATTGTTTATGAAGCGTGAAATACTTTCTTTTATGGATAAGACATCCTTTTAAAATCTTTGAAATTCTAACAGTGTTGTGAAAAAGTTTAAACTTATGCACAAAAGAATTTGTTATCAAGTCTTAATTGGTACCACGGAGAAATATGCAAAATAATTATTGATCTATATGACTAAAATTTTAAGTACTTGTTAAACTATTGCCTAAGATGGTGTAAAGTCCTTGATACGCTAATCTTATATAGAGATTATTCTGACACGACTTGTCGAAACTAGTGTAATACATAAGTGATTTTGTCTATAATACTGTGTTTTTTTGCCTCGGAGATATTATACCTATCAATGCAAGCTCAATTTCGATAAACCGTTCTACATAAAATGAAATATTTCAGGACGTGTGTGTGGTATAGTTTACGATAATTTAAAAACCTGTAACAAAATCAGGGTCATATTATACGACATAGCATTACTCGGAATGGTATGACCTAGTGGTCAATATTTCGTGTATATCATTAGGCTTTGATTTGGTCATGACTAAATTACATACCTAGACCTATTTTATAATGTTTACCTTCTAATTTTCAAACAACTTTTACAAATAAGTAAATTAAATCACCACTGACTGCAACAAATAATGTAACAAAAGTCACAATAGAGGAATGCTTTGAAAGGTTTCCGAAAGACTCATTTTAAACATGTTTAAAAATAGTTTATAAATAAACATTAGTATGTAAATTTGCATCTAAATGTTTTCACAGACTTTGTCAATAACTCTATGTTTAAATCACATACAAATGTGCTCTAATTTAAATAATTATCTGCTTTGTGTTTACTTAACATAAGCCTAAAGTATGAAAGTAATAGATGTTGTAAACTTGCAAGTGCTCTCAAATCCACATACAGGAATATGATGTTTAAATCTCGAATTTATAATACAAGTCTTTATAATAATATTTGGTTAAATTCACTGTTATAAAATAATATAAATAAATAGTTACGGTATTCAACCTTTTTCATAACTATACTAAATATTACATTCATTTCAATATAATTGGTATAAACATACTTGTATTTAAAAAAAAATTTTGGTGGTCTCTTGTCTGTCTGTTTTTCTTCTGTCTTGTGGTTTCAAAAATGAAAAATGGTAACCCGTATGACCAAACACATATAGAAAACAATTCATGTCATTTCCACTTTCTCTGTCATATACACACACAAAAATGAGTATATCCAAATTATTATGAAAGCATTAAAGGAGTTTAATCGTCTGAAATAGTAGGTTTAACGAAAGCAGTAAACAAAGACTCATCTTCTTATCGAATCTTTATTCGACCATTGATTAACATGCTTTCAAAACTATAAGTATTCAAATGTACAAAAAGTAATACTATTTATTTACAACATGTAGAACATCAGTGGATAGAGATAGATGTCGGACCTCCAACCCTTATAACAGGGATTTTAACTAAAGGCAGAGCAGACAGTAAGAAACAACACTGGGTGACTAGATTTAAAATAACTTACAGCAACGACTCCCAAGTCTGGTACCAGTATAAAGATGCTCACCATGCGGAACCAAGGGTAAGTCTGTCTGTGTGTCTAACTCATGTACTCAGGCCTTCTGCATACTAATATACAACAACGAAACACGAGTAGCAAGACATAAAGGTTGAATTTTGAAATAATAGAATTTGTTATTCATCACGTTTAGATGAGATAAAAAAACAATGTACTAATACATGAACATATTTCAGATATATATATTTATTTGAGATATGTTAAGTTTTTCTGGAATGTTTGTAAATCAAAATTTTTTTCAATCTTTGTGTTTGTTTTGTCGTAAACTCTCGCGGTAGCACACAGTTGAAACAAATAGAAGTAGCGTCACAGTGGATCTGCATCTAGCAGTAGCAGTACACACAGTTATGTAGGCTGCGATTGATGATGTTCATAGAAAGAGATCATTTCAGTGACAGTAACTTTTCACCACAGTAATTATCACTGTGTATCATCACCACCGAATATAGGTACCCTTGGCCTGGTTCTCTTTTCATTGTCTAAGAAAAACTACATTACTGTACATATACCAACATATAGGTACCCAGGTAACTATACGCTGGTATTTGTACAGTAATGTTGCTTTTCTTAGAAAGTGAATAGAGAACCAGGCCAAGGGTACCTATATCCGGTGGTGATGATACACAGGTGATTATAATACAGTAATAAGTATCTATTGTATCTATGTAGATAATTGTTTTTAATATTGACTACTATGAAAACAAAATGTTTATGCTTTACTTGTGTTTAAACTTTACAATTTATCATTATTAAAACAATAAATATTTGTTGTGTGCTTTAAAAGATTACTCCACTAAACCTATGTATTTGCTGAGGTTTATTTCCCGGGAATGTATCCCTTATTTAATTCAATTAACCCTTTGTATTATCCAACTTTAACTAAGAGGAATGGGAAAAGGTTAACCCTTATCTATAGTTTTGAAAAGTAGTTTTAGAGAAACCACTTTGCCGTTTGGAAGGGGTTTGCAAAAAGGATAGTTGTATATTTTAAAAGCACTATACGTCTAACCAACCCTTATATTCGAGTGATTATCATAGAAACAACTCTAGATAGAACACCAATGCGATGTGGATTAGGAATAGAAAATTACCAAGAATTTCACCTCAAAGTCCTAATTGATATCATATTAAATGTGTCACAGCTTTGAAAAAATAACATGCCGAGTAACACAATACATGCTTACACCATTTGTCATATAACCAACTTAAAAACTAATAAGCCTTTAATCGCTTATTAATTGTATACATACAAAACTACATGCGCTTTAATGGTTATAACTTACAATAAATAATTGAGCTTATTGAAGGAATTTCACAGAATTACTCAACGACAATATGTATATACTCTCACAGATAAATACAGCGTGCTTATGCTTCGTTTCACCAGTGGCAGCAGTGTTCGTCATTTCCGCTTCCGGTAGAAGAAGATTCAGGAGGGATTAAAAATTCATCAGCAGGCCTCATTTCTAAAGCTGTATTGCGTAATAACAAAATAACTGAACTTAACAATTGTATGAATTCTGTCAATGTTGTATATACTTAATACTGGGATTTTATCAATGGAGGATGGAAGAAAGTCGCATTCGTACTCACAAAATTTCACTTCTTTTCAAGAAAAAACTTTAGTTGTAGACAGAAGTTGACGTAGTTATCACAGCACTTCACCTAGTTCTAAGTCTGATGTATAACAAATTTTCGTCCGAATCCAGCGATAAAGTCTCAGTTTCTTTTTTCTCTCTTCTTATTGACTTTATGGTTTTTGGAGTTGATTTTTCTGACAAATCTTCGTTTTTTAGCCTCTGAATACATGGTTATGGACCCGATATAACTCGTCCTCTGCGCAATTAATTCCTGACATTTACACGGATGACGGCCTGGTAAGAACTAACTACGGTGGCGTTGAACCTTTTCTTTTACTGTAAAGTAGAAATTTTCCAGTATTTTCTGTTTATGAATTCAGAGCGAAAATCCGATTGCCATTTGCTGCTTACAAATTTGAGTCCTCAAATGAATGTCTAGTTTCACAGTATATTATTCTTAACTTATACCATGAAAATTATTTTGGTTTTTCAATTCAACAATCTACACTTGAGTCGCGCAACTAAATACAAATACACGCTTAAATGAAATTTAAGTTTAAAGATATTCTTTAATTTTTAACAGAATGTAGTGATTATTTGTTTCAAATTTTTCACAGTATGACATTGTCGAGGAATCAAATTCGTAAATTATTATTGCACGTATATATTATAACTATATTTTATTTGATGATGTATATTCTAAATAATTTATCATCTTTAGCAACAAAGATAACGCTTTTTGAACTTCTCTTATTGAAATGTATAAATTGACATAAATTTCTTTTTTAACTGAAGTAAAGTTGTCTGTTCCTAATATATAATTTTTAAGAAAATGCTACGTCATTGACGAGTAAATTGAGCATGCGACTATATATATCCTTTGCACCAGCACCGACACCCTACTAACATGTCTCACCACTAACATTACAAGGGGAGCTAACAAATATTACGATAACACAGCATGTGATCATGAATTATTTAACGCTTAATACAAGTCATGTTTTTACAACTGCATGAGTGTGTTGCATGGTTATTTTTTAACTGAAAAACTAACTACAGGACGGAATGCTGCACAACACACGGGCTGTTTTATAGAATGGTTGTTATATAATGTCCATATTTGGGCATTGTTCTGTTCACTTGGAATTGCATGGCAAACACAAGAAATAGCCTACACACCAGTCACGTGCACATTATTACATGAAATCACAACACAATTTGCACTTGTTATGGTGGCATCATTTTTGCATTTGTTTCAGAGATTGATTTTTGAAATTTATATTTATTTCAGCTTTTCGGAGGAAATAATGATAAAAATACAGATCGTACACATTACATTAATTCACCTTTCGTAGCAAGATATGTACGTTTCCATCCTTTAGAATGGCATGGAAAAATATCAATGAGAGTTGGACTTCTAGGCTGCCCACATACAGGTAACTTATCTTTTCTCCCTTTGGGCATTGCATGGCAGGATCAATTGCTCCGGTAGTAAAACTTTTTGAAAATTCAAAGAGCAATCTTATGCTTCTTATAATTAATAAATGGTCTTTCTTAAAGGTTAGGGGTCTGCTTTGATTCGTATTTCACAGTAAGATTAAAATGTATTGCAGTAGAAAACGGCCAACTAACAAGTAATATAAATATTAAGAAAGTCCTTAAAACTTGCAAACCAGCTATACCTGTAAAGTTATTATTTATAAAAACAACTAAAATAAGTCACCATAGATATTGGACACCAAAAGAAACGGCACCAAATAGCGAAAGAAAAAGTAGAGAGACAAACAATATAGACCATATGAGCTAGAGTGCATGACTTAATAATAAACTTTATACACCTTTTTTTTAATACAATAAAAAAGAGGTATTCTTAAAAAAAATATTGTATCTCCCTTTTTTTTTTGTATAAATGCCGTGTGTCGTAAAATATGTTCGTTAGAAATTCTTATCTTGGATTTTTAACGTTTAAAATAAACGCATGCTTCCTTCTTCTATACCATCTTTTGATTTTGTAAGCATAGAGAGAATAACAAAAAAATCACCATAGATACCAGGATTAAAAATATTGTATCCCCCTTTTTTCGTTAAATGCCGTATGTCGTAAAATATGTTCGTTATAAATTCTTATCCTAGATTTTAAACGTTTAATAAAAAAGCATACTTCCTTCTTCTATGCCATCTTTTGATTTTCCAAGCATAGAGAGAATAACAACAAATTCATCATAGATACCAGGATTAAAATTGTGTGCCAGACGCGCGTTTCGTCTTCAAAAGACTCATCAGTGACGCTTGAAGCAAATAAGATTACTTGTTTTTGAATTTTAACAATACTTCTGTTCTAGTTTTTAATCTGCTTTACCATTTTAGATGTTGAAAAGTTTATATATATTACATTGAAGAAATTAATGCAAATTTACAGGATATATATTTCATAAGTGCAGACAATGTAAATATAATGCATTTTGTTTTCGGAATTCAGGACATGAAATTTCTTAGCAAGTAGTACCCTAGTTCCGATACATTAAATAATTCTTCATATAAATCTGGTCACGCATGTAGGCATATTTATTGTCACTACTGGTTTAACAAGACATTTAAAATTTTGAACATCTTTCACTTTACTTTTGTATGTTTTACGCCCTTGTAAACATTAATTTTAACATCTTAAAAAGATTCTCCTTTTATCTTTGCCTCAAACATCTACCAGCTGTTTACAATTAAATTAATTAATGAGAAACGATGAATCAGTGAGACATTTTGGTACCATTTGGAAGACCTACAAGAATAAAACAAACAACTTTCAAGTTATTATTTTCCTTGTAATTATGTTAAGTAGGAGAAATGCAAAAAAATGAAAACAACACTTTATAAATTTCATGCAATTATGGCTAACTACTTCATGTTTATTTGACTAAAATGTTCCTTAAAAGAAAACGAACTTTCAGTGCATACAAGTTATTATTGTCTCACTCTCTCTGCACAACATTCAGTTTAGTTGAAAAGAAGTAAATACGCAATACTGATATAGAGGGTGATGCAAATGTGTTTTCATGTCAAAATTAACATACCTTTCCCATGGGCTTCCTCAGAAGGATGATGGCATACGTCTATCAATCAATTATTATCCATTTCATAGACAAGGGAATATTGATTTCATATACATGTGTATCTTGCTTCATACCAAACCAACATCTTGAGCTGTGATCTATGTCATTACACCCAAACTTTGAAAATAAAATTCCCTTTGCAGATCGAACAATGATTAGATTTTAAATTTACAATCTACCCCTGTTCTGAATGATATGAAATACTCATTCATTTAACCCTTTCTTAAATGCATACAAGACTGTAATTATTTTTTTATAACATTATATTCAACATGAAACTGATGTCATTACTGAAAAACTGTGCACGTTTTTACTAGGTTCTTGTGGTGATCAGTTCATGCGTGTAAACGAAGACACCCCTTGTGGTAAGTAAAAATATGTTTATATAGTTTTCATATCATTAATTTTCCATTCTTAAGTGTTTTAATCATAACAATGTAACGATGATAATTTTGTAGTTCAGTGAAACACCCTTCTGGCAACAGACACAACTACAAAGTCTATTACATTTGGTAAATGGTTTTGTTTGTGCAAGAATCATTCTGCTATAAAGCTACACGCACCAGGATACGCCATTAGGGGAGGGGAACGATAATTCATTCAACTCCCTACAGATATTTATACATAAAATTATAATTTGTCTTCCGTATTTAAATTAAAATATGGATATTTGTAAAGAAACCGATGTCTCATATTTCAAATTTACTTGTACCAAATATATAGACGATTGATTTTATTTATACTTTATAAAAGTTACCCAATAACGATTATGATAAATAAATGCTCAATGTCCTGTGCAAGGAATCAAACTCCTTTGAGAAAATTAATTAGTACAGGCAAATCGTATCTTGATTTGTTTATATTTAACAGACAAAGGAGAAAATTGAAGCGCATAAGTATAAGCATTTTTTAAATTTTGAAAGCAAAATTCTTTAATGTTTTTTTTTCCAGTTGAAAATCTTGCATTTAAAAAAGAGGCTTGGATAAACAGCAAGCGTCACTACAAGAGACACATCCGTAACAGAATCACACAAGGACATGCATCAAGGGCAGTGGACGGTTTCATCGACCAGGATGTTCACCGATGTACAATCTTAGATAATATTTATGGAGATAATCCAGTCTGGACGGTTGATTTAGGACATAATGTTGACGTTTCAGGTGTTGTCATTTATACCTGGCAAGGATTTGATGAGAAAAGTATGTAGACAAATATGAACTTGTAATTAAAGAACATTACATTGGTTGATATAGTCGAGCATCTGGTTTTGTCAGGTTGAATGGACTTCCCCTTTTTTAATTTACCTTGGAGTTCGTTGTGTTTGTTAATACTTTTATACATATACATACAATATAGCTTTGTACAGCATTGTGTGTTGAAGATAGCAGAATTTATTTTGATCCGTGAGGTCAAAAACAAGAACAGAATTTTTTTTGGAAATAGATAACTCCAGTTTTTATAAGAAAGATACCAAACCAAAATCTCAGAAAACCTTTAAATTGAAGCATCGATACCAAAAGAGTTCTTATCAATAATACGAAGTATACAATCATAAACCTTTAAGGAACATAGACTATTTTGATTTTGTACAACCTAATTACACCGCTTTCACATGACTGGATACTGGCAAAGGAAAGGACATCAAAACAATCAATAGTAACATAAATCCTGCAGTCACTGTTTAGTCTTGTGTAGACGCAATACACAACTGGCGTAACAGTTGAACATATGTTAACTACTGTCGCATTACTTTACCAACGGATAAGACTCGTATCTTTGATGACAGTATACCTACCTTACACAAAAAATCAAGCTACAATGATTTTGCTTGGGAGAACCAAGATTTTATAAGTTATAATTACAATGGAATCTACATAACCCAAAGGGGGCGAAAATATCAGCCTTCTATGGTCACCTGAGAGAGTTGCAAGTTTAGTGTTTAGTAAATACGATTACAAAGAGAATCACATGAACTCCAAAAGGAGCGAGACCGGGTGCTTCGACAAGGGAAATCGTCTCCTGTTACACAGGCATCATCTGCCATGCGAATTCACACTCAGTCAAAATATCTCAGTCGGGAGTTGGACAAAATCGGTAAATTACAGATCAAACGTTTACGCTGGTATATAAAGATCTAAGACTGCGAAAACATGTCGCTAATGAGTTGAGACACCGACATATTGTATCGGTCAACCAATTCGTGATGATGACCGTAAACTTATGTAGTGTCGATTTGAATCATACTTCTCAAAAAAAGTACAACAAAAATACCGAATTCGAAGGCAAATTCAAAACTTGGAAGTCCATAAAAACCGACAAAATCAAACGCTATCAATCAACGGAACAAGTGAAAAACAGCTTCCGAAGAAAATGCTTTGTTAAACCTGGATATTAAAATAGGATATAAGTATTTCCTATATACAAGAATTTACAAATGAAAGTTGTCAGTTTGAATACCTTCACTATCAAATCTTAGATGAGACAACCACTAATAAAAGGAAAGTGATGATGTTTAAAGCATGATACCGTTTTGTCAATTTGATTGTATTATCAATTCGATTTGTTTAGGGTGATCCTGCATAGGACAATTCAAATAAAGTTCTTTCCTTAAAATTTACGACCGTTTCTGATCATTATGTCCTTATATAATTCACTTGTTTTTAATCTTATTCTGTTGTGTATTCTCTTTTCAGAAGATACAGCAACATCAGAACATTTGAATAATTTAGATAGACTAGTAATATATGTCGACGATAAGTCGAAAGGAGACGATGATTCGAGTGTGACTGGAAATATGTGCGGTTACATAACAAAAATAAATGGTGCTTTATCTTCAGACAAAATTCACATGCAATGTGTACGACCGCAAAAGGGACGATTTGTATTGATAGAGGCATGGGGTGCTTCTAATAGTTATAGTAGACTTTTTAGTGCGGTCTTGTGCGAGGTAATGGTATATGCATGATAAATACTCATAAATCCAAATGTATGACGTAACAATCATATGTTTTTTTCATGACAGAGAATGTGATATTTTTTATCGATATGACGATATTTTGTTACTTTTTATACGATAGTGGCAATTATTATATCCATTTTATTGGATTATGAATACAAAATGTGAGGGAGTTAAAAAAACATAAAGCACCATGTGACATATGATGTCAGACAGATTTCGATTTTCGTGTTGTCACGTGACATACAAGGTTGACAGGACCAATCTTACATATAAAACGCTTAGTACTTCGTAAATACCTCATATGAGATAATTATATTGTATCAAATATACAACATTTAAGTTATCCCTCATTGTGCCAACAAGATAGAAGAATGGTTAGTTTCGTAGAAAGCTTCAAGTACATAATAACTTGTACGAGTTGTACGCCAAATACAACTAGGAACCTCGTCGAGGGTTAAAAATACATTACAAATGTAATAGACACATTTTATAGTGTATAAGAGATGAATTGTGTTCATTAAACATTTCTTAAGTATATACATTATAGAATTATAGTTCATATGGTGAGAGTCAGTTTGATGAAACTTGTTAGTATGGAATAATCATGATGACAAGCAAATATTATTATATAATAAATTTCATTATTATAAATATGAAAATAATATCATCCAGGTAAAGATATATATTTTGTATTATATCTTTGAGAACCTTAGTGCTGGGCACTTAATGCATTAGTTTCGGATAATCACATGTCGTGTTACATATATCATGTGATATCCTCATGGAAAGAAACTTATTTATGTTATGTTACATCATTTTGTATATTGAAAACATCCCATTTCTTCAGTAATTAATAATTTAACAAAAAGAATTTAAAATTTTGCGCACCCCTCAAGCATTATTACAAAAGCTTTATTTAATATACTCGCAATGTTTACTGCATTGAAAAACATCTTGATCAATATTATGAAATATAAGCAAATTGGATGAAGTGAGAAAATTATTTTAACATTCATCAAGATAATTCACAATTAACTTTGTAGTATAAAATAAGCAAGTGAATAAATTAAAAAATATATGATAAAATTGTTTTCCTTGTAGTAATATGGGACACGAATCTCATTTGAAATCTTTTCAACGCATCCAATCTTAACTTTAAATGTTTAAGTAAAGTAAACAAACACGTTTCAATTGAGTAGACATTTAGTTTTATTTTAAGACAATAACATTTAAAGGTTTCTTCAAATTACATGGACGGAATATTTTGTATAACAGGGTATATTCATCCACACTGCCTAAGTTGTAAAACTGTTTACGAGAATTTAAGGGTAATAGTTTTCAGATAAATAAGAATGCACTTAGTGATGTTCAGGTTCATACATTCATTTGATTCAAGTGTTACATCTTTTTGACGCTCCACTTATATAAAGGTGATATTTTCAAACTATGTTCAACCTTGAACAAGGTTTTATTGAGGGTTTCTTTTTAGTGTTAAAATTTATCTGTGGTGTGACATAAACAAATGCAAATTGCATGAATCTTTGTATAGATGTAATTTAGACAACCTTAAGTGGTTTCAAATTTTATGTACTTTTTGACGATTCAACTTTTTTAAAGAACCAATATAAGCGTTTTGAAGTAAAGAATAAAATGACTTGCTTGTAATTTATACAAGGTATTTTTTGTTTTTGTTTAAACGTATTTAGGTCAACAGTCTTTCTATTTTTTCGGTCTTTTTCTGTCATTTAAAGTCTGTATAAATTTTAGGTTCTGTATTTCAGTATTTGTAGTTGTAAATTTAGTCTTTGGAAACGTAGATCTATGATTGTGTGATAAAAATTGTTGACCGGATAAATAAAGTTTGTTTATGATCTGATCTTTGTATACATAATGGTTATTAACTAAATGTTTGTTTTCCACTTCCAGATTATCTTGCTTTACTTGCAAACTGTGTGCTAGTACTTATATACGTATACTTTAAAACATTTCTTACACACAATTCTCTTGTCATTTAGTTCTATAGTCCTAAGTATAGGTATAAGTAAGAAACACATTACCTTCTTGGGGTCTTATAAGAACATGATTCATCAATAAAACATAATGCATTATGTTAAGTTCATAAATATATTTCATATGTTGCTTCATGCAAATAGAATCTCAGAGGTGCCTATAGGAACAAGATATGGTGTATATATTTCGATTAATATCGTATTGTTATGATATTACTATATTTATTGAGTGTGTGTGCATCAACTTGTTCTTGTAACTTGGTGTACATTTCACTTATCATTTGATGTCTGATATATATCATCAAAGAACTGTATAATTGTACGTTTAAGTAGCTCCAAACCGAGGATATTTGATCTCGGTACTACACATATATAGTGTTGTTGAAGTATAGGTGATCAAGAAGAATAAAGAGTTTGAAAGATCCAGACTAAACATGCCGTAAACCGTGTTGTGTAATCAACACATGTTACAACCGAAACAATGAAACCGTGTGCAGTTCACACCATCTATGTGCCTAAATGTGGTTATAATGTGCCAGTAAAATGTATCATATGGATTCTTATTCTTTAAATAAGAAGTTATGGTTGAAATTCATTGCATCTTGTCGAATAATCCTTACAATTGTATAAGCACTTACTTGAAAATAAATTATTATATATTTTAACATATTGTTGGATAATTAAATTCAGTTTGTTGGCTATTCGTGAATTTGTGATACGTGTTTTATATTGTTTTAGGTTGACTAATAAGTATTTCAACGTGAAATCCATTTTCATAATATTCGCATTTTCCATGTTTCTGCAAGTACATACCAGACTTCTTATCAAAATTTATTTGATTCATACTAAATACAGTTTCTTTGTCATGAAAAATTATGATAGTTTTAGTTTTTAACATATTTCTGCATATGTTAGTTGATTTATCCCCAAAAAATAGTTTTTTTTCCCAAGGAACTTTCAAATTTTTTTAATCCATAAAATATTGCAGAATTCTGTTTGTTACTATAGAAACAGACCATATTATTTGTTTTTTTTTCTGGTTACTAGATACTGTATAAGTTATGTTAAAATCGTTTTTGTTGTTATGTATTTCAAATAAAATTACAAAAAACAGATTTACTAGTTTACTACATGTTAAATGTGCACGTCCAAATTCAGGAACATCGTCCTCGTATTTCTTTTTATATATAATGTTTTGGTGTTTTTTTAGGGGTTTTGGTTGGCTTTTTGTGCCTAAGAATTTGATATGAATGGCAAAATTTGTGTTAAATCTATTCTTAAGTTGCCAAAGAGAGGCGAAAGATACCAAAGGGACATTCAAACGCATAAGTCGAAAATAAACTGACAACGCCATGGCTAAAAAAGAAAAAGACAAACAGACAAACAATAGTACACAAAACACAACATAGAAAACTAAAGACTGCGCAACATGAACCCCACCAAAAACTGGGGATGATCTCAGGTACTCTGGAAGGGTAAGCAGATCCTGCTGCCAAGACTCTGTTTGAAAAATCATCAAAGATCCCAGGCTTATAATGTTGTACACGAAAATACATAGGACTCATCAGTGATGTTCGAATTGAAACATTTGGGAGGCGAAATCTAATACGAAGATGCAGAGCTTGATTTAGAAGTTGACATTAGGGAGGCCCCTCATGGGGGTGTTCAAGTAATCATATAGTTAATAAACAGCTGCGCCATGAGCGCATGATACGCCCGTCGTCTTGTGTGTGAATTTTTATGCAATAAGCATAAATAGTTTCTGACATAGACGTGACATGCGAAAACCCCCCCTTTTTTTTTTTACAAAAAACTCAATATCTCTAAAATAAAATTTTGAATCAAAACCAAAAAGTATACAGATCTTAAGTTTAATATAACTAAGAAGTGTGTAAAATTTTAAGCAATAATCATAAATCGTTTTTGAGATACGGCGCGACATGTGAAAAACCCCTCCCCCTTTTTTTTTTACAAAATACTCAATAACTCAAAAATAAAATTTTAAATCATCACCAAAAAGTATACAGATCTTAAGATTAATATAACTAAGAAGTGTGTAAAGTTTTAAGCAATAATCATAAATTGTTTTTGAGATACGGCGCGACATGTGAAAAAAACACACACCTGTTTTAGTTACTAAGTCCCGTAACTCAAAAAGTTTTAATCTTATTTTCACCAAAAAGTATACAGATCGTTTGACCATCATAAGAAACAACTATGTTAAGTTTCATGAAATTTGGATAAGTCATTCTCAAGTTACGATGCGACATGTTTACGCCGGACAGACAGACGGACAGACGGACAGACAGACGGACAGACAGACGGACAGACGGACGGACACCGGACATTGGTATACCATAATACGTCCCGTCAAAAATTGACGGGCGTATAAAAACCCCATGATGAGGCTCATAACGTATAGACACTGTTACTCTCGAAAACAGTATCTTATTCTATGTACATTTTTTTAGTTTATTGTTGTGTTGGCTTAGGCTATGGCTTTCTTTATTTCTTAGTTTACACTTAGATGGAAATATCTAATAAAATGATAGAAAAGACTGCCAATATTTAGATAAAATGTTGTCTTCTTCTTGTGTGTTAATGATAAAAGTTATATTCAGCTACTTATTTAGCGTAATATGGTTATATTAAGCTATAGTTGTGCTGATGATAGAATCAAACTTCTAATGAGATATTCTCAACGTTGACCAATGAAAACGGATTAAAAAAATGTGAAAAAATGTAACCTGATTTCATTTTCACTTTTTACATCAAGATAGATTTTGTAGTGTACATGCATGAAGATAGAAACCCTACCCTCATCGATATTAGAATTGGTTTCTGCAATATAGCGTGCATTTTGTGATGACGGAATAAGGTTTAATATTTCATCGATTGATTGGCGTCTAAATATTGGAAGGTCAAAACACATTTGTCTTCGGCGAATTCACGTCTTTTGTTTCGTGGATAGCATTGTCCTCCATTTGGGTTGGTATTAAAAATCAAATGTATCTGACGAATTGGAATCTTTTTCAAATGTTTTACCGTCTCTTCTTATAGAATTTGATGATGTGTGTCTCATTAAGTTGGTTCACTGTCTCCTTTTAAAGTATCGTAGTATTGATATCTCCATCAGATAGTTTACTGACTTTTCTTAAAGTATCTGCAGTATTGGTATCTCATTTAGACGAGTTTTTTTTTCTTTTCTGATAGTATCTGGCGATTTGCTATCTCCTTTATTAGGTTTACTGTCTCCTCTAATAGTATTTAACAATTTGGTATCTTCTTAAAATGGTTAACTGTCTCTCTTAATAATATCTGAAGAATATGTATTTCCTTTAGTGTATATTTCCGTATCTTCTTTAGACGGTTAACTGTCTTCTCTTATAGTAGCTGACGAACTGGTATTTTCTTGAGTTTGGTAAGTGTCTTCGCTTACTAGTATCTAACAAATAGGGGGGACTGTCTTCAGTTATAGTATCTGAAGCACTGGTACCTTCTTTAGTTTGTTAACTGTATCCTATTATAGTATCACACGATTTGATTACACTAACACGAATGTAACTCTTTTGTGTTTAATTGACGTCGTACGGTATAAGCTCTTCTTTTTATGGTATGTTAGTTTTTGATGATCTTAAAAGTTTAAGATTTGCCTCCCGAATCATTTTGTATCGTATTACATTGTAAAACAATACTATATAATACCGTCCGTCTCGAAGTATTCAATCTACTAACAAAAAGTTATCCTTCACTCTAGTATCAGTGACT
Organism: Mytilus californianus; assembly: GCF_021869535.1. Classification (NCBI taxonomy): domain Eukaryota; kingdom Metazoa; phylum Mollusca; class Bivalvia; order Mytilida; family Mytilidae; genus Mytilus; species Mytilus californianus. The sequence continues at coordinate 51,555,791 of NW_026262712.1, read as the reverse complement.
GTACTTCGCATTAAATTCCATACGGAAATGTCATAACAGTGCATAAAAATAAGATTTTGCGCAATGGTTAAAGAAATTGTGTACAGATTTTCCATGCAGACTTTGTCATTTCGGGGCCTTTTATAGCTTATGTGCGGTATGTGTATTGCTCATTGTTCAAGTCCTTGCGGTGACCTGTAGTTGCTAATATCTGTTTTACTTGATCTCCATTGGATTGGTCACACTGAAAACCATGCAAAAGTATCAAAGAGTGAATCTCACAGAATCTCGTGAAATTTGGTACACACAACACTTTGGCCATGCCAGATTCACTTGTAAATTGTTTTGCTTGAATTTTATCGGATAGCCGAGTTTTGAAGCGCCATCTGTTTTCACCCTTTTTTACGGGAAAATTGAATATCATATCTCCTTATTTTGTATTGAGTACTTTTTCCAAATGTGCTGTCCTTATTCTTATCTAAACATGATCATTATATGATAAGTTGTGATTTGGATGTCGTGACTTTTCGCATGTTGGTATTTTAGTTATATAATATAATAGTAGTAAACTGTTGTAAACTTTTGAAGGTTAAACAAGTACTATAGAGTAATTTTTTTCTACAAATGATTAAAATGAGAAAAAAAAGGTGAAAGCATTATATTCTTGTACATCTGTTTGTTGGACAGCAGAATAATGATAGTTACACGTGCATCGTTTGTGTTATTAAGTACATGTACATCTATATCGTTGACACTTTAAATGATAAAAGTATGGCATTACCACGCAATCAGCGTATCGTTTGCATTATCTAACAATCAAATATTCAATTTATTGACCAACATACATTAATTTAAAATACAACTTGTTACTTTGGTTCCATCTACACCTGGCTTTTCTTGCAACACTGAACAAAATATACATGTCTAAACTCGAGGCTATTCAAAACATGCAGACTATATCAATTAAAATTTGCCTCTAAATATCATTCAAGTTTTTGATGGGTTGCTGTCTCATGGACGTTTGTTAAACATATTGGCATGTAGCGGTATATATTAATGGGTGAGGTCGTCTTTCTGTCCGTCCGTTCGTTCATCCTTATGTACCAGTTTTGCTCCTGGCCTGGATCTCTTATGAGAATAGTGTAAAATTAGTGTAGAATCTTACTCATATGGTGTGCTTTTGCACTTCCTATTTCATTTCTTTATTTGAAGGATTTTTTTCCGGGTTTACTTTGGGGTAACATGAATATCGTCATATCTGCACATGAATTGGAATTATTATCAATGAGACAACTCCACCAAAGTTCAAATGACGTGGATATAAGCAATTATGGGTCACCGTACAGCCTTCAACAATGAAAAAGACCCTTATCGTACAAATTTGTATCAGCTTCTCCCAAACCACTTATCATAACTTAATGAAAATATTCTTAAAAACTTTACCATATAATGCCATTGTGCACCTCTAATTTTTTTAATGGTCCGAATTATTATTTTTTTTTTTAACAAATTACGGACTTTGCAAAGGGAGGGGTATTATCATTTTTTTTAAACTTTGCTCGCAGGACCTCTAGTTTGCATTGGTTTGTGGTAATCTATTAATAGAATAATGTATGCACCATATCATAGCATATCAAAGGTCCTTAAAAGTACAAGCTTCTCTAACTTCTATGAGCTTGAGGAATAGACAACATATTTAACGTTGGATCAAAGAAAAACATTTTATCGCTAATGATAAAAATAAACATAATAGTCACATGCCTTACATGTTAAAAATGACAGCATAAACCTATACAAATATTTTCTTTTGTAAAAAGACGATCCTAAATATTTAAAGATATGCAAATTTAATTATTATTTATGCTTCAGAAAGATTCTGCTCATTTATTTAAGATAAACAATTATTCCCGGTAGCTATCCTGAAGTGATGAAATGTCAAAATCGGTCACTTTTTCATAGATAGACGTTTGTTGGTTTTAAAGCGTTCAGGTAGGATTAAAGGTATATATATATATATATATATATACTTTATGACACCATATAGCTGTAAGCTAAAGTTGTAGATTTAACGACTATAACATTTGATTGGCGTACAAAATTACAAGCCTGGTCTTTGATGCGTTTTTTTAACGCGAATGTGACTGATTATTCTTATTAGGATACATAGTTTGTATTTTTTAATTATTATTTCTAATGATAAACATACCGAAAAATGTTCGATAGTTCATGATATGCTGCTTGTTATCCTCAATAAATAAAAGAACCTTACTTTTTATCTTTTGTCCATATACTGCAGAGTTCTGCCCGGAGCGTTTTTAAAATCTCTGTGCTCTCAACACAGCACATGAAAGAGGCAGCTGTGTTATTGTCTCAAAAGTTTAACACATTTGAAATGGCAACATTTTATTTCCAAAAAGAGAAACCTGTACTAATATATGGGCTAGCGGACATACAGCTTTTATATATCGAACTAACCTAGGCTTGGTAACATAAAAAAAGCTTCAATAATATATATTTATTTATAGAAATAGTCCTTTTTCCAATGGCTGAGAATGATCGTCAACTTATTGAACAACCAATGTTGTGGATACATGTTTTGTTGATGGATAAATTTAAAGTTTCCAAGTTACTTATTTCTTTGACCGATTAAATTTTTTGTCTAATTCACATATGAACGATCAACCAACAGTTCTTATAGACTGATTCCCTGTCCTTTGTCTGTTTGTTTCAGATACCCGTATGTTGCAAGGGAGAGAACCAGACTACAGTACTTATTCTATATTTTTCAAAGAAATATAAATATCTATTTAGCTGATTCTACTAAAGGCAAGGGACAGATTCTAATTTAAAGGATGTAGCCGAAGTTTACAACTTCCTTAGTCAAAACAAACAACTTTGTGGCTTTTGTTTTTTGTGTCGTTGGGTTGCCACCTCATTGCCGTATACCTGACATCTCTTTTTATTCATATACATGAGAAAATAAACCAGTTATACATGGTTAAGGCTCTTCTGAATCTATTTTAAATGAAAGTATATAGAAAAGTAACCCAGTCAATACACTCACAAGTACAAAGTGTTGTTTATTAAAGGACATAAAATTCAAAATATTTATGTTTTAATGTACAATCATTCTGTAATTTACCATAACAGTGATTTAACCTTGGGAAATAAGTCGCCATAAAAATCACAAAATGTGCTCCATTATAGCGCAATATCATCTATAATTATACCATTTCAACCAACATTTTAAAAATACACTGGTTCACAATCACGAACAAAAACGTCATACATCAAATTTGACAACGGGATATTTTTGTCCTTCAAAATTAAATTAACAAACCCAGGGACCTATGAATAAAATACCAGTTATCCTTAAAATGAATCTTATTAAAATGAAATAAATTTTAAAATGATACTGGATGCTGATTTAGGACATGATGTATAAAGGTTTGACTGTTATGGTTTGTCTCTTTCAAGGTAAATGGGTATACACCCATCGTAAGTAAAAATTGTTATGAAATCGTAGGTCAAGGACATATATATGTTAGGAGATTTAAAACGAAAGATACAAAATTGAAATGAAACCACTCACTGCCTTAGCTATACTGCATCATTTTCGTTTTACTTCTTACAATTCACTGCAAAAGCCATACTACATCATTTTTGTTTTACTTCTTACAATTCACTGCAAAAGCCATACTGCATCATTTTCGTTTTACTTCTTACAATTCACTGCAAAAGCCATACTGCATCATTTTTGTTTTACTTCTTACAATTCACTGCAAAAGCCATACTGCATCATTTTTGTTTTACTTCTTACAATTCACTGCCTTAGCCATACTGCATCATTTTCGTTTTACTTCTTACAATTCACTGCAAAAGCCTTATTGTATATCATATTTATTTTCAAATCATGATTTACCCCTTAATGTTTACTTTTTAATTACAATTTACAGCTTAACTAACTTAGGTCATCGTGATTTTCTTTATACTCCAATTCTCTAAATTAAAAGCAGTTAACAGTGGTTAAGGGATGTTCAAATCTTATAAATTCATTAAGAACATACAAATCAAAAGTAAAAAAAAACAAAACAGTGTGAAACAATTGTATTGTTTAGTAATAAATTAATGTCATGGTTAACCGTGGTGTGACAATGACTGTATGGAATGTCATGGTTTTTCTATAGTCAACAACAAATTAATTAATTGCTCTATCCAAAAAGACATGAATTAAAAGGAACCTATAACAGGAAATTTCTATTGTCTTTCGACGCTCACAACCACAATCGCTTACTTTTTACTTAAGGGGCATTTATATGATCTTCCTGTGACAGTTGTGAAAAATAATAATTATTTGTACAGTTCGTTCTTAATATTTTGTGTTCTTACAGACCTGTCCCATGTGAGGAGAGAATTGAGCATTCACCATTATATTCTTTTTTCTTCTTTTTCTTACTAGATAGCTAACTATATAGTGTGGGTTTTGCACATTGCTGAAGGTCGCATTTGTTCATATGCATGTCATTTTGGTCTTTGGTGGATAGTTGTCTCATTGTCAATTATACGACATGTCCTTTCTTTATCTAGATATCAAATTAAGTATGTTTAATTCGCTCCTCTAGTCTTTCGTGACGGCTGCATGTTCAGAAGCAAAACTTCAAGTATCCATAATGTATTTGTGTAATTTTTTTTCAAGATTCAGGGTTTATACCATTCATTGCATTATAATGCAGAACAAAAGGTCGTTAATATATAACTATAAATGGTGAATCTTAAATGATAGATCATTCACTTATATTGAATTGTTTATCCATTTTGGGGAGTTTAATTTTATAATTGTTAAAGTTACTTAAAATCTGTCAATTCATCAGATTGCTCCATGAGGGTGTGGATTGGGGTTTACAGAATAGAGAATAATGGGCAGAAAATATAAAGAATAGAGAAAAATGGACCCCAAAAAAAGGAATAGAGAATAATGAAGTGCTAAAATATAAAGAATAGAGAATAATGGGCAAAAAGTATAAAGAATAAAGAAAAATGGCCTAACAAATTGAAAGAATACAAATGAAGGACTCCCCATCCAGACCCTCCTCCATCAATCACGTTTTCAGACGTATATAATTTCTCTGATTTTCTATCTTTACCTAAATGATAAGTATTAATTCTGCGGATTGAAATGACTTATCTGTTCCTAAAAAAGGTTTCAAGTCCGAGAGTAGAATCACTTTCTCCTTTTAGTTATATCGAAGATCGAAAGCCAAGCGTGTCATCCATTACGCTAACAGTAGACGAAGCCAATTAAATAATTGGAAAACGTATTAAAAAAATGCATAGTAGAAATTGAAATATCAAAAGATAAGGGATGATTACATTTGTAGCTATTAATTAATGACAATTGAAGTAAAACGTACATTTGTAGCTATTACTTAATTATACTTGCAGTAAAACGTACATTTTTAGCTATTCGTTAATAATACGTGCAGTAAAACGTACATTTGTACCTATTACTCAATGATACTTGCATTGTAGATATTACTTAATGACACTTGCAGTAAAACGTACTTTTGTAGCTATTACTTAATGACACTTGCAGTAAAACCTAATTTTGTAGCTAATACTTAATAACACTTGCAGTAAAACGTACTTTTGTAGCTATTACTTAATGACACTTGCAGTAAAACGTACTTTTGTAGCTATTACTTAATGACACTTGCAGTAAAACCTAATTTTGTAGCTATTACTTAATAACACTTGAAATAAAACGTACTTGTGACACTTGCTATAAAACCTAATTTTGTAGCTATTATTAATATCATTTGCAGTAAAACGTAGTACTTTATGTAGTTATAACTTAATGACACTTGCAGTAAAACGTACTTTTACCGAATAAAAAACACGAAGAGTAATGAACTCATTTGTCAAAAAACGATAACAAATTAAACAAATGATAAAATTTCACAAATGTAATTTAATCCTACTTTATAGGATATATCTCTACACATATAGGTTCTTATGTTAAATGGGGTAAATTGTTCTCTTTAACATTTAAAACTAGATACTAAGCGTAATATAAGAAGTGACAATCGTCCCATTTTTGTTTTACATCTGTTGTGAAATAATTCTGCGAAATTTGAAATGTCGTCCATGCACTAAGTATTATGAGATTAAAAAAATCACGACCCCTATTAACATTTCTAAAATTGTTATGAAAATTTGGCAGCAAGTCATGTACTGTGACCAAATTTCACATTTATATTCCAAAAAGGTAATATAAATAATCATAAATTGCAAAAACAAGCATACACGTGAACTACCACCTAATTATATCCCAACAAATCAAGATTAGGATCTAAATAATATATACAACGATACAACGACTTCATGAAAAAAATTCCAAATTTAGTTTATGAATATCAATTTTAAGCCTATCATCTTCCAAATTAAAGCGTATTCATCTTCTGTTAAAATGTGATAGGCATTCTCACGTGACCTCTTAAATGTACAATTTGAGTGATAAATGGCTGGGCGTGATGACCTTTTCTGATGTTTCTCGTGGATCATGTGACACAAAGCCTCTGTTCAGTTTTCTTGATGGCGGGAGATGGAGACAGGAGTAAGAAACAAAAATGTCCTACAGAGGAAATGACGTATTAATGCCTTTAAACAGTATCAGATGCTTTAGAACATAATATGATGGATGCTTCAAGTTGCATAGCTTTCTGTCAATTAAAATAGCGTAGTAATGAAGTCATTCGCTTCGTATTCCAGTACTCTGTGGCCATCGATGATTCCTACTCTATCAAGTAAAAATATCACATGTTATCCAGGGTTCACCACAGAATGAAAATTAAGGGTGGAGGAGAGTTGTCAACAATCTTCAGAGGATGTGTCGAGTTCGTTTTTTTCTTCTTCTGGAAAATAAATGTTCATGTATCATTATTTTTATGTAGCAAGAACATTTATTTACAAGGAAAAAAGTAATCTCAAAACAATTTTGATGCACGCGCATATTGTTTCAGAAGACCTTTTGTTAATTCAAACATTTAAATCAGACATGCTCTTCCAAATGTAAATTTGAAACGGCAAAAGTAAGTGTTATTTATTTTGACTTAGAACAACGAATAAATAAATACACTGAATTTGATTTCATATGTGTTATGATCATTAAATAAAGTAAAGACACAAGAACCACCAATGACAACAAAAGTAAAGAAGTGATAAAAACAAAAAGGAAATAGTAATTTGAAAAGACATCTATGACAGTATGAAACTGAATTAATTCATAACAAATTAATTAAAGATGGTTGTAGTTATTACCACACAACTAACACTGAAAACAAACCCTTCCTTAACGCCAACAAAATGAAGAATAGTGAAATCAAGATCCAGACCTGCTCCGGATGCAATGCTAATCTTTTTGCCAGGTATCCAAACAACAAGACGTAGACAAACCAAAATTAGATAAAAAAGAACGTTTCTTTTTTTGAAATCTTATATGACATTAACGAAAGTGACTTATTACCTCATTATATTTACTTGCCCTAGTAACCCCTCGGGTGCCACTATTGGAGCAGGCACTGCTGACCCTTCGAAGCGCCATGGTTCCACTCATTTGTTGGTAGAGTTCGTGTTGCTCAATCATTATTATTTTTTGTATAGTGATTTATGGACTGTTGTTCGTTTGTCTTTTTGTCTTTGGCTATCTTGTTATGTCTTTTTTCTATTTGTGTTTTATCATTTTCCCATTCGTATCTTTTTCCATTTCAAATGAGAAAAGCAGTCAGAATTTCTGTTATTTTCGTGATAGTATTATGTATCTCATCAGCCCTCAAATGGTAACACCCGGTAATAGTGAGAATATGACCAAATTTGTCATAAACGTGCTTGTGTTTTGTTAAATTTATGTCATTATAGTTATCAAGTTTCATCATAGTTCTATAAATATAAGTTTTATGACTCTCTTTACATCATAAATCCAACTTATTTTACAAGTTCAAAAAATGAAATTGAAGTTTTTACATACCATCCAAACTAAATTGGTTGGATCTCACAAACCTAGGTACGAATTTTTCTTTGAAGAAGGAACCTTTGAGATGATTCCCAACCAATTAAGAGCGCTTCCTCCCGCTATTCAAATATTCTGATAAAATGTATCTGCATATAATGAACGATGGATTTGTTCAAACGTGTAATTTTATAGACTATATCGTGTGAGCATCCTCTCTTTTTATCAAATACGTAATAAATTTTCAATTTTAAGGTTGAGTAAGTTATCTTTTATACTTAATGCACATCAGGAATTTAAGATGGACGGTTTTGAACATAAAAATAGATCTTATATTACATTATAAATATCTTTTGAAAAGTTTTCAGCATCTTATATGCATAATTTGAAATATATACTTATCGTTGTCTGCTATTATTATTTAGTGAATGAAAACAATAAACGGATATGCTAATACATTCAGACAACCAAGACACACAAAAATTTTAAAATGTGGTTCTGTTTAGAGATCCAGAATGCAATCTGTGTCATACTCGACATAAAATTACAGAAACATAATTAACGAATATCAAAAATACCATTTACTATAGACTATGATTATCGTATACATTTTAAAAAATTCCCAGACAATAAATTTGGTAAAACGGGCCTTAGATTGTTTTTTAGTGTTATTCTTAGGTCCATTATGTAGCTTCCTTTTTATTTATGCATCTTTATTCATACAAATTTTTTCGACCAAAGCTCAAAAAGACATTGGCTATCAAAGAGGCAAAAATGATTTGATATCAAGGATACAGAAAAGACCACATTTGTGTACAAAATATAAATATTCCCCTGTTCGGCGTTTCGGGAATCATATGCTAAAAGATTTCTGTTGTTCTTGCAATGCAAGTTCTGTTTGAATGACAAATTCGGCTTCCCCAACATAAGGTCGTCGCTAAATTAGTTTTCGATAATTACCAAAACTATAACCAACTTTGCAGAAGATATCTATTGTATTAACTGTTAACGTTTATTTGTCCTGAGTATGCATGAAATATTTGCCACTGGACGTTAAGCATAAACACATTAACAATCAGAACTTTTATTTCGTGCATTCACACTGAAGCGGAAAACAAACACTGCTATTAACATTGGGTTGCCTCTACCTACACAACTAATAACAATTGTGTACATGTATATTAAAAAACAACAACCCAGAAAAAAAATACACATAACCACTCGGAGATATTCTGCTTTTTTAGTGTCATTCCTAATATTTGTGGTAATAAAACAAGGATATACGTCAATTTATTCTCTTCAAAGTCATTTTCTGGACAAGACCGCACGCCACAAAAACTTAAAAATTATCAAAACATATGTTTTAAGACATTTATCAATGACATACATGTTTAACATAACAAGGTCATAAAACAAAACGTCCCGTTGTAAAATGACAGTAGGTGTGAAAATTATAATTTATGGGGGTAAAAGGTGCATTTTAGGTAAGGAAATACTAAAGGCGCCAATATGATACGTTTTCTGGACACGAAAGGCGAAACTATAAATCATAATTGGTCACATTCTGCATAAAATATAGGACAACAAGTCATTTTTCTCATGGAAATTATGAATTTGTACATGCCTTGAGTGAAGTTTACTTTTTGTGAAAGTATTTGATAAATAATTAGAAATGTTTAGCAATTATTCTGACATGCATGGCAATTCATATCAATTATACCCTAATAATTAGTATCCATTGATGAGCTACCTATAACTATACTTCTAAGTGAAACAGAAGAAAACAACTGGATACATTATCAAAAGGATTAGTCTGGTAACATGAATATATAGTTGCAATTTTAAATTGCAATTTAGTTAAAATCATGTTATTCGCCAAAGACGATCTGAACAAAAATTAACTAATAGACGGTACAAATAGTATATAGATATTTGCAAAAACTGGCTTTGCACACTGACAACCGCGGAGTTGAAAATTATTGTAACGTTAAATGATTAATATTTAAAAAAAAAATTAAAATGACAAAAATAACTTTTCTGTTTCTTTGGTTTTAAACGAAAAAGATAAAATTTGCCCTATGAAAAAAAAACTTTTGATACCTTCAAAGTAAAATCAAAATAAATTTTCGATACGAATTTATAAAAAATGTTTTTATTATTTATACTAACATGCTAATATATCTAAGTAATTCAATTTCCTTTAACTTAATCATTATAGTAATTATGTTTAGTATCTCCACGACAAGGATATCTAATGTTCTATATACTAGTATACGTATTTAAATATTACAAATGGATTAGGGCTATTTTAGCCGCGTTAGTTCAAATGTATTATTATCATACATGAAATCAGCCTGCTTGTTACCATGATGAATTTGATGAATGAATTAAGACAAAACTTTGACACCTAAGTATGAAATTTTTCTCGAGGACAGGACTGACCATAAACGTTACATATTTAAACCTTTTTTCATGGTAATTGTACCATAAACAGATATACATTTGTCATCGTGAACTAGCGAAAGATAAAATATAATTAATGACACATATCGTAAGAGATTAGAAATGAATACGTATTTCATTTTCTTAAAATCTAAAACGGTTCTAAAGTACCCATATATAACTCCAATACTTTAATCTTTACGATTCATAAACATATAGATGTTAATCAATTGAACTTGCTAATATAATCACGAAGTTTCAATTGATAATATAGTCATTTGTATAATAACGCTCTTGCTACGAGAAAAAATGAAAAAGAACGCAATAGGTTATGTTGCGGGCACTGGCATTGATGCCGAAACGATAGGCAGTGACCAACGACTTACAACTTGCCTATAGATCACAAACCTACTGGCCTAACTTACTCACAATTTGGTAGATCAATAACATGCCGGTAATCAGGATTCACGGAATTTTAACTCTCAACAAGTCGGGTGTTGTCAGTTTGAAAGGTTTACTTCGACTTAAGCTCTAAATTCAGTCCACAAATGATCAAGATAGATAAGGTTTACAGGTTGCAAAGAATCAACTTTAAATAACAATAAAATTGCAAAAATACAAAATATATGATTAGCACTTTAAGAATAACAAAAGACTACGATTGAAAATTGATTAATGTCACTGTGACCACACATGTACAGGACATCCGGACATGAACTGACAAAAATTGATATTGAAATTTGTGTCTCTTTACATTATAAATAACTACGAATTAAAGCCAGAAATTGGTTAGAGTAAAACAACATAATTCCTTTTAAGTTTTTCACACAATTAAGAAACATATATTGAATCCTGAATTAAATGGAACTTGGGAAAGTCACAATAACCTGAACTCTAAATTAAATGATAAGAAAATATTAAACTATAATAAATTATACAAAATATTTGAAATAAGTAAACTTAACGTCCAAGAGTCAAAATATTTTTCTCACATATTTTATAATTTTTTAAAGTTGCTATAATGTATAACTGATCTTGCCGCGGTACATATGTTGTGCTGTAACGTATCGATCTTGCCGCGGTACATTTATTGTGCTGTAATGTATTGATCTTGCCGCGGTACATTTGTTGTGCTGTAATGTATCGATCATGCCGCGGTACATTTATTGTACTGTAATGTATCGATCTGCCGCTGTACATTTGTTGTTTTGCGGGGTATACATGTTACTGGCTATTACTTAATGTATTTCATTTTAGTATTCACATTGCAATACAAAGAATCAAGATAAAACATAGAAAAGTTCAGAAATTTAACATCTGTCCTCGTAAATCATGTAGCACTGTCACAGCGACCTCGTTAATACGTACAAAACAAAAGCCTTGAATAATGCTCCCAAATGTCAACATATATCTGAATCCTTGCATTGCCCCCAAACTCGGATTCATACTATATCCTTAAATTAGACGTAAGTAACGCAAAATACAGATTTCCTGCATATTATTGGATAATTGGAAAAATAAATATACATTGAACATGGCAAAAGAGAGGCGGAAGATACCAAAGGAATATTCAAACTCATAAGTTGTAAACAAACTGACAATGCCATGGTGAAACGATAAAACACTGAAAGACAAACTACAATCTACAAAACAAAAAATAGAAAACTAAAGACTGAGCAACACGAACTCCACCAAAAAACCGAGGGTGATCGCAGGTGCCCGGAAGGGTAAGCATATTCTGTTCCATATATGACACCCTTCGTGTTGCTCATGTAATCACAAATTTGGAATAAGTCTAATTCGGTAGGTTAAGAAGTAAATCATATTATTTTACTTTGTTGACATACATGTAATGTGTGTTTTATAGTGATTAAGATTATAACACGATGTTGACTGCAGTACCCCAATTTTTTTAACATTTTTACCTATAACGTCTGTGTGTTCTGCTCACACATTGTTGTCAATATAATGGAATTCTATGCAACTGTCATACAAGTGAGAGGTTTAGCTAGCTATAAAACCAGGTCTAATCCACCATTTTCTACATACGAAAATGCCTGTACCAAGTCAGGAATATGACAGTTGTTTTCCTTTCGTTTGATGTGTTTGAGCTTTTGATATTTCCATTTGATAAGGAACTTTCCGTTTTGAGTTTTCCTTGGAGCTTGGTATTTTTGTTATTTGCCTTTTTTAATCATTTATGATACAGTTCATCTAATTGTTTCTACACTTAATATACCAACCATATACGTACATGTATTTACAGGTTTTCCTATAAGAAGAATTATATCGGTGTAATTTATTCAAAACAAAAAGCTCTGATTTATATCAAACGTTTATCGATATCCTCTTTGATCTAAAGCTTGTTTTCTCAAAATAAGTACTCTTGATGCCTGAAAATCTATACATTGACAATCAAAGAGTGACCATTAACTAACAATTACTGTACTGTCATTATTTTTAAGAGACAAATACTCAAAGGTACTAATTTAAGTATCTATTCTAATCCCTTTTATCTGTGTACAAATGCCATATTGTTCAAAACAAGCTATAAATTACACACATAATTTAAAATCCTAATTGAAAAAGTGACCAAGTTTAAGTGCTACCGTAGTAAACGACCACACATTTAAATTGATATTAAAAATTGATAAAAGTGATAAACATGTTATTATAAGATACTAAATGTCATCGACTTTGTATTCAGGCAAAAACTAGTAGAACGAGATAATTGGTATTAATAGCGTATTATGAACAAAGGAGCTGATAAGCTACACCCCTGCCGCACTACCTTTTATACTGGTCAGTTAAATCGACTGTTGACCATGCGATAAGTTATCAGTATTGTCCACTTAAGGTCAGTCCTTAATGTAAATAGAGCTGATGAAGTTATCTACTTTGGGTGGATTTTCGATAAGATAGTTGTGAATAATATCCAAACATTTCATACATACAGAGATAAATAAATGATGTATATACTTTCACAGGAAGATTGCACCAGACAAAACAAGCAGAAAAATCATGAAAGAGAAAGTTCAGGAAAAGTTCAGGGTATAAAATGGCTTAAATTGTTTATATTATAGTAAAGAAATTGAGTTTTAAACGCATTATACTATTTTAAAGATATACTATTTAATAAAGATAAGATAACAAGTGCCTTTTGCGTTAGGAAGACAATATTTGTTGGAGACGGAAGAGTCGGGGGTATAGTAGGTACTTTACTGTTACTGTATAGGAGATAATTCAAAGAACTGCTTGGAAATAGTCGTACATCATACATCATAATAGCAATGCTTTATTCCTGGTATTTTTTTATCTTGATATCTCCAGTTGAGTCTTGGACAAGAAAGGACTCTCAATGCTTATCGAAACGATTGTGTTAGAAGGAAAATCAAATTAGAGTTCTATCAAATTAACAGTAAATAAAAGAAAATAGAAAATGAGAAAAATCCATGTTATAATCTATACACTGGGACAAATTACAAAAAAAAGGCAGTAAAACACTATTCATAAAATAAAATTAAAAATACAATTCGGAAAAATAGACCCCCTGTAAAAACCGTCAATGATATCGGGTGCTCCTAAAATGAATGCATATGACATGGCACTTATTGCATCGTGCAATCAAAGCAAGTACATATGAACATACATGTACGAGGGTCAGAATTTAGGGTCCTTCTTTTTTTTTAATTTTTTTAATTGTTTATACCATTTTTATCTATTCTTTATCTTTTTGCTCATTATTCTTTATATTCTAACACCCCATTATTCTCCATTCTTTATTTTTCTATTTTTCTTTTTTCTTTATTCTTTATTCTGCACTATTTATCCATTATACTATATTCTGTTAACCACATCCAGACCCTCATGTATCGTATAAGGAGTTCCAGTCTAAGTTTGGCACAATAAAGAACACTCATTCTCAGGTCAGTTTGTAACAATTATTGTGTGAAGGTTAAACAATTGGTACATGTACTGATGACCATATGATATTTTTTCAAATATTTATCATTATCTAAGTACAACTCTAGCTGATTCAACTCTGATGTTATTTAAAAAGATCATCTATATGAATCTTTGATTTAAGTATCATGTATGTACATGCAGAAAACGTGATCTTTGACAGCCAGTCATTTTCATTTGACTCGAAATAGATTCATAACGTATTATATTAATTGCTGCATGCCCATACTAATATTGTACATCTTAATATAACAATTTTGTGTCCAATACATTTTACTTCAAATAAATAAGATATGTTTTTATCTTTATTGAACTAGAAAACATTGAAAAATGCAATTTTGACAATTTATTTTAATCTTATCTATTTTCGTCAGCGAACGGAAATGATAATCAGTTTATAGATTTTGATGATATTTGTCTAATGCAATGTCTCGTAAAAACGGATACGAAAATCTGGGCATATATCAATGCGTATTTTTCATACTAGTATTCGGTTATCTTATTAGATAAACTTTTGTTATTTTATACCAAATGCCAAGTTTGATTTTTAAATTAAAATTGAATTTCACCTTCGATCTTTGTCAGATAAGTATGAAGGTCAGTCGTCCGAAACGTTCCGAATGAATCACGTTTTGTATTTTATTCCTAATCACAGTAACCCTATTCTCTTTACTGTAGTTTGATTGCCGATTAAAAAGAAGGAAAACAAAAGTTTTTAAATTAATGGACATCGTAAAAAAAGTAAATTGTCGGTTTATGACAGTTCAATTTCTATAAAACAATAGCTGTTCAGTTAATTTAACATTCATTTTAATATTCCTTTTGTAGCAATTGAAATAAGAAGAAATGTGTCTCGCAAATTCAATTTTTAGTTTACAAATTGATATTTTCACATAAATAAGCAAGACAGTTAATATGTGATAGTTTGGTATCAAATATCATGGTAATAAATTTGAAAAACATTTGATATACGAGTTTTCTCACATGCTTCAACTGAAATATTTAAAATATTTTTATTGTGTTTTTAATGCATGTTTACAGTTTGTTCATTTAAAAATCTAGCAGAGTTAAGATTTCTTGCTACTATGAACACAGGTACATAAAGCTCCAGTCGAACTTTTGCGGAATTATGCACACATAAGTAAATGAGAGAGAGAGAGAGAGAGAGAGAGAGAGAGAGAGAGAGAGAGAGAGAGAGAGAGACGAATTTTTGTTTTCAACTGTAGACAAATAATTACACACGTGTTTTAGATAAAATTAATATATTTTGAAGGCGCCTTCATGTTTTATAAAATATATGTTGGCTTGCCAGTGCATAACTTATCACACTTGATATAAAAAAAAAATAGATGTTGAGTAGACGACAACCCACCAACACAAAACTAAAGCCGTGATATATAGAGGGCAATATACAATCTTTAACAACTGATGTGTGTAATAGTTTACTACAAATTGTGGGCATGTCATTGGTGAAGATTAACCATTGCACATGCACTTAAGATTATAAATTTTATGCTTTTTGTTAATGGACTTGTGTCTTGTCTCGATATGAACTATATGATAATTCTGAAATTTAAGTATAAACGTACAATAGCGATAGCAGTGCATACGACAAGAGTTTCTGAGTTAATCTGATAAATATGTTGAGACCAAAAGTTTAAGCATGCCTAAAACTTCAAACGTTTTTGAAGAGAAAAGCAATTTACAAAAGAAAGGTATATTTATACTTACGTACATGTACCAAATAGTGAGGTACGTTTAAAAGTTAAATAGAAAAAAAGTGTAACCTTAAAGAGCACCCAATGCAAAAGGAGAAGAAAGAAAATTTTTTTATTATAGGTGTAAAGTAAAGTATGAAAGCTACATTTGTCGTCTGCCAAATAGTGAGAGTGCAAACTTTAGTCATAGATTTCACTAAAGTAAGACCGAAATAAGTTTTGCTCAAGTTTAAAGTGACATCTGCTGTTTGTACGGAAAATACATCAAAAATAGTATATTTATTAACATAGAGAATCTTTTATATACGATAGTATACAAGTTGGAACATTTATTGCTGTGTATTCAACAATATTTAATGCACATAATCATAAAATTGAGGTTTTAATTCATACTTTGTTTTGATTTTTAAAGATACGAAAATAAAACTGAACAAAAGAGACTACAATCTTTTTAAAGCTTTCACTTCATTACCTTTAAAGCGTTTTAAAAGGATTCATCCTATCTTATACCTTTGAAGTTAAATAATTGCGTAATTTGAACATAAACTGATCTTGAAACAGGTGCCGCTCAACTGAATTGGCTCAGATCATAAATTGTTGAAGTAGCAAACCTTTAACTTGTGTAAAACGAAAACGAAAAAATTGTGTGAGAAAATTTGTTTAAACTTTTGTTTATTTACCTATACCATCTTCAGGATTCATGTGATTATAAGTTAGTTTGTTTTACGCATTTATCTCTGCTGTATTTGGTAAAAATTGCAGAATTTTTGGATCCTCAATGCTCTTCAACTTCTTATTAGATTTTTACTTTTTCAATTCGAGCGTCACGAGTTTTTTTGTAGACGAAACGCGCGTCTGGCGTCAAAATTAAAAGCCTGGTATCTTTGATGAGTTTTTACCATGGTAAAACAAACCACTTGAATTCAACTACACAAATACACAACTACACAACTACACAAATACACAAACACAACTACACAAATACACAAATACACAACTACACAAATACACAAATACACAACTACACAAATACACAAATACACAAATACACAAAAGAAACCATTCTACAGTGCTTTATTACAAGTAAGTATTTTCGAGATCATATCCAAAACAAACCTAGTAAATAGTTATTCCAAAAAATATCCACTAATTACTTCTACTAGTAACAAATAATCAAAGCAAACAAAAGAAACTACTTGATTCCCACTGTGTATGCTGAATCCGTTTTTGTCCTGACTTTCGACATGTTATCAGCTTAAATTGGCGCATATTTTGCACAAACAGATATATATATGACAGTGTAACTGGCATTAAAACACTGGTAGAAATCAACTCAAACACCCGAGTTTACCAAAGGGTTTCGTATTGCTCATTTAAAAAAAAAATATGTGATATTTTGTCTACCGTCGTCTTTATTGCTTTAGCTATGGGGTTAGCTATGGGGATGTCAGTCTTTCAATTTACCGTTTCAATTTGTATGTACATTTTTAAAAGATGAAAAAGTTACTTTACAACTTGGAAATTGGCATTGTTCGTCCAGTAAAAAGTAAGAAGATTACCAAGGGCAATAATCGAAAACCATGCGTCGAAGAGAAACAAATAAACAATGACAAAATGAGCAATCAACAATCCTCAAATTACTACACTGAAACCTAGATGGAGCCACTAGCAAGAGCCAGGAGATAATCATTACAGTTACACATTACAAACAATATGAAGGAGAAGTACTATATTAAAATATCAAGAAAACAACATGTTCTTGTGTTGTTGTCTCATTGAAATTCACTCCCAAATATTTGTTTAGAGACTATCAGATTCAATATACATGATGTATCCAGCTATGCAAAGTATTTTAATGTGCCTATAGTCCTTATATATCTAAAGAAATACTTAGTATTAAATGTTGTCAGTTTTATGCCATAGAACACCTAAAACTTGGCTAAGATATGTACTGTCGTAACCTTACAAATCATTAAAATGGATTTGTAAATAATATCATATAATAAAACCTTAAGTTTTATTTTCAAAAGAGACGACAAAAATATTTTATCATAATAATTCAGGCAATTAAAATCGTTTTAACGTTTTCATCAAATCTGTTTGCCAGTTAAGATATTGTTTACCCTTCAGTTAAAGAAAAAGGATTTTCTTTTGTCTGTCCTGCATAAATATGTGTTTTATATTCAAACGATACATTGCTTTTAGAACCCTTTGAGTAACGCAGTCTTGCTTTTTTTTGTCGCACTACACATACACACATGCATATATTTGAAAACTTGAAAAAAAAACAATTGGTAGGTATATTTCCCGGCTTACTTGATTTTGTTATAAGACATTGCACTTCAGCAAACCAATGAAAACCTGCAAATTTCAAGATTAATAACAGCAAAAAAGCGCTTCTACTAACATTTCACAAGATTAGTATCTCGTGTAAATCCACCAGAGATTCGTTCACTTTTAATGAATATCATATCAATCTTTGTCGTTCTTTTGGCCTATGTTTTCTAAAACACGGATATAAGAAATTGTCTATCAACTGACCATAGTACAAGTATCGCCTTAATATAAGTAAATTTTAAGGAAGTGGTCCTATATGTAAAACTAGTTTCAGCTTGTCGTAACGTTTCCTACTAGATATTCAGTGTAGTTGGCCGATTGAGTAATATATGTATACCATTTTATTTCACTAGAGAACAATGAACTCCTAACTGTACTTCAAACTACACGATAGGGTTTAAATCTTCTGGTTTTTTAATTTTTTTTTATTGCTATCGTTTAGGGGCTGTCAGGATCAGGTCGCAAGATATTTCAAAGATTTATCTGTTAATTTATAAGAATATGCTCAAAACGTACTGTAACGACTTCAATTTACACAATGAGAGTTTTTGCAATTCTTTTAATTCTAACATTTGTATGTTTTTTCAACATTTAATGATATTAAATTTAATCCTCCAAAACTCCCCGGAATTTTTATATCGGACATAAAGTGATAGGTGATATACAGGTCAGACATAAATCAACACTTCAAATTGCTAAAATTGCGACAACAATGCCATGGCGCTCTCAACACGAGGCTAAGAAATGTAAGATCATAGTACTACAAATCGTAAACATTAATGTAAATCATGTTAATTACAATAACATGAGCTTATTTTTAAGCTAAAGTACATATTTGGAATGGTAACATATAAATTTAAATAGTATTTTAATGCTAGTATGTGTTATATTCTATTTTTGATACACCTTATTCACACGTACTCGAATAGCTTCTCCCACAAGCACTTTTCGGAAGAAACATGGGTATTCTTCTGCCAATTTTTTTTTAAAATGCTGATGCCATGGCAATTAAATCATGAATAAAATTGAAGTCATCAAAATATTGTATTTAGTTCTGAAAAGTAATAAGCGCATTGGAGATCTGCCAACCTAACGTGGACCAGAAGTAGAAATGGTAATTAATAAGGGGACGACCATTTGATTTTCTGTGTGAGATGTGGGATTGTTTGGGGGAGGAGGATTTTGAAAATGAATATCCTGGCTTGGTACATGTTAATAAAAAAAACGATTTTGCTCAAAAAGAATAATCTGCAATACAAAATGCAGAAATTACTTGTGTACAAAAGTGAAGCCGCGGAAAAAAATAAGCACGAGTAACTACAGATAAAAATGAAAAGTCAATCCGTAAAAAAAGTACCTTGACCCTCCTCCCTAGAGTATCAAATGGTCGTCCTCTAATGCAACGGATAATAATAGTCAAGTGCATTGTTTGGAGTTTTTAGTAGCGAAACATACATTTTGGAGTAGGTCTAAAATTGATATTTTTTTTTCTGCAATAATTTTACAGGGATCTAATTTGTTTCCTGGGAGATAAACAAAACTAAAAAAATGTGAATTTTGCTCCAAATGATTGTTTTTCGTTCGTAAAGTTTAAAATTCTCCGCTTAATTGACTGATGTTTCTGACTGTATGGGTATTCGAGAAAAATAAATCTTTTTTTTTTTTTCATGGAGATTTTTTTTTAGTTAAAACTATGATATTAAGCAGAAGGAACATTGAAGTGTTGTCAATGTAAGAAAGCTGTCGTAAGTTGTGTACGTTGAGCGTACACAGAGGATTATATATACTCTGATTTATTGGGTGTTGCTTTCATAACGTCCATTGGCAAATATTTCATGCGTACTGCAACACCTTTTAAAGACCTTTACTTTATATATCAACAAATTACAGGAGGCGAACGTGAAGAATCTAAGTATATGTATTTATTAATCAAATTTTTCATTATTTGTGGGCAGACATTAGGTTTACTTGTACATGATTTATCTATGGGCAGTATATACAACCAAAAACAAATACAATTTTATATTCAGTTAACTTGATATGCGTTCCATAAACAACAATTGGTCTAGCGAATTGTTAAATTACACCGAATAAATGCGATATGGACAAGATAAGAATGCAGTACATTAAATTTTAATTACCAAAATACCAAACATATGCCATTATACACGGTTCATTGTGATAAAATACAGCCTGTATTAATATTACATAATCGAATCAATTGGGTGGGGCGCGTTTCATCTATATAATGTCTCAAATAATTATCCGTTTTGGGATTGTTATCATATGTTGCATATTATTAAAACTTTTTTCCTTGTTCGACCTTGTCCAACATTTGCCGTATTTTGACAGTAGAATGATAAGGTAATTAGAACCCTCTTGGAAAAATAAACCTTAACCAAATAGGTTCAGGCCAATACATCATATTATATAAACATTCCGTAGTTTGACAAAATTCCAACTTCTTCTATATGATTAGAATTGAAACGTCAGTCATTGTATTTTGACAAAGCAGGGTGTTATTTGTGATCATCCTGAAGATAATTTTCGCGTGCTCTTGATCCCCTTTCTTCCAATCATTGGCAAGGGATCAATATTTTTTTTTCAACACCACAATCAATGTTTTTCAAATATTGTTTAATCAAGGAATCGTATGAATTCAAAATTGCACTACTTTGTAAAGGGGTTTTTGCAGAGACGTTTTTATGGAAATTGATTTGAGTTATAATTTCCAATGACGAAAATGGGTTAACGCAAATGAAATGAAGAACCATTTCAATGAGTCTAATCATTAGTTTTATATTTACGGAGGTACCAACCTACGCATACAACCCTAAACCAATCAGTAACGTCCGAGACAATAACATTCCGATAATGCAACACTATTTCCGAATTAGTTCTTTGACGCAGCATTAACCAAAGATAACGACAACACTCGAATAGATCGGGAAATTCATTAAGAAATGAAGACTTTTCCTTCTTCTAAAATATTAAAAAAATCTTCTAAACTTAAATGCTGCTGAATAATGAAAGTATCCTTTCTATATAGATATAAAAATAAGGAGATGAGGTATGATTGCCAATGAGACAACTACATGTATCCACCAAAGTTCAAATAAAGTGGATATAAGCAATTATAAGCAACCGTACGGTCTTCAACAATGAGAAAAACCCATGCCGTATATCTCCATTTAATGGAAATTAGTACGCAAAGTAGTAATATATATTTATTTTTAAAATAAATCTATTTAGCGTTTATATATTAACATATTCTGTTATAATCTACGTCATACATTTTAGTACTTCACCTCTGATCAGTAGCTTCTTTGATACATCATGGCTGACATAACATGTAAAATTTTGTCACAAATAATTAAATAGATTTCAAAGAATAATTATGTCTATGTTCAAATTCATAAAATTTTATTTCTGTGTTACAGCTTGTGCCAGGTACCTCGTTGAAAGGATCGGAAAACATCCTTGGCTCTGACATCGTTGTTATGATAATAAGTTTTGATTGTTAAATATTTAATGAAATGTACCCTGTATTAAGATACCATAGTAAGATGGCTTTATGTTACATGATGTTTAGTCAGGTGATGTTGATAATGAAACAGACTACCCTTTTCTCCGCCATAGCATCACATTCGATGTAAAGTTTCCAGTCATAACATGACTTGGGGTTTGGATGGGGAACCTTCATTTCTATTTTTTATGTCATTTTTCTCTATTCTTTATATTGTTTGTTCATAATGACATTATTCTCTATTCTTTATGTTTTAACACCTCATTATACTCTATTCTTTATTTGTTTTGCCTATTTTTCTCTAATTTTTTTTCCGGCTCGTTTTTCTGTAGTTTTGGTCCATTATTCTCTATTCTATGTATCCCATCCAGACTCTCATTACTGGTAGAAACGAGGAGATTTGAAAAAAATAAATAAATTTCACCTGGTCACATGTTCATGGATATGATGGATACACATCAATGAGATAGTAACCCAACGACACAAATAACCAAAAGTTATGTGCCTGTCCGAAGTGAGGTTCAAGGAACGTTTACACTGGTTGTCTTTAGTTATGTCTAAATGGTTTCCGTCATTTAGGGAGGTTGGTTCTGACTTCATAAATTTGTCAGTTAAACCTATTCACTTTTTTTTTGTAGACTACATAAAGGAACAAACAAGAGCTTATTACCTATTGATAGACACTTATCTATTGTTGAAAACCGTATGTTGACCGCTAGATATCTTTTAATTTTTGTCGTTGGATTGCTGCCTAGTCGACGTATACCCCACTTCCCAGTTTATTCGTGGTAAACTCACTAATTAGCATTAACGTACACCGTGACCTTTGTTGTTTCGTTACCTGATCATGTGACACGTCTTTTTGCATCAAACATGTGTTAAATAATATCAAAATATTGTATCAAAATATTGTCGTATGGTATTTTATCCATTTTGCTTATTAACCTTGAAAACCTTATATACCATTTAACCAAAAGCAAGTTTTTGGCAAAGTAAAACTGTGTATTGTCTTTTTAATTCATATTTTGCCTTGTGTATCTGCCAAAGAAACAAAACGTAGTACGTACCGAATGGGACAAGAAGTTTGACCAGTATAACCTTTGGAAATGATAACCAGTTATTAAGGATGACTATAAAACTGACACATTGACATTTTAGATATTTTCTTTCAAAACAATTTAAACTGACAGATAATTTCTTGTGACACATTAGTATGAACTGTCGAAAAACAAAAATCTGTTCTAGGGTCAACTTTGACCGGCCTGGCTGCGGACATTCAATTCAAAGTTTTGGTGGAGTGTCAGGCTGTCCGTCTATACGTTCATGCGTCTTCGTTGTTGGCTTGATGTTCAGAAAAAAAACTGTCTTCTTCCATCATTAAACACCAGACTCTGTTTTTAAGCACAAGCAAAATGCTCTGTCTGCTCTTTTACTGTCAGAAATTAGCTAATTTTTTTTTAAATACTTTACTTTTTCCATGATAGCAACCAGAATCTACATATTGTTATCACATGATATCCAGCAATGACCAATTTATCCCATACAAGTGTTCCTTAATTAAATGTTTAGGTTGGATGCTCTGAGTCTCTGATTTTCAATGTGTGGTTTTAAACGCTATTTATCGTTACCGTTTTCAAGTGAAAAGGGTAATAAGTAATTCTATTTGCTTCATATTGCTTTACCTTCAATTCAATTAAATGTTTGACATATAAATATAATTAAGGTTTTTTGGTTTAGTTTATATATATGTATTGTGTTTTTCTACATTTTCAGCATGTGATATCTTAGGAAATCTATTGGCTACATATTGTCTCCGACATTCAGTTATTTACGACATTCAGTTGTTTACGACATTAGTTAACCCAAATACGGTTCATATTAGTTTGCGACTTTAACAAAAATAGTATCAGTTTCAGAATGACAAATGACAACGGAGGTCAGTTTGAAGTTAAATTGAATATAACACAGTTCACACCCTTTTATCCTCTGATTTAAACCACTACTCTTTATCATACCAGATAGAATGGCTGAATATGTACCCTATAATCAAGCTCAGGTGACACACTACAACAAAGGACACTTTGATTGCTTGATTTGACACAGAATCGTTCTGATTTCAAATTTTGCAAAGTTGAAAGCACCCAAGTGCAGAGACCTATGATTATCGAAATGTATCAGCAAGCAAAACGATAACTGAATCTGCACTTAATCGAATTATTTGCATCAGTAAACCTTAATAGAAAAATAAAGAAATACTCAAAGAAATCCGTAAATGAAAGAAGTGTGGTATAAATTTACAGTGACCTACTTTTAGAAAACATATGCAAAAATAAAAATAGCAAAGATTGATGAAGAAATTAACCTGCTCAAAACAATTTGCATAGGTAAAAGGTGATTTGTGACTAAATGTCTCTTTGTATATGTAAATGGCATTATTTGTCGCTGGTATGAAAAGAAATTTTCACTGTTGATGCAACTGGAATGCTTATGTGAGTTTGAATTCATTTCTTTTACAACCAAACTCGTACATGTGTTGGCTTAATTTCTTGTTACTGCTCAGTTTTTAGAGTGAATTTTACAAAGATCTATTATCGCACAGGTGAACAGATGCTTACTTTGGATGATTCTACACAAGTTTACATGAGTTTCACATAAACAAATTATGTTTTTGATACCATATATATTTTTTACTCTTCATAGAAGACAAATAAACTTTACCAGTTGCAAGTATCTACTTTAGGTTATTTTGGGTGCGATGTGACTTATAGTTTATATTTTACCAGTTGCTTCATGTTTTGTTTTTTCATATCTGAAAGCAGATTTGGAAAAGTTTAAAAGATACTTAATGAAATGATGCATTGAGTACAACAATTGA
Organism: Mytilus californianus; assembly: GCF_021869535.1. Classification (NCBI taxonomy): domain Eukaryota; kingdom Metazoa; phylum Mollusca; class Bivalvia; order Mytilida; family Mytilidae; genus Mytilus; species Mytilus californianus. The sequence continues at coordinate 51,530,946 of NW_026262712.1, read as the reverse complement.
TTTTTTTTTAAAGTGATTGAATTTTAGTTGAAAGTGTATAATATGAAGGTTTTACTATAATTTTCAAATAAAACTAGCATTATCAGTGATGATTGAAAATGAGGTTAATGTCAGATGCACCCTGCAAGACAGATATGTACACCTGACAACCATACTAGACACTAAACATAGTTAACCTATTGATTATGGTATCCGAGAAATAGACCTAGTTATGAAAATTGAACATTGACCAATGAACCTTGGAAATGAGGTCAAGGTTAGATTAACCATGCTAGACAATATGTACACCATACAATCATTCAATACACTAATTATAGTTTACCTATTGCTTACAGTATCTGGAAAACAAACATAACCATGAAAACTTGACATTAACTAATGAACCATGAAAATGAAATCAAGGTCAGATGAACCCTCCCAGACAGACATGTACACCTAAGAATCATTCCATGCTCCAAATATAGTCGACCTATTACTTATAGTATTTTGATAAACAGACAAAACCATGAAAACTCAACACTGACTAATGAACCATGAAAATGAGGTCAAGGTCAGATGAATCATACCAGACGTGCATATACACGTTGCAATCATTGTATACATCACATACAGATGACATATCACATAAAGTACTGAAAAAATAGACAAAAACAGAACAAAAGTAAGATTGACCAATAAACCATGAAAATGAAGTCAAGGTCAGATGAAACTTGCCAGTTGGACATGTACACCTTACAATAATTTCATACACCAAATATAGTTGCCCTGTTGATTACAATTTAGGAGATAGGGACTTGACCATGTAAAGTTAACCTTGATCACCGATCCATGAATTGAGGTCAAGGTCAGGTGAACCCTGTCTGACGGACATGTAGACCTTGCAAGGAACCCATACACCAATTATAGTTATCCTATTACTCATAAGTGATAAACTCACGTTACAAAACATTTTTTTTTCAAGCAGTCGATGAACCATGAAAATGAGGACAAGGACAATGAACATATTTTTTTTTATGTCAGACGGAAACTTCATAAAATAAGGCATCTGCATACAAGGTATGAATAATCCAGGTCTTCTACCTTCTCTACCGCAGGCGAGACAAAAAAAAGTTCAGTTTTTAAAATGATTTCGCTAGATTGACTTTTGGGCTACCATGTATCGATGGTTGGTACTTGTTTCAAAATATTATCGATTTTATTCGAATTTATGAAATACAGTAATGCATATGTCAGATCAAAGATAAGCACAAATTAATACACACCGTAGACCGTTTGTTAAAAAATTGACCCCATTCAACTTTTTTTAGTTTATTTGACATGCAGGAGTTCTGGATGGGGTTTAAATAATAGAGAATAATAGGCAATGGATTCAAAATAAATGGTGAAGAAAATGAAAAATAGAGAAATAATGGGGAACTGAAATATATAGAATAGAGAATAATGGACAAAAAAACAAAGAATATAGAATAACAGCCCAAAATATTAAAGAAAACAAAAATGAAGGACCCCACCCATCCAGACCCTCATACAGTTTCTCGATTTATACAACTTTTCATTCATAAACATCGTTTGTCGTGTCCTGATTTCAAGATGAATTATTTTACGCCCTTTATTAACCCTGGCTGCTCAGATTTATTCAACATCTATAGTATTGGACCATATTCTATTCAATGGATCATAATACACAATTTTGATATAGTAATTAAAGTTTCAAACTTTTAAATAATTAATTAATTTCTCGCATTCCATGAATCATTTGACTAAATGTGTAAAATGATGCATTAAGTAATCGTATCTTGTGTTTTGTTTGTATTCATAAAGCTCTCAGTCAGCGTTGGATGACATATACATCATGTGTTTGTAAAACGAACTCTATTTACGCGCGGAAGATCAAATTTCCGTTCCTAAGTAAACCGGTACAGTATCCCATTGCGCTTTATTATCTAGGGAATTAATGCCATCACGATCTATTACAACATTCCAACAACATAGATATTCATATTTTAAATTATTCATAAGTTTGGACCCGTAAGATGCTCCATTACATTTCACTCTAGGAACCCTAAATATCTGATTCAGTATAAACTTCGATCATCGTCTCATCCTTAGGTCAAAATGCGATCATATAATTTCTCTCTTCCAGAGGTCCAAAGGTGAGGATGAAATTCCTCTGTTCCTTATGTCTAAATGTGATTATGAAAATCGTCTCTTCCTGAGGTCCAAATGTGATGATACGATTCGTATCTTTCTGAGAACCAAATGTGATGATGAAAATCGTCTCTTCCTGAGGTCCGAATGTAATTATGAAAATCGTCTCTTCCTGAGGTCCGAATGTGATGACGAAAATCGTCTCTTCTTGAAGTCCAAATGTGATGATGAAATCGTCTATTCCTGAAGTCCAAATGTGATGATGAAAATCTTCTCTTCTTGATGTCCAAATGTGATGATAAAATGTGTTATTTTCTGGGTCCAAATGTGATGATGAAAATCGTCTCTCCCTGAAGTCCAAATGTAATGATGATTTTTTTCATTTTCTGAGGTCTTAATGTGAGGATGAAATCAGAACTATTTGACATACTTGAATGGTTTTTTGTTTTTGTTTTTGCTTTTTCTGTTTTTCTCATTACATGTCACCACAGCCTGCCTTTAACAAAAGATAATCTACAGTTCCTAAAACGACTTATTATCTTATGTTTCGACCTTAAGTTACCAAAGGTGAAACTGGATCTACAAATTTGATTTGATGCTATTGGTTTTTCGAAAGTATTTCTAACGTTTATTTTTTGTACTTGCACCTTTGTTCTGTAAGATATGCTAATCAAAAATAAAACAATTCAAACACACCCAGTTTTATGTGCGTGTCCTTAATCGGTAATCTCGTCATTGTTTTTTTTTCATTGTTGTCTTTTTTAATTGAATGATTTCTGATAGTCTTTGTCTCTTTTAAACCTGTTCACAACTCATCTATAGACTGGGAGAATTTAGAATTTGAGATTGTGTAAAGAGGTTTGTCTATTGTAAGGTACCTGGTGTTGATTTTAACTGACTTTTTATCTGTTAGGAATAGTGTCTCATTCAATTACACCTAACGTGCGCTTTTATTCATGTATGTATTGCAATACCGATTTTAGTACACCCGAGTCGTTTTTTGAATGACTTAATCGAGTGCACTCCAGAATCAATCGGCAGACCTCGGCAGAATCCGGTACCATACTTCGAACTATAATCTGCCGAAGTATGCCGAATGCTCGAGACCAAATGTTTTGGAATCCAAATACAAATAGGTCATCTGAATCAATAGCTTCATTTTGGACATTTCCTTTCTCATAAAACATTCTAGTTATTCAAACTAAAACCATTATATCATTATATTCGTGCAGATATAATAACAAGTACAAACCTGTTATTATATCTGCACGAATATAATGATTATAACGTTTTAGTTTAACATTAAAACCGACCAGATTTCTACAGATCAGCAAACACTGAGCAAGTTAAATTTTGACAGCGAAAAATGAAACCTTGATTTTAGTACAATTACATAATTCATTTTCTTGAAATTTAATAATTAAAAAAAAATAGTTTTATTCATACTAACAACGAAGCACTCATTTCTTTTTGAATTAGCTCCAAGTCAATGTTAAATATTCTCTTCTAGAATAGTATAGATTTTATTGTTCGCTATAATGTACATGTATCAAAGAAATATATTTTCGAAAACAGTTTAATCAGATAATCTTCATATTTAAAAAAAATGTTCTACCACACCATATTTAGAGACGAAAATTACGATTGTCGCTGGAAAAGTTTGTGAATATGAATTATTAAAATAAAACCGAAACACTTTAAGTCAAATATTGTTAATTCCCTGTTGTTGCATGTGCACTTTAAGAATTAAGGTTCAGCTTAGTAAACGAAAATTCACACTGAGTTCAAAAGCATTTTATATTTGGTGGTCCCTTCAGTCACACTGAGATAAAAGCCATCCGAATAGAAAACGCTTTGTTGTTCTTATCTGTTATCATTATAAAGTTACATGTTCATAAAAGCTATATTTTATTTAAAATTATCATTTTATAGTAGTAATCTTTATTTCAAAGTGTGAAATCAAAAGCGTTTTTAATCCGGATTTCAACGGAATCCTGTTTGCGATTTATTGTTATCACCAAAGGTGCACTGTGTCATTTAGTCAAACGCACACAATTATTCAGAAACCATTAAAATAACGACCTTTGTATAATATAAATATCATATGGCTTGACTTTTATCCTATCCAGATTGATTTGGCTACAAATTTAGTGACTTTTATGACCTCTTAGATGTTTATATAATCCCAAAGTTTATAATCTCCTTACGCTGGTATGTGAGAAAAACTGTCACCGTCCATTATGAGAAGCAACCATAAAATTAGCACCGTGACCGCAAAGGTTACATTACAACAGAGGATACCTTTATAATAAAACATGGAGGAAAATCTTTATAAAGCATGTTCAAACACTCATTGAATGTGAACTGAAAGCAGCGAATAATAGATAACATCATAAAGCGGTGGGCAATTGTAGTCGTTTCCAAACAAAAAACAAAACAAAAAACAAAAAACAAAAAAAAATTGGCAGAGTTATTTTAAATTGTCGTTGACAGTCCCTTCCATTGATAAGAGGATGTTTCTGCACTATCCTACTTTTCATTTTATTGTTCCTTTCATATATACGTAATATATATAAAATTGAGGATAATAGATGAAGACTGAGTGAAATTGCCGTATAGTTTATTAAATATTTAGATACAGTGTAAACGTTTTTTTTTTTAACTTAGTTCATATTCAATACATTTTCTGTACAATATCTGACACATAGACACTTAATTGTCTATTGGGAAGTCCGTATGTTCAGCTCCAAATGTCCGGTTTAAGTCGTTCTGTTTCTGTCTCGTTTACGTGTACCAAAAACATCATTTTAACATATTGTCGATACTTAAAATTGATTATGTTTACCGATATTTTGAATAGTCCGTCGCAGATTTTAGAAATTACCATAGGAATGTTTGACTTTGACTACCTATTTTTAAACTTTACTGCATGATTAACCAATTAGATTGACCAATTCAGAGAAATTGCGTTCTTTCTGACGTCCTGATTGACCCAGGCGTCATAAACGAGAACGCTGATACGGCACAACATTATTTACGCCGACCGGGGTTTAATTTTTATATGATCTAGTGAAGTGTTTTCAAATATATATTTTTATCGTCATTTAAATAGATACTGGTTTGTTAATTAACTATTGCAATGCAATGATGATTTTCAACTTGAACCAAAATGACGCTTTCAATTGTAGTATTTTGTTGTTATACGGGTTATTACTGGGTCGAATACACAGTTGATACATATTATGATTATACAGATTACATGCAAATATGCCTATTTAAAATATTGCAATTTGATCGTTTATCAGATGATCTCATTGTATACCTTTTCCATTGTTTTGTTGACGTGTCTATGGTTTTGACATTTTCAGCTTGTTAGGTGGTTCTCTCCGAGCACTACAGCTTCCACAACTAATAAAACTAGCCGAAAAGAGTGATGAAAATGGCGTTAAAACAAAAATCAATAAAAAAAACCAATTTAATAAGTTACACGAATGACCCAAACTCATCCGAAAACTCCTGACAGTAAAAAATCATACTGTTGAATGTAATTGAGTTCTCCAGGACGTACATCTGCGCATTGAACTTTGTGTTCTACATTTCGTTGAAAACAGCACAAAACCATATCATCTTCAATAGCCTTTAAATGGTAAAATCTGACCGATTTGATTTTTTTGCACCATTAAAGTAAATTTACGTCTTAAGTCGCACGTCGTCTTTCTTTATAAATCATTGTTGTATAGGAAGAGTTACCTTATACTTTATTTATTTCTTATTTTTGGTAACAAATAATCTAGAAAGACTTTTTGTTTCCTCGTATTGCATTTCAATTTAAATCATTCATTATATCTTGCATTGCAATGGTGACCATGCAAATTATAGATAGTAGATACGAAACTAAAGACATGTATTCCTTGTAAAGCAGGTCAAGTTAGATATCATACATAATTATATATGGGGCAAGTTTGACTTTTAAATGGCGACAAAATGGACAGAAGCTGCATAAAAATAGCAAATGAATGTATGTCCCGGGAAATACAATATTTTCAGATTATAGGGATTCTCAAATGCCTATCAAAATGTTTTTACATACATATGAATAACTCTAAATAACAAATCTTCATATACAATTTAAATGCTTTTCATTTCTGTTTTATTAGTGGCTTTTTGTGCAAAAGTACATACATGTATATAAAATTAAAACAACTGTCATACAAGTGGAAGGTTGAGCTAGCTATAAACCAGGTTTAATCCACCATTTACTTTGGAAAATGCCTGTACCAAGTCAGGAATATGACAGTTCCATTAGTTGATAAAGTCTAACGTTTGATTTTGTAAGTTTTTATGGACTTTGAATATACCTTGTAGCTAGATATAAACTATCATTTAAAAAAATGATAAACCTGCCAACAAATCCACTCACCATTGATGGTAGGTAACTGTTAGCATCCAGCTCCGAAACAGTCCTGACGTTACTTTGGTCAGTGTAGCGAAGCAGAGACGAAGTTACCACTATTTCGGAGTTCGGAAAGCTCCACTACAATGAAAGTATATAATACTCCAAACAAATAGAGCACAAAAATACTAACATGTTATTTTGTCATTGTTTTTTAGTATGTCACTCTTTAGATAATGTACATTTTCATTTAACTGATAAAGTGGTGGATTTACGAAAAAGGCAAGCTAAATCGAGATTTTTGTAAGAGCCATGATGTCGCAAGGTCCTAAAAGTCACCAAAGGTTTCTCAGTTTGTCAGATAAAAAATATATCTTTTCTGGTTGGATAGGATATGCAAAAAAGCATTAAAAAGCTTCGAAACTTGGAATAATATACACCCATTGAAATAAAGAGGATTGTGAAAGAGTGATCAATCAGACAACAAACCAACAATACAGAAGAAGATTTAATTTCTATAATTGATATGCTTTGTTGTGTTATTTTTGACTCGACGCATGATTCGTACATCACTTAAGATGTCAGAGTGGTATCATCCATGGGCATGCATTCAATCCATCCTCATCCTTTCTCCTTTTATCCATTCTCATCCTATCTTGTCTTATCCATTCTCGTCCTCTCTCGTCTTATCCATTTTTATCCTATCTTGTCTTATCCATTCTCATCCTATCTTGTCTCATCCATTATCGTCCTCTCTCGTCTTGTCCGTTTTTATCCTTTCTTGTCTTATCCATTATCATCCTCTCTCGTCTTATCCATTCTCATCCTATCTTGTCTTATCCATTCTCATCCTATCTTGTCTCATCCATTATCGCCCTCTCTCGTCTTGTCCGTTTTTATCCTTTCTTGTCTTATCCATTATCATCCTCTCTCGTCTTACAGAAGAAGATTTAATTTCTATAATTGATATGCTTTGTTGTGTCATTTTTGACTCGACGCATGATTCGTACATCACTTAAGATGTCAGAGTGGTATCATCCATGGGCATGCATTCAATCCATCCTCATCCTTTCTCCTTTTATCCATTCTCATCCTATCTTGTCTTATCCATTCTCGTCCTCTCTCGTCTTATCCATTTTTATCCTATCTTGTCTTATCCATTCTCATCCTATCTTGTCTCATCCATTATCGTCCTCTCTCGTCTTGTCCGTTTTTATCCTTTCTTGTCTTATCCATTATCATCCTTTCTCCTTTTATCCATTCTCATCCTATCTTGTCTTATTCGTTCTATTCCTATCTCTTCTTATCCATTCTCATCCTATCCCGTCTTATCCATTCTAATCCTATCTCGTCTTATCCATTCTCATACTGTCCCGTCTTATCCATTCTCAACCTCTTTCGTCTTATCTATTCTCGTACTATCTCATACTCTCTCGTCTTATCCATTCTTACCCTATCTCGTCTTATCAATTATTGTCCTATCTTGTCTTATCCATTCTCGTCCTATCTCGTCTAATCCATTATTATCCATCTCATCTCGTCCTATCTTGTCTTATCCCTTCTCGTCCTATCTCGTCTTATCCATTTTCGTCCTTTCTCGTCAAATCCATTCTAATATTATCTCGTCTTATCGATTCCCAAACTATCTCGTCTTATCCAATTTCATTCTATCTCGTCTTATCGATCCATTCTCAATACATTCTATTGCGTCTTATCCATTCTCGCCATATCTCGTTTTATCCATTATCGTCCTATCTCGTCTTATCCATTCTCATCCTATCTCGTCTTATCCATTCTCATCCTATCTAGTCTTATCAATTCTCATCCTATCTCGCCTTATCCATTCTTATCCTATCTCGTCTTATCCATTCTCACAATTATCGTCCTTTCTCGTCTTGTCCGTTTTTATCCTATCTTGTCTTATCCATTCTCATCCTTTATCATCCTCTCTCGTCTTATCCATTCTCATCATATCTTGTTTTATATGTTCTATTCCTATCTCTTCTTATCCATTCTCATCCTATCTCGTCTTATCTATTCTCGTACTATCTCGTCTTTTCCATTCTCATACTGTCTAGTCTTATCCATTCTTTCCCTATCTCGTCTTGTCCATTATTGTCCTATCTTGTCTTATCCATTCTCGTACTATCTCGTCTAATCCATTCTCATCCTACCTCATCTAATCCATTCTCATATTATCTCGTCTTATCGATTCCCAAACTACCTCGTCTTATCCAATTTCATTCTATCTCGTCTTATCGATCCATTCTGAATACATCCTATTGCGTCTTATCCATTCTCGTCATATCTCGTCTTATCCATTCTCGTCCTTTCTCGTCTTATCCATTCTCATCCTACCTCGTCTTATCCATTCTATTCCTATCTCGCCTTATCCATTTTTATCCTTTCTCGTCTTATCCATTCTCAACCTATCTCGTCTTATCCGTTCTCATACTATTTCGGCTTTTAGCCAGTTTCAACTCATTTCATTGTCAATCAATCCATTTTTTGATCCAACACATAGAAATAGCCAGCATTTAATAATCATTTTCCATAACAAAAATAGGACAGTCGAATTACTCATATACAACTTCAAATGCATTGATATATATTTAATCTATCATGTCAGCGAATAACCTTTATTGCCCCTAATTTATGCTTTTAAATAATGCAGTGGTGGAAAAGGACTTATTCTAGTCTTACAACGGGTTTGTTTAAGATTTAGACGATTATATCTAACTTATTAAACTTTTGAATTTGATCAGATAAATGCATACTTTAGTCAAAGGATAAGTATTCGTACATAAATTTTGTATCTTGTTTCTTTGTTAGGGTATCATCTTTACAAATAGCTCGGCCCTATCAAGCTGACTATCGCGTGAAATCGGAATTTTGAGCTCTTATCGTATACGTGAAGAAGACATTTTCCTCCTTAGATTACATCTTTTTGTAAGTAGAAAAATTATATAATATGCAAACTTAGTGTGAGGTAAATCCATTCAAATACAGTGAAGAGATAACAGTGTAAGCCAATGTCATTCTTCGTAAAGTTGTGAAAACATTCTTTTACGCTACGAATAAAATGTCAGTTACGGAACTGGTTTTTGTTCTTCTCCTGGTTTTTGTTTCATGTGCTCATATTCAGGTGTTTTTAATTTGTTAAAAACACATTGTCGGGAACTTGTTTCCGTGGTTCTGCAGCCAATATCGTGTATATGATACATCTAACTTTTTTTAAACAAATGTGTACAAATTATCTTTATCATGTCTTATAAAGCCCAGCAACTCTAGTATAACTATTTGAAACACCAATTTGCAGGTTGCCATGTTAAACATACCCCACTAGTAATTCAAATGATCGTATATACAAGATATAATATTTTAAAACGAAAGTTAAGTACTGTAAAAGTCGTATTGTAAGATAAAAGTGTGATCACTAAACATATATGCTACGGTTCCCTGTGCTACTGAAAGTCCTTCTGAGTACCAAATACACTCTGGACCAACTACTTTTAGTCTTATTTTTATCAATACATATGTAATAATTACAATAACTGGAATACTTATTGAGAAATAAAGAAAATTAATCAGCGGCAAATCAGTCTTTTATTTACGAAGTAAAGTCGCGAGACATATCAAAGTAACAGATTTTTAGTTAACATTTTAGGAACTGGCACATTGTATTATGCCTGTCCCAAGCCTGTAATCCAGTTGTTGACGTTGGTTACTGTCTGCCATTCTTGTTTTTCGTTACGTGTTTGTCATAAATCAAACCGCTGTTTTTTTAAGTTTGAATTGATTCACATTTTCTCATGTATAGGCCGTTTATGGCTCGGCATGACTTAACTGTACTGGTTTTTCTCACTATTAAGGCTGTACGGGGACCTATAATTGCTTAAATTCACGTCATTTGGACTTTTGTGGATAGCTTGAGAATTTAATAATAATTTTGCCGCTTGTATTTAAAATCGAGAAGATGTCGAAGGAGGGACAACTCGAAGTGAAAATATAATTTGTAATTAAGTTGAACAATGATGGTATGGGAATACAAATCAGTGCATATACACGTTTGGTTATAATTAGTTTAAACTATCAGATAAACTTTTTAATAACAAACAAATAAGGAAAAAGAATAAGATATAACACCAAAGTTCGTGACAATGATAGCCCGTTTGTTACGCTTTTGTTAAAACTTACTAAAAATAACGGAGGGCTTCTAATGTATCAAAATAGTAACATATGAACTAAAGATTAATTATAATTTATTGATAACAATTTTAATTAACTGTAAGACTGTAAATCTGTCAAAATCAAAGATGTCTTGACTTATTAAATCGTCGAGAGAACGACAATCATTGTTCAAACGCATTAATGACTGAGTGGCATTGTGAAACATTTAAAAGACTTTGGTCTAAAACTGTCCGCCATTACCATATATCATTTTAGAGATGATATCTTGTTAATTCCCATTACATACTTGAGTAGGATTGCAGATATGCGAATTAAATCAAAGGTGCCATCTTAAAATAGTAGGAACCTCTGTCAAAATTAACACCTAAGGTGACAACCCGGGGATAAATTGTCCGACACTTCGTCACGTGAAATAAATGTATGGTTCACACTTATTAATTATTAATTATCCATAATTATAAAGGTATTTGGTTTTCATTGTCATTATTGTAGGTCTAGATATAACACATTGTCATAATGAACTTTTTTGTTTCAGATGGGGGACAGAGAAATAATTTTGTAGACCTCCATCTCAACAGTTACGTGGCAACAAGATTCCTGTCAATGTATGTAATATCACTGGGGGAAATAGATAGGACAAAATATTGACAACATAATTTAAGACATGATCTATCTGTACCCTGGACCTATACTATAGAAACATGCCTTAGTTCCAGTCTGTCCCTGTCAGGAATATGACCTTAGTTTTCTTTTTGTCCCATCAATTGTCATGTAAATGCTTTTGCCTTAATTACTCTCAAAGATTAGTACTTTCAATATATATGCGAAATAAGGACATTGTGATTTCCAATCGTTATTTATCATGTAGTAAGTCAAATAATGAATTGTAATCCTTAAAGGAAAATTGCAAAGCTGCAGCTACTTTTTGTCAAACGTTAATTTTTGTGGGCATTTTTACCTATTATGTCTGTTTGTTTTGTTCACACATCGTTGTCAATATAATGGAATTTTATACGACTGTCATACAACTGAAAGGTTTAGCTACCTATAAAACCAGGTTTAATTCACCATTTTCTACATAAGAAATGACTGTACCAAGTCAGGAATGTGACAGTTGTTATCCTTTCGTTTGATGTGTTTGAGCTTTCGATTTTGCCATGTGCTTAGGGACTTTCCGTTTAGAATTTTCCTCGGAGTTCAGTACTTTTGTTATTTTATAAAAAAAATGTTATTATAAAATGTTTAAACATTATAGGTATTAGACATGAAAGAAAAATCTTTAATGAAGAATGGTATTTCATTAACACCGAAACTATTTTATTGTTGCTTCTTTAAAAAATCATATAAGATATGACTTGTAACTCAAAACTTGTTTAATCCCACCGGAGGTGCAAAAGTTTTTATTTTTTTCATAAAATACTTGAAGATTATGTCAATCATTTCTTTGTAACTTTTAACATTCACAATATCAACTTTTTGTTTAATTTAGTGACGATTAAGGAAGTTAATGGAGCTCCTGGTCAAAATTGCAAAAATGAAATTATTATTCTATGTTGTCTGTTATTCAAAAACACTGCTTTGATAAAGCATTATTTGACCGCAGATCATGTAGAATATATGAATTGAATGAACAATTAAAATCTGAAACGAGCCTATAAGTTGTGAATTTTGGAGAGAAAAAAAAACAATAAGGCGAATGTTTTGCGAGTTGTTTATTACATTATAAGAAAACCAGCTATCAATATATTATAATACTCTTTTAATTATGATATTAATCCATGCACATTCGATAGTTACAAAAAATGGAGCTTAACTTCGAGTGGATAAATTTATTAACGGAGTATTTAGGTGAATCTTTAATTAAATATTATAAATGAATGTAACTGCAAGTTTTTAGTCTTTTATTTTCAAATTGTAACAACTCAATTTCTATGTAGTTTATTTACATTTTGCAAATATCTCTCACAAACACCTCCCTTGTTGTTTAACATACCAGTCATATTTGAAAAGATTTTAAGCGTGATTTTCATCATTTTCAACAGTAACCTCATAAGGTCATCTTGTATCTCTTTTGAAACAAAGAAGGTTGTTTAAACCGTATAAAAGCCTATGTCTATTGCTTTTGGTATCGACGTATTAATCCGTAACGTCAGTTTAATAATCTTGGGTATCATCAGTTCATCCGCATAAATGAAATAGTCCTATCATTGACAATCTAGACCAATGTTGACTCGTGAGTATTTTAAATTTATCTCAATCTAAAATAGTTGGCATTTGCTGAATACTTTTAGGTACAAAGTAATTAAACGTAACTGGTAATACACAAATGGTTGTAGATTACGTTTTACAAAAAAACATGTCATGCGCATTCTGTGTGAGGATGAACAGTAAATAGCTTGGCCGTCCTTCAAACTGAGTAAATATTAATACAAATACCGCAACTTAATAAATCTTTACTATGCAAAAATCTGTTTTCTCCATTATATGATTGCAGTTTCGATGGAGTTATTGGTAGTCCCACGTTTAATTCAGCTAGTATAAGTTGAGTATAGAGTTTGAGATATTTTGAAACTTGTATGTCGCATTTATATTAATAATTGAAGATTGAATTTTGACCTCGAGCTCTATTCTTCTTTTATGGGTTTTTCCATGTTGAAATATTTTTATTGTATTGGTGTTCATAATCACAATCATCTGCTTTCCAAAAGAGTTCTTTCGTGCTAGGTCGTGAGATAACAGGCAACTCAGCATTTGAGGTGCCCACATTAACTATAAATGTATAAGTTGCATTTTTTTATACTTTGCAGCATTAGTTTATACTTTTACAATTAAATCAAGATCAAACAAATTGTACCTTGGGCTATTGCTCTCAAATGATGCACCGCTTTAAGTATTTGGTAAACGTGATGGATGTGAAAACACAACAATCGGTAAAGCATGATCACATGAAGCTTAATATAAAATTTTCATAAAGCTCTGATTTGTAGTTACTGAGAACAATGATGAAACTTTCATATCTTAGATGGGTGTTTTATGAAAGAACAAGAACGTATTCGGTAAAACGATGGATGCGAAAATAGTATCGCATGCTCAGATAAAGTTTGATGCCAAATTTAGGAAGCTCTAATTTCTAGTTTTTGAAAACATTGGACGAACATTTCATGGCAAGGAAGGACAGATGTACGGAAGGATATAAACCAGTATAACTCCTCTTTTAGACCGGATATAATGATATGAAAACAAACCCATTTGTGCAAATTCCCGATTTGAAAAAGAAGTGCTAAAACTTGGACAATATGGTCGATATTTTATTAATTATCGGTTAAATTTTGTCATAATTAGAATATTTCATACAGGTTTCACATTTGTAAAACCCTATATAATACATGTAACACATACATATTAGCCATACATGTTTATGTTTTACATATGTAAGCCGCATATATGAATACGTCGTGTTTATCTTCCACATTTGTTTTTAACGACACTTGAGAGTCGACGTAGAATTACATGTGGCTAACAGAAAAACTTTAGAAAGCTTATATTTGGTTAAACAAATAGGAAATGCATATCAAGGGTCCAGTGTTTCTTTATTGGTGTGATATTATTGGTGCCTTTATTCTAGTTTATAAATTTATGTAATGGTTATAAAACAATGGTCACAACTCTCTTAGGCAAATGTGTTTGCTGTTCTTGTATATCCTTTATATTCTATGCCTTGCAAACTTTTGGTCTGGATCGTTCCATATTATGGTTCTTCCAGGCACACGCTTTATGTATACGGAAATCATAGCATTTGTCATAATTGATATAAAGTAAAGAACAGACTTACCTGTAAATCAGTGGTTGTCTATTTTGCTGGCTGGCGTATTTGCATTTCCTTTATTGTTCAAGCATAGAACCTGTCGTTTGTGGCGAAAGATACCAAAGGGACATTCAAATTCATAATTGGAAAAAATAAACTGGCAACGCCATGGCAAACAACGAAAAAAAGAAAAAAACAAAAAAACAAACAAACAGCAGTATACAAAAAACATCATAGAAAAAACTAATAACTGAGCAACACGAACCCCACCAAAAACCGCGGGTGATCTCAGGTGCCCGAGAAGGATAAGCAAATTCTGCTCCACATGTGTCACCCTTCGTGTTGCCCATGTTAGTACAAACCCGGTGATAAATCTGATTCGTTAGGTCATACTCGGGGGGAAAGAGGACGGGATTGTGGTTACGAAAATTGGAACATATCCGTCGTCTTCTATGGAACAGATATTGTATTTTATCCATATCTTATACTAACGGTTTTCGATGTATGATTAATGTAATAATCTATTCAATTGTTATACTTATATGGCTGTGATTAACATACAACCTCGGTCTATATCTGATTCAGATACCTGAAACTAACTAGATGTCTGGGTTTATTCAGCTTTTCTGTTATTAGGTTTCTATCTTTTTGCAGAAACAGTAAGTAGGAAATACCAAAGAGGAAATTAAAACAATAAGTCTATTTAAACAGACAGCATCATATCCAAAATGGAAACCTACTAAAAGACAAACAACAACAGTCCAAAAAACACTATTATGCAAAAAAAACCCAAAGATTGAACAACACGAACGGTACCTAAACCGGTCGAATTCGGGTGCTTCTGAAGGGTAAGAAGTTTCTGCTCCACTAGAGACACCTGTCATGTAGATCATTGCAATTAAATATTATGAGATAAAATGCATTCTCTAACTAAAGATGGGCTTGTGCTACATATTTTTGGTCATCTGTGACACAACACAAATATAACATACAGTAATAACTTCATTGACGTTCAATTTATTTTTTATCATAGAACAGAAATGAGGAAAATTCCATGATTGTTTCACACCAAAAATGTACCAAAATCAAGGTTTTTTTTTAAAGTCTTCAATTGACAGCTTACATGAAAGAAAAAAAAATGCAAAATACACAATTTTCTTACCATCCAGAATAAATTTTAACTTACAGACTAATAAAAAACATTTAAATATATTTAACAGCGCCATTAAAAAGTCAATAAATCAACACCTCTAATAGTTACATCAATATACTATTAAGATATCATGTAGTACACACTTCAATGTTTATCTCATTTTAATTGCAACAAATTAACAATTTTTTCCGTGTTATTTTCATCTGTCTTGTTATTTGAAAATAATGTTATGTATCCTATGCACCAAAATGACATTTAATATAGCAGTTGCATGTCATGCACCAGTATAATAATAAACTTTGAACAGCTAAATATCTGAGTAATCCAATTCCTTAGTGGATACAATACATGTATACATAGTTATGATGGCACGCGTCATCTTTCTCATGTATTTAAAATTAAATACTGTTTTTGGCAAAAAAGATGAAATTTGAGAAAACTTTGTATTGTCAAATCTTAAAATCTGATTGGAATTCCGACAAATCAGATAGAATTTTTTTGTTTGTTTGGATAATAAGTCGTTAAAAGTATAAGAAACGACATGACATTTTACCAGGTGTTAAGATGAGAACAAAAAAAGGAGACAAACACACACGACGCTTGTCGCCATTAGTATTACAACTTTAAATACACAGGTTCCATAATTATCCTTTATTTTTGTAATAAATAAATTATTTAAACTTTGATTATAGCTTTGTAAAAAAGTATTTATTTTCCATTCTCCTGTGGGTCACAAAGACGAGTGATTCAGTTTAATCTTAGACGGCTCGTCTATTTTATTTTGACAATGAACAAGCGTTGACAATAGGAACTGTTGTTTGAAATTTATTCAATATCATTATTATTTTTAAGGTCCGTAATAAAAAAAAGTACTAGTATTAAAAAAATACCGGATTCCAAGGTAAATTAAACAAGAGGCTGTCAGAGTGACAGCAAACCGGATTTTCCTGCACAGGTCGAACCCTGAACAGTTGAGCAAGTATGGACACAACATTTAAGCTTAAAACAGCTCTGAATTTGGATTGTGATTGAATATTTGACACAGCATAAGTTTGCGACCCAAAATGAATGTTGTCAAGTGCAAAGAACTGATAAATTTGAAATTGGACATTTACCTATTATGGTCCAATATCCAAAATATAAGTACATTGTTAGAACTAGCATATCAAAGAACCCCAAGAATTCAATTTATATGAAATACTACTTTCTGTTGAAAGGGAAATGATTCAAAATTCATATAATAACTCAAACTCAAACTCATATAATAACATCAACCAGTGATGACTAATCTCTATAAAATTAGATATGATGTAATCACTTAAACATTGTTAGAATCAGCATATCAAAGAACCCCAAGAATTAAAATTTTGATGAAAGTAAAGAAAAGTTTATTTTAGGACCCTTTCGACCTCAATGTGGTATTATTTAATTAATAATTAAAATTAATACAGGTTTAGATACAACATTTCAAAGAACCCTATATACAAATGTGTTTTCAATTCATGTTGAAATCAAACAGTTTAATTTTGGACCCCCATTTCGACCAACTTGAAAACTTGGCCCAAAATAAGTTTTTACAGAATAACAAACAAATCTAACACAAAATTCTTTAAACAATTTACCAAAGAAAAGAAAAAAAAATCAAAAAAAATTATTTATCATTAACACAATGAATCATTTCCCTTTCATTTATCATGAACATATGTTTTGATGAGTTATGTACCTATTAGTTAAATCTTACAATTACTTGCAAATAGTCATATGAAAAACATGTATATGAAGAAATATGTTGAACTAGTTACTCAACATACAAGAAAACATGAAGTTATTGTCTGAGATATTCGAGAGAAAAAAAACACACAAACTACAACTTGATAGGGTTGGTCGCTGACAAAATATGATGACATTCTGACATGTATATTAGTTTTGAGGAAAGAAATATTTAGAAAATATTTGTTTGACAAACGCACGGTCATACGAATGGATAAGGTGATTAAAATAGTAGAAATGTGATGTATTATACATAAAATACACATTGGGTCACATATATAATAACCCATATAAAAAATGAGCTACTACGTACAGCGACTATCTAATGATTTCCTACGGTTTGAAATATAAAAGAAATGGATTCAGTTATTTTAACCCGTGCATTGAACTATCTTTCTGTAAGTCTTAAAGAACACGGATTGTTTTTTTTTCATATACACTAATACATAAAACCGGAGAGTACACTTTTACATAAGACACATTTCCTGATGACAGACATAATTTTGCAGAAGTACGATTTTAGATAAAAAGGAACCAAGCAAATTAACAACTATTCTTTCAATTCTGTACAATGTCGGAGGAAGCAGTTGGTAAAAACATTTCCAGACATATCAAATGATATACACTATAAAATGTATGGTTCAAAAAGGAATTAAACGTTTTGTCATTTCTTTCAAATTAAAAAACAAATAATGAATTTTCACGTCATTCACTCTTCATCATTTGCTTCCTCGTTGTCACTTTCGTCAACAGTAACTGGATCTGGCAGGTTACGAGCATCAAGAAGATATTTGCTCCAATCACGACAGTTTTCTAAAATTCTATCCGTGTACTTTCCAATACCAAGATACCAAATTAAGGCCGTAACATGAGAGCAGGTTCCTACAACACGACTTCCGGCTTTGCACTGGCAATACCAACCCACGACACTAATGTCATCATATTTAACCCATACACGATAGCATTTTGATGATATATGTCTTGATTGAATTTTAGCACACAAAAGATTCTCTTCATGGTCACATGTAAAAACTTCATAATTACCATCGTCATCTAGGTGTTCTCTTGTATAACTTGGAGCAAGTTTTAGTTGGTAGACTCCAACAGTAATATTTCTTATATCTTCTTCTGATAAACGGGGAAAAGTAGGGGCGGATGAAGCATCAATCTTTTGCCATTTACAAGAACGTTTGTCAAGGCCTTCCTCTATTATTTTCTCATGGAGTAAGTTCTTTTGCTTTGAAAGATAAAGCATTTTAGACGCCAATTGTTCATCTTGTTCTGAGTCCCCTGTATTTAGTTCTTGCCAATATTTATTCATGATTGCACAGGCAATATTGACATAATCAGATACAAATGGAATCTGGCTATTTGGTAGAACTCTATCTAGATATTTCCATGACTTAATGCGGCCATTCACGGACTCTACCACCCAACGGATTTTTGTAACTAGTCTTGTTACGTTGCTGTCTTCAACTGGAAGTTGAGACTCCCCTTTTTTATTAAAAGCTGGCATTTTTGTTTGGATACCCATTTCTTGCAGTAAGTCAAGTGCATCTCGGAAACCCCGGTCGACAATCATAATGTCATCCTCAGTCACCCATTCTTTAAATTCCTCAATGTCATGTTGAATGATGTGCTTCATTATTTGTGCATCGTTGTTTTTGCCGTCGCTAAAGTACGGTCCAATTACACTTATTATGTAACCAGAAGTTGTTACAAAGACCATTGGTTTAACCAATGGTCGATGTTTGTGCATACTATAGCATTTACGTTGGAACTTGAATTGTGAACTTTTCTGGATATAAATATAAGTGCCATCTGCGACTATAATTGCTGGATACATTCCTTTTCCAAACAGTGATTGCGCTAGAGGTCGAGTATGCGATGTTATAACCTCTTCCCTACTTATATGATTAAATCCTAGATTAGAGGGAACAAAATTGTCAGACAAGAATTTTCTAGCTGATGCAATAGCACGTTTAACAGAATCTTTACCAAGATTAAAAAGTGTTGATAAAAGTTTATTGGATAAACCAGACTTCAATTTGGTCAGAAATATTCCAATACATGTCCGAACACTTCGAGTCCGAGAATCCCGTAAATTACCCTTTTGGACAATTGAACATAGGTCATTAAAGTTTTCCTTAGAAAGGCCTGTCAGATTTAAAATGTCTGAGCTTGTAAGTGCATTTTCTGTATCAAAATCAATTCGCCGCTTGCTTCCTCTCAATGCCATATTTCGGATTTGCGTAATAAGGTCCATTAAGTCAGTACGGTTGAAAATGGACGAAGACTGCGAATATGAAATTCTGTCAAGTGCATCAGGTAAAAATATGTCATTGCACAAGTGACCTGGACAACATCTGGCACCAACTGTGAGAACAATGAGTTTATCCAAAAATAAATTAAATCTAGCGTTTGTTGGGACGACTACTAGCTTTGGGCCTCGGCGTTTACACACAACACACTGCGAATGGCCACCTCCAGCTGATGGTATAGGCAGTGCGATACTTGGCGGAGATTTACATGGATGACATCTAGCATATTTTGTTGGAGGGACGTACTCCGTGTCATCATTATTTAATTCAGATATTGTAGTTTGTATGGGGCATCTTACATTTGTGTCAATTTCTCGAGAGCATCGTATTCTGCATTTATTACATATAACACTGTTAGTGTGATTAATTTTGTCCTGTTCAATGAAAAACTTCTGTTGTAAACATTTACGCAGTGATTTATTGTTGGGTCCTATGAGTTTCCGCCTGTCTCTGGTTTTTGGTCTCTTTGAACACAAAATGCAAGTATAGTTTCTGGGCGTTGACATTCTCTGAAAATTAGAAATGGAAATATTTCAACAGATAGCATGAGGTAAATCAGAATAACATACAGAATATCCGAAGTGTGATTTAAAATTATAAAATACAATATCGTAAAATGTTTTAGCCTGAGAATATCATGGTGCGTATGTTTCTTAGTTTAGTTGTGTGTATTTGTCTGCGCACGTGTGTGTGTGTGTGTATGTTTACGTTTTTGTTAATTTACATGCAAATTCCATCACAAAATATCAGTTTTGAAATATGCTATATTCAACCCTGATTGTTTATATACTTAATTATCGTTTAACGTTTAAACGGACAAAAGTGTTTAAGTCAGTATCAAAATTACGGATAGTTAATAATAATTAATAAATCTTAAAGTCTTCATATATTAGAAAATTACAACCTAAAACATGAATACAAAGATGTAACGGATAAACATTAATGGGACAGCAAACCACCACCCCTATAACAACACACACACACAAAAGACAAACAGAGGGAGACATATAATATTCAACAAAATAATGTCTACTCAATATGTAAATCTCTAAGTCTTCTCGAAATGTAGATAATGCATGCTCTCATCAAGATACGTTTATCATAATTACTAGAAGTTAAAACACGCAGTCAATTTATCTTAACCCTAGACTCACCTTAAGGTCATGAGTTCCTATCAGGAACCGACATATTCCTTTGACCCAGCATACACTTGCATTGTTTAAGCCAGCTTAAAATCTGTTGAAAAAAATGAAGATTATCAAAATAATGTATACTTATTTTGAACTAAATATGACAGGGTATTAAGTAAACATTTTATGTGAGAAAGTTAATTAAAATTACTATAAAAATATTAATAACCATTTCTCAATTTAAAGATAAAAGATTATTACTTCTATAGCCGCACACTATAAACTGTCAAAAAGTAGTCTATTTGTTTCTGTGCCTGATAATACAATGTTATCAATTAATCATCATTCAAACATAGGTTTAAACTGTTTATTCGAGCACAAATGCTTTAAGACATGAATCAGTTAAAAATAAGGAATACCTTATTAAGGGACCATTAAGTATGTAAGTGACAACTGCTAGTACATACTGGTGAAGTACAATGTCTCTATTCAAAATACCATGTATACTGCTCTTCAGTAAATATCTATAAAAAAAAACTTCATCATTCAAAATCATTCTTCAACACGTTATGACAATATTAAAAAAGTATTTATGCATTTATCGTAAAAAAAAAATTACAAAAAAAATTTTGAGATTCGAACTTGGCATCTCCGTACTGCCAGCATGACTACCTTATCCTCACGACTATCCAGTCAACTGTTCATAATTTGTTAATTTACAGGTACTTAAATTCAACAGTACGTTAGAAAAGTTTCTTCAGCATACGACACCTAAGAAACTATAATACTGTTTTAACTTCAAATTGTAGGATAAATTGTGATCTTTTCACTCTTTATTTTTATGTATATATTCATAATATATCGTTATAGAAAAGAAACACACAAAAGTTTCCTAGTACAAGTAGTTTTCATACCCCGTAAATTTCTTTTCTTTTTCATCGCCCGGCAATATTGATATTCAACTGTAAAATAAGGACATTTCTGGTAAAGATACCAATTCATTTTTGGTATAATTTAGTTTTCAAACGGATTGATGAAAGCTTTTTAAGTTGAAATGATCGTGCAAATACTACCGTGAGAAGATTAATATTTTAAATATGAAAAACTGTACGGAACCCCGCATATTTCTGTTGAGATAAATTGATAAGTAAAATAATCAACATACCCTTTTGAATTACAACCGAAATTAATAATCCTTTGACAGCTATTCTCTAAAGTTGAGCTAAGTAGATCGGGTCTAAAGTACTGCTGGTAACTATAGAGTAAGACGCTTTCCTTTTGTGGTTGTCCTAAAAGATGTCTTCAAGAATCTGAACCGGTTTTTTTCCAATTTTCGAAACTACTTTTTTATGATCATGTTATATATATAAAGTGATCAGACAAACTAAATATTTTACATGTCGCAAATCAATTAATTAAATGTAAAATTAAGTTCTATACTGATTTTTTTATAATTTTATTTCTGTTCTTTTTTCTTTCTATTTTTTATCGGTCATCGTTTGAAAACATGCCCTGGCCCCAAGTTTGTGTCTCTATTCGATCCACAGTCATATCAATAATAAACCATGGAAAAGACTAAGAAGACTGAAAAAGGTTTAAAAACAATCCACTTTGAGATGCATAATATTAATTTGCATCACATGGAAGTTATAAGTTGTATTTGCGAGTAAACTGGTTATCTGAGAGGGGTATAACGTCAGGTGTTCAATGCCTCCCGAGAAGAAACGATTCCGCTTTTGACAAAAAATTCATACCCTCCGCAGGCATGTGCCAAAAAAATATTTTGCTACTATTTTGTTTGTTTATAGTTCCGTTTATCGTTTAAAGGAAATTTTGGCAC
Source organism: Mytilus californianus (assembly GCF_021869535.1). Classification (NCBI taxonomy): domain Eukaryota; kingdom Metazoa; phylum Mollusca; class Bivalvia; order Mytilida; family Mytilidae; genus Mytilus; species Mytilus californianus. Next base: position 51,508,195 of record NW_026262712.1, on the reverse strand, counting down.
ATGCCTGCGGAGGGTACGAATTCTCGTAAAATGTACTGAAAATCTTTGTATTCTAAGCAATAATTACAAATCATGGCGTTTTCGAGGTTCTATTGTGACGTCACGGAACGTGATTTTTGCCGAAAATAATATGTTTTCTGAAAACACACTATACAATGATTATTTTAGTTGGTAATATGTAACTGTAAAGGAACTTCGTTTTTTTGTGAAAATTGGGGCCGATTTTGGCCCTTATTGCCCCTACTCATTTCAAACGGGATGTATAAAGACACACCCACGTTCATTTTGATCTATAAACTATCCTACTGCCTGTCGATACATTTATTTTTGGCATTGCACAAGTCATGTCTTCTTTGACTGTCCATGACGTTAAAATACTAAATCCCTGGGATGTGTTTTTGTTGATTTTAGTCTCTGATGCATGATTTTTTATCATTAATTGTTTATGGCTTTTAACTATCTGCGAGTACTCTCAAATCGTACTTTCTTGTTTATTTGACCTGTTGATACTAAATGTAATGCTTTTTTGTTATTTAATGTTATTCAGGGTTATATCTATATACCAGCTTTGATAAGTGTTTGGTATTACTATAAATTTTCACTTCTTCGTACTATGAACACCAAATTATTTATTTTGTAAATATTTCCTTTCTCCATTTGAACTGTACACGTATACCTAACAACAAAATTGTTTTCATTTACCTGTGTTTAAAGTAATTGCAAATGGCTGATATTTTTGTCCAAGCATATTGTTTTTCTTAAATTGTTTAACATTTCACAGAGGTATAACATGTTACTTTAATTATTCTTCCCTTAGTTTATTTATTTTGTATTTACATTGTATCATAGATCAAATGTATTTGTTCAGTGTATGTTCACTGGTGTTAATATGTCTTTTGATTGAGTTAAGCCATTTCAATTGATATTTTATAGTGTGTCTATGTTGTGATGTTACACTATTGTGTCAGATAAGGGTGAAGGTTTGGTACCATTAAAACGTTTAAACCCGCGACAATTGTTTGCACCTGTCCTAAGTCAGGAATCTGATGTTCAGTAGTTGTCGTTTGTTGATGTGGTTCATAAGTGTTTCTCGTTTCTCGTTTTTTATATAGATTAGACCGTTGGTTTTCCCGTTTGAATGGTTTTACACTAGCAATTTTAGGGGTCCTTTATAGCTTGCTGTTCGGTGTGAGCCAAGGCTCCGTGTTGAAGACAGTACTTTGACCTATAATGGTTTACTTTTATAAAAATTGACTTGGATGGAGAGTTGTCTCATTGGCACTCATACCACATCTTCTTATATCTATCTATATATCTTATAATCATCAACACTTGGGAAAAAGAAAATTTTCAAATAAATCTGGCAACCCAATCATAAGACATATACCAGATGCTCTGTTATCTATCAACAGGTGAAAATTAGTCATGTTAGTGTAATCAACTTTATATATATAATTAACCATTTCTGTTCAAAGAGAAATAACTCAATCACATAATAGTACCATTTTTGATTATTAAAAAGGGCGATAACTCAACAAATAGAAAAGCTTAAATCGTGAAAATTGAACTTGACCTTCATTTAGTCACAGGAAACAACATATCTTAATTTGAAAAAAAATCGTCAAAGCGTTTTCATGTTATTGAAGAGACTGTTTGGCAGCCGCCCGTCCGCCCGCATGCCGTACATCCCCAAATCAATAACCGATATTTCCTTCGAAAATCCGGTTAAAGAAGTCCATAAAAACTGAGAAAAATCAAACGTCATCAACCAACAGAACGAGTGAAAAACAACTGTCATATTCCTGAATAAGTACAGACATGTTCCGAAGTGAATGATGGTAAGACCTGGTTTTATAGCTAGCTGAAACTCCAATTTGTATGACAGTTACTAGTATTTAAAGTTCCGTTAAATTGACAAAATTGGATGAGCAACCAAAACAGATATAAAAGGTTAATGTGATAAAAACTGTAGTTGCTGTTAATTGAATAGTGTCTGTATTATACATCGCTATGTGTAACTTCTGAGATATTGATCTTATCCAGAAACTGATTCTGACCTCTGAGGTATGATAATGAGGTCATGTACTGTTTAACGTTTGTTCACAGTAACTTTATGACAGACCTTATTAACTCTGTAAAGTTCGGAATTGTTGTTAATGTCTTAAAACTCCGCAACTTCATGTGAGTGCATTCATTTTGGAGGCCGTATGATGATCTCAATTTGAGGTTACGAACCAACAAAAATAAACATGATAATATCAACAATTGTGACAGTAATAATAACAACACAGTAATTTATATTTAGGAACATTAGAACAACAGCAGATTGTTATTAAAACTTTTGTTTAATTTTTTGGAAGCCTTCCGACCTTTTGCTCTACAACAAGTTCTTATATTCTATATAAGTAAATTAAGGAATTTTTAGAGATTCGGTCACTGCTTATGTGCTCCACATAGTGTATCTTGTTTACAGAGTAAATAAGTAAATCCTTCTTGAGCACCTGAGATCACCCCTAATTTTTAGTGGAGTTCGTGTTGCTCAGTCATTAGTTTTCTATGTTGTGTTTTGTGTACCATTGTTTGTCTATTGACCTTTTTCTTTTTTAACCATGGCGTTGTCTCTTTATTTTCGACATATGTGTTTAAATGTCCCTCTGGTATCTTTCGCAACTCTTTATCCGGGAATTCAGAATGTACATGTATTGTTAAAATGAACATGCCACAAAAAGGTCAATTTTGCTCTTGTTTTACATAAATATTTTTAAAATAGAAAAAAAATAATAATAATTTCATTTTAAAAGTGTATTTAGTAGTTATTTGTGTAATTTGCTTATGCAGCGCTAGCAAACAAACGGATTAAAAACTTACCCCACTTGGAAATATATTAAAGTTGGAATTTGACATGTAAGCGATGACATGCTTCAATTCTTGTAGGATATTTGTGATGTGAAAAGGTATTTAAAAAACCAAAAGAAATATGTTGCTGTTTTCCCTCGGGTAGATGAAATATGGGCATCGGTTGAAAAGAATGGGAGAGGCACTGATACGCCTCGCTTTTATTTGCTTACACATATTATTTCCAATAGGGGATCGTATCACTATAAAAATCCTTTGAGTTTTTTCAATAACGATTGTGTAATTTGCTTATGCAGACTAGCACTAGCACTTTTTGCTTTTTGAACACGCATTTTTTGCTGATATAGACTTAATGTAAAAATCAATCCCAACTACTTTTTTTAATCTTTAAATATTTTGTTATTAAATTTTGGATGATTTAATTGACAAAAATATTTTAATGGAATACTTAAGCTATCAACTTGTAATCAAATACACCTATCATTTCTTGTTATTTCACTTGACCCATATTTCGGTTCTTCTCAAAATGTGAATTTTAAAAACTACCAAATAAAAATTTAGCATGAAAATATTAAAATAATGAAATCCGAAGCTCGAAGTTTCTCCTTTTTTTTTTTTTTTTTTTTTTTTTTTAAGTTTTAACGTTTAAAAAGTAGTTTCCAACACACCCGAATGTAAAAGGTGTACGCGACTAATTTTAAAAAGAAATTCTATAATTTAATTCAAGTTATTTGACAGAAATTTATATCATTGATACATTTATCAAATAGTATTTTTAAGTCTTTAACTATAATAATGCATGGGACGAGGTTTTTGTCCACGTATACCTAAACGTGCATTCGCAGATACAGGGGTAGAGGGCATACTCCCCCCTTTCGATCGCCAAATAATTTTGAAAATCTCACGTTTTCCACGTTACCTATCTATACAAATGTTTAGTATAAAATCGTCTAAATTTTTTTCGCGTTGCTCCGCTCGGCAGTATAAATTCAATTATCGGGAACTATGCCCTCTTTCAAATATCTTGGATCCGGCCATAATCACAAATTGTATGGCACAAAAAAAAAAAAAAATTAAGTGATTGTCGTTTGATTTTGATAAATACGTTTTAAAAACAACAATGTTTGAACATTAATTTAGACATCTCGCACGAGATTTAAAAGTTTAAGACTACAAACTGAATTGGATTTTTTCCTGGATTTAGAGCTCACTTAACACGGAAATGTGATACTTGCGTGTAATCTAATGGACACATATTCTCGTTTCTGATGTTTCTTTTAATATAAATATTCATTTATTTAGCTATATATAATTCCACTAACAAATAATCATGTATCTTTTACTGATAAATTATCATTACATTTTATAGAAACTACATATAATCTGCTATACAGTTATGAACACTAATGGTCCTACAGACACTCTGTGCTTTTGACATGACACAAGGTCTTGTTTTTCTAAAGTGTTTATGTACTTATTTTACTTAATTTGTGATATGTACAAAAAAAGAAGATGTAGTATGATTGCCTATTCGACAACTCTTCACAAGAGACCAAATGACAGAGAAATTAACAACTATAGGCCACCGTACGACCTTCAACAATGAGCAAAGTCCATACCGAATAGTCAGCTATAAGAGGCCACAAAATGACAAATGTAAAACCACTACAACTATAAAACTAACGGCCTAAATAATGTACAAAAAAATGAACGAAAGCACAGCAACAAACGATAACCACTGAATTACTGGAGACAGTCACATCCATACATAATGTGGCGGGGTTAAACATGTTAACGGGCCCACTTACCTAATACAGTGGTGTAACAGTACGAAATAATTGATTAATATTCTAGACTGGATAATTATTCTGTATTTATTAGTTGTAGTTAGTGTTCAGTAGCTGTAAATACTCTAAGATCGGTACATGGAGTTTATTTGGAAATACTAGTAATTGCTGTTTTTGTGCTTCGTTTTAGTCGGACGAGTCAATCCCTTTCTAACTGTTTTAATTGTGAGTAGACATGATCATTTGATAAACATACTTCTATGATCTCTATTAGCTTTAACTTGGACATTTATAAAAACTATGTAGAAAAGAGATGCATGCGTAAAATAAGTTCTCGACATAAATTGGCTAAAATATCAGATAAGAATTTAGCCTCAAGCTATGATACTTACAAGCTATAATAAATACGACGAATATTTAGCCTCAAGCTATAATACTTATGATGATGATGATACTGATGTTTGTCTTATATCCAGCGACAAATATTACATATATATTAAGGATGATGAAATGATAATGATAAATGATTATACCTTTTTGTACATGACCAACACTTACAGTCGAATTTTTATATGCTAGGTAAATTAGCGTACCCGATGCAAAGACACACCTGTCTTTCTTCGATTAAACCAACGCCTGCTCTTACTCGTGAATACATCATTGAAGCCGAAAAATCCAGTCTTAAAATCATTCGATCAGGGGGTCCAACAAAATAATTGAACCTGTAATTGAGGCTAACCTGCTACCAGTCAATCCCATATTTAATAAAAACCTGTTTATAGATTTTATGCTTTATGTGCATATATTACTATTCTAACAACACTTGTTTTGTTGCATAATTTGTTTGGGTTTTCCCCTTGTTTCTTTGTATCAAAAAGCTTAGTTTTTATTGTAAAATGTGTTTCACAGATTCCATTATCCTTATGACTTGCTATTGTATTAATATCCAGTAGGCATACAATTATTATTCTAAATAGTATAAAATATATTTTAACAAGTAAAGATTACCCCGTTTTGATCCAGACTTCCTTACCACAAGCATCTAAGATACATACACTGATAAAATATTGTACCTGCACTCATATTGCAATCACTCTGTCTGTCCGTCCGCCAGTCTGTCCCGATTCAACAAATATTTTCAATTTTCTCTTCAAAAGCATTAGTATGCTTAGCATGCATTCTTTTTTCGATTTATTCCTTACACTCCGACATGTATATAACTGGATCCGTTTGGAGCGTCCAACTATCAAACAGAGTCCAAATGGCGTGAATTACGACTACAGTGGCTCGTGCTGTCGTCAACAATAAGCAAATACTCATACCGTTTTATCAGATACTATAGTATATAAGGCATTGACTTTGAAAAATGTAAACAGTTCAAACGAAAATAAACATTTTTACAAGTTAGAGTAAAATTAACCCAAAAATGACAGAAAGTAGCCAACGAAATCCACTGAATTGAAAGCTCCTGACTTGGGAAAGAATTTGGCCTGATTAAACGCGTTTACCAGCGCTCAACACTCTGGTGAAACAGCACAATATAAGAAGAAAAAAACCTGTAAAATTCAGTTGGAAACAGCTCAACTAATCAATATTGAATTAAGCCTAAAACAATTACATTTTTATGATGAATGACAAAGAGTACCGATCTTAAAGTACCCACAGCCACTGAAAGCTAATTCTTACATGTTAAATTACCTGAGAATATTAAACGTATTTAGTTAAAAAAAATAAAAAAAATAAGGAGATATGGTATGATTGCCAATAAGAAATGAAGTGGATGTAAGCAATGATAGACAACCGTACGGCCTTCATCAATGAGAAAAATCCATACTGTATAGTCGACTATAAAAGGAACCAACTTGAAAAATATGAAACAATTCAATTGAGAAAACTACCGGCCTGATTTAAAACAAAACAATTTACGGAAAACAAATATAACAGATATGAACCAACGTCAACAAGTGAACCACAGACTCCTGACATGGGACAGGCACATAAGGAATGAGTGTTCAACCCCCTCCCCCTAAGCCTGGGATAGTGGTGCAACAGCACGACATAAGAACAACTTGGAAAAACCTTCCTTCAGAGAGCTTGGTTTACATATGGAATTTTTGGTCCTCAATGCTCGTCAATTTTATACTTGTTTGTCTTTCTAACTATTTTGATCTGAGCGTCACTGATGAGTCTGATGTAGACGAAACGCGCTTCTGGCGTATCAAACTATAAGCCTGGTACCTTTGATAACTATATACATATTTAAAGTAATTATTAATATAAAATGTGTTTTCAACCGTGTATCACCTTCACTGGTGATCCTATGCATGGATATGTCGTAGAGTTTAACTTTTATATATAAATATATACCTCTAAGGCAAGACAAAAATTGAAACTAAAATTTCTTTGCTTAACTCAATCAATGTGTGATAGTTTTAGAATCCACTTCTTATTGGATTAGTAAGAGTTGTCTTAATCCAAAAACAACTATGACAATATCAATCCTTCCTAATTAAAAGTACATTTTAAAAAGAAAATTACTGTAAAGACTGAAGTGGCATTATAGTTGTCTTAATAATGTAACAAGTATATAAATTGGCATTCTCGTCCACTTTTAATCAGAGATACTTGGGGACAGGACATTTTTTTAGCCAATTACTATGTACTATAAATTGATAGTTTACTATCCACAGCGGTCAATGTTTATATGCAGATTAGTCATCGATTGCTAATCAAGTACACCTTCCAAATTACAATCTATATAACGAATTGGTGTACACATTTATTTACATATATCATTATTAATTACAAAATTCTTTTTTTTAATGTTGACTTTCATTTGAAAGAAAAGTGTATGTCAACTTTTAAAATTTAAAGAAGTACAAGAACTGTATTAATATTTTTTTGAATATACACATCCCTTTGTCGAACGTTTTCCCTGGGGAAAAAATCGGAGATTGTAAAAAAACAAGATTAACTGCAGAAGAAGAGAACGTTTGAAATGGTGCTTAATAAAGTATGATGCAATCCCAGTTATCAACTTTAACAGAGACAAATTCTGACTAACACTTTGAATTCGATATCTCTGAAATTGCCAGAAAAATCTCTATCTAATAATAAATACCCACGGAAATTATAAAACATTAAGAGACGAAAGGAAAAAGGGACACCAATCTGATAACGAATAATAAAAGCATGTCAAATATTAAATAATAAATGGTTCATTTACAAAGTATATCGAAAAACAAAGTCATGGTCAAAACCATGATAGACGACTCAAATCAATTGTATGATAGGTAAAGATACGTGTATATCCGTGTATATATGACAGTGAAGGTTTGGCGGGAATCTCAATAATCACGTGATATATAAAAATCATGATTTCTTTCGTTTTTCATCATCTTAGAAATACTTGATATTGATAAAATTTATCATGAATGGGTTTTTTGTTTAGGAATACTTAGTAAAAACTTAAGTGACGCATTTAACAAAATTAATAGGTTAGCAATAACTGGTCCCATTACGTGCGTAAGTCGAGTTAGGTACGTATGTCATTTAATTGGAAATCTCTAATGTAGCATAAACCCCATGGACTTTTTATTCCATCGTTCTCTGTCAGTATGATTTGATGATCCTTACCATCAGATGATATTCTGTGTATATTGTTAGATGACATTCCGCCTACATAAACACTACCCTTGTCATCTACGTCGATACCCATAGGGCTATTGAGATCAGAATGACTACAGAATATACTCTCTTGTCCGGCAAGTGTTATACGGTATACGTTATTGTCGCTGAGCGTGTTTGGAGTATAGTAAATGTTTCTGTTGTTGTCTATACATAAGTTCAATATAACAATCTTTGTTTTTATACTACGTAGTATATTACCATTGATATTAATCTGATTGACAGTGAAGTCTCCATCAGACGTCCATATCTGATCATTACTACACGTGACAGCATAGCATCCTTTTCCCCCAGGTTTGATACATCTCCCTAAAGTAAGTGTTGTTAGATCTAATATCTGGAATCCTTTCGATGTTAAAGTAACTATGGCTCGTTTATTATCGATCATTGCGACGCTACTTGGTTTGCGTTCCAATGTAATCTTGTTTACATCATTCCCATCATACCCACATACATAGATGTGTTGTGAGTCGTAATATGACAGAAGAAGTCTCTTTTCGGACACAAAACAACCGTTACATATTTTAACATCTGATCCTAATACTGATGTTAGAAACGAATTAGTTCGCTCTATTTTGACTTCCTCTTCTTCCAATGATTTTTTTGGTACTTGTACTTGTTGTAAATTGTGCTGTAATTCGGGTATATGCATTTGATTTTCTGTAAGTGAAATCTTTCCCATCGACTTAAGTACCATCGGAAGATCGTTTATATCAAATGAATCAAATTCTATTTTGTTTTGCTTACTCAGCTCGCAAAAATTGGTTTCTTCTATGTGTGTTTTATTATCCATTACTTTGATTGTCTGAAATAAAAGTACTTCATTACTTATGCTTTCTATCGATGATAATTCGTTTATCCATGTCGCTACTGCCTCGTGTCTTATCTGTGTTTTACGTTTCGCCTCATCCAGTTTTTGTTTGCTTGTTTGGTACTGTTTATTCAATTCGTCTATGGTTTCCTTTTCAATTTTATCTAGATGATTGTTAATCTGTTGTCTGGTGGAAGAAATCTGCTGGAGGATATTATCTTTTTGCCTGTCGAACATTTTGTCATCTTTAGTTTGACATTTCAAGACTTCATGGAACATTTTGCTCAAGGTTTTTATTCTACTCTTAAGATCTACTAGGGCGGTCCCACTTTAACGCCTTTTGCTGCTCGATCTATAGAAATGATTGATTCGCAGTTTTAATGGGTGTCTGACAGTCATAGATCACAGATTACCTTTTCATGTTGGGTACAGTACAGAACGGTCCTTTGGTCGGTATGGACATCGCAGTCTTTACTGATTTTCAGAATAGAAGAAATAAGATTACTGACCTGATGAAGGGGAACTTGTGTGGCGGATTAAATCTCCTGTGTACCTTTGCACATGTCTTACAAACATCTTCTAAACAGTCATCGCACGATGATTCAGACTCGTTTTCTTCGTCATCTCGTAAACAACCAGAACACAATTTTCTGTCCTTCATTCTAAGAAATAAAGAAAAGGTTACTAAGTATATTTTGAATGATTTTATTTTTCAAAAGAAAAGTCCAACCGGTTTTCGTTTTGAATTGTTATACATTATGTCTTGTTCGTTCTATGCGGTATGGATTTTGCTCATTGGTGAAGGCCTTACGTTGACTTTAGTTGCTAACATCTACTTCATTTGGTCTCTGGTGGATATTTGTCTCATTGGCAATCATACCACATCTGTATATTTCATATTGATACATGTAAACATTGCTTTGCATGAATAATTATTTCACTTAAACTAGCGTCTTGAATTAAAGTTTCAATTCTTGATTTGGAAGTTACTCTTAGAATAGAGACTGGCCGCTCACAAAATGAATAAAGCTCGTGAGCCCTTTTTATTTAGTGTCCAATTGTTGTGAAGAGGATACTTTTAGTCTGTGAAAACTAACCAATCAAAATTATAATCAATTTTTTCCGGGATCGGTTAACGTCTGACCAACACAATTTAGAAATCTTATATTGAAACTAATATAAATTATTTCATCAGTTTAATTTTGATTGGTCACGTTGTTTAAGGCTGTTAAAAATAAGATTTAAGTATTTCTAAGGGTATTGCGGTCTTGCTGACGACCAAATGAATGATATCATTATATAGTATACAGAATTGCTTCAATTTGGTAAAAAAGTTTTATTCAGAAAATTTGGGGAAATAACGGACAATGGTCGTAAAGTGATGTCGATTGGTCGTGCTTCTTGAAAGCTCTGCTTACAGATTTTGATCTATTATTCCTTTAATGTTGCATTATCTGATAACTTTTTACGATAAATAACAGTTCTTAATTATATTAAAAAGCATCAGTTTAAAATCTAATAACAAACTGAATAGTTTGTACAATATTATTCCGTTGTACAACATTATAGTAATCAAATTATGTTGGACCACGAATATAGTTAAAGGGGCATTAGCTACGAGATATAAAAAAAAAATATGATTTTTGTTTTATCATTCATTAATTAAAGTGAAATAGTGAAATAACAATTCACTTTTAGAAGCCAGTTTGGTTTACTATTGTCAAAATAAGCTAAGAAACATCGCTGCTGAATTATTCACTTGCAAGTGAATAATTCGACCTCATTGAATCCGTATTCATGTGACCTTCAATTTAACCCCTTATCTAGAGATGGGTTACGCAGCAATTATGCGTGTTTAGTTATTGAAAGGAAAATAATGTCAACATTGAAAGTGAAACAGGGTAACACATTTGATTGACCGATTCGATCCACAAATTTAATTCTTATACAGGTAAAAACGATGATTAACATATATTTTAACCTATAATAGGAAATCAAACAGACCTAGAAAAATCCAATTGCACGAGTTCGCTATCTATTTATATCTATATTTATGTTTATATCGGGTTATATTACCGTCGTCAGTCTTCGGAGGTCACCTCGATGATTAATTAGATGGCGTCTAGACTATAATACACACGAAATGTTGATACATAATATCGAGCCCATGCATTTTAAATTGTTTATTTTAGACTTTTTATAATTTGGATATACGTTTTAGTATGTTATAAATCAACTATGAGAATTTGAGTCAAATCGGTGAACATGAATTTGACAGCTAATGCCCTTTAATATTTGATAAGCAGGATCCTCCTGGAAGAGCGACCACATATATATCTGGTATCTTTTATAAAATAAAACATTTCTTACGTTGACTTTTATTCTTTCACATATCAGTGAGAATGTCCTCCTGTATTAACGTGTATCTAGCACTTCTTGCATCGGAAAAAGTAGAGAATACAATATTGATTGTTAATGTAACTAGAGACTATAAAGAGCCGGTGTCGCTCACCTAGGTCTATTTGCATCATTAACCATGTTAACAATGGACACTCTCCAACATTGTGAACTAAAATAGAATCCATGACAATAATCTCGTTTTGTTGATCTTGTATTGCTGGTCTCTTTTTTTCTGTGTACAATTTCTCATTATCTTCTTTAAGTTTTGCACAAATCATAGAAAAGAGTAATACATCATCATTTAAGAGCAAACACTACTATCAGAGGTTTCACGATTTGCTACGTATCAGGTACGGTTGGCACGTAACTCAACGGTTAGTGCTGTTCTGGAGGTATCATTTAATGCATGAGATTATTTTATTCATCATGATAAAATCAAAAGATTTGAAATGCATATCAGAAATAAACTAGCTTAACGTTTTATTTGATAACGATGACAACGTTTCTAGAACACTTTGTTTATGATTCTTTATGAGAATATTCAGTTGTGCACAAGTAAAATTGAGAATGGAAATGGGGAATGTGTCAAAGAGACAACAACCCGACCATAGAACAGACAACAGCAGAAGGTCACTAACAGGTCTTCAATGCAGCGAGAAATTCCCGCACCCGGAGGCGTCCTTCAGCTGGCCTCTAAACAAATATATATACTAGTTCAGTGATAATGAACGCCATACTAAACTCCAAAGTGCATGGATCAAACAGACCTTAAAAGAACTGAATTGACACGGCCTTTAGATTCTAAATATAGATTTGCGTTTCTGTTTGTTATAGGTATTGTTTTTGTTTCGTTTATTTATAAAAAAAGAAGATTTTTTTTCTTATGTATAAACAGAATTTATAATAGTTAAAAATATATCTATGAACTACTTTCTAAAACACGTGTTACTGATGTTGGTTATATTCGTTAACGTGTTAAAATTGGGCTGATTTCATATTATAATTAGTTATTGCATGATTTTTAAATTAGTTATTATTATTATTTAAGTAATATATTTCGATCATTACATCAAAAGATGTTTTCTTGAGATGATGAAAGAGCTGAGATTTCATATTGAGTGAGAAAAGCGCACTCTTCTCATCTTTATTTTTTATCAACAACTGAAGATTTATTTTTCTAGAAATGCATTCTAAAAAAAGTAAGCTGAAAAAATATTGAAAAATAAGTATTCACTATTCTGTTACCGATGAAAAAAAACACCAATGTCTTGAATCATTGAATTTAAAAGACTAGAACAATTGTCATATAATTATAGTAAATTGTACTGACACTTGTGTTCTTTGAAAATTTTCATAGCGTATCTTTTATTTGACCCTTTTTTCGTACTTTTAACTTTGGTAAAATTTCTCCTACGTGTGTATGACGATTTTTGCGAAAATGCAGAAAAATATAAGAATAGTATAGATAATGAATTTGAACTACTAAAATAACTTATAATATTAAGTTCTATTAGCGTATGCGAAAAATGGCTACTGATTATTTAAAAATAAAGTTTGTTCATCATTAATGTGACATTAGCTTATATTATAAGTTATATGGTTCGCCACTGACCCCCTACGGATCTAAAGAAGGTTAGTAAAATCCATAGGGGGTAAGTCTACCCCAAATATTGCCAACCTATTCATTCTATACTATTATATCAATATAATAGGCAAATATTAGATAAAATATGAATGTGCTTTAGCTTCTGTTTGCCTGTGCAATATCAGGGGAAATAAATCTTAATTATAATTTTATAAACCGTCCGTGCAACGGTTACTTGCAACGGTTGGTTGAAAGCATAATCAAGTACTCACAATATCGTTTGTTATGAATAGGAAAAATATCCACATGAAATTAATACCAAATTGTAGCTAAAAATCTTCCAAATACTATTGGTAATGATTCATAAAACATACGTTGACATTAAGGGCATATATGAATTGTTTTCAAAAATTCAATGACGGCTCCCAGTTCGTACTACGGTTAGTACGGTAGCCAATTGGGTAACCTCTATCAAGGGTCTACTAACAGTTCCGGCAACATATGACTTAATAGTATAGACTTATTTACTGGCTATTCGGACAATAGCAAGTTTATTGTACCCCGAGGCAGCAAAAATTTCCCGATGAGAAGCGGAGGGAAGAAGTTACCGTCGAGGGTATACAATAAACTTGCTATGGTCCGAATAACTAGTAAATAAGTGTTTTATTATACAGAAAGAAACTTGTATATATTTCGAGACAATGTTTAGCTATTCTCTTTGTTCTGTTACTCTTACAACTGTTTCAAATGATATATTTTTGTTAACCCATAATTTTTTTAATTTGAGGCGCACGTTAAATTTTGCAAAGCTATTTTCTGTATTGACGTCATGATAATATGACTGCGCAAATAGCACAGTTGCGTTATAAACGTTTTGGGAGACGAGTCAATTCAAACAATAATAAAAGTACGGGAAAATTTCCCGTAAAAGACTATTAACCGGTTAATAGTTTTTGAAACTATTAACCGGTTAGTAGTCTTTTTTGCAGACAATGTCGTAAAAATAGTAAATATATTCGCCTTTAATTTTATAAAGAAAATGCATAATGAGATATAATAATAGATATTGTTTTCTTGATAATTTTTGGTTTATTAAAGTGTCTATCTATCTTTTAAACTTTTCACGATAAGTTGCAAAATCGCCAAAAAAATGGAAAACAATTGTCATTAAGGAGCAATAACGTCAAAAAGGAGTCAACAGACGATTTAAGTCATGTTGAATTATTTGTAGATTTTATCTTGTTGGTCATGTTTGAGTCTATCTATCTATTACAGTTTTCAAAATAATAGGCAACCACACTAAGGAACAATAACTCCATTAAGGAGAAGATTGACGATTTCGGTCATTAATTGATTTGTAGATCTTGTCTTCCTGATCTTTTTTTGCCTATTTAAGTTTCCATCTGTCTATTATAGTTTTTAAGATAATAGACAAAAACGCAAAATATGGGCAACAATCACTCGTATTGATCGTGTTCTTTAAATAGCGGCGTTGATACACAATTGACACGGATAGTTTAACACGAGTGTTTTATTTTAGTTTAAAAAAACCGGTATCAAATCATTTGCCCTTCTTAAAATTTTAAATCGGGTGACATCTGTGATACTTATTAAGAAGTTCAGGGTGTTAAAAATGTTAACAAATCATTAAACATTTCATTTAAATATACGGTTCTTATACAGCCTTGCCTTACAAATATTTGATTTTGATCGTTCCTGATAAAGGAAAATAAAAAAAAAGCACTTCAGACGAATAAAATATATAAAGTGTTGATTTCATTTTTTCCAATAATTCGATTCATTACTTGCCTGGTTTTCAAACTTAAGTCAATCATCCGGAATAGGAGGAATAGATGTCCATAAAGGCTTTCATCTCAATACTAATCCGAAAATTAGAAGCGGAAAAACATTAACAAAATGAGTGCGTTAATTTCTAAGGAAATCTTGTAGACTTTTTCACATATATTAAAGCAAAATAACATAGACGATGTCGAAACATAAACTATTATCAGGAATATAGTTATCCAGGCATGGGTCAATTACTTCAAAAGAAATTAATTACATTTAAATCAAATTGTTGAAAGGTTCAATTAGATACCAATCAAATTGATTATTTTTATTTACAATTAATTCAGAAAGTAATTACTTACATTACTAATTACATTTTCAAATATACAGAATGGACATTACTAGTGAACATGATGCTGAATATCATACAGAACAGAAATCAAAAGTTTGGTTGACAAATGTTTTCTGTTTGCTTCTCTTTAATCAGATGTTCCCATGCGATACAGGGAACTTTAATTATCAACAAAAGAAAACTGGACAAAGATCACCAAATATAAATATATGAGTATTAGCAAAGTCTCATATTTTTCTATAAGAGGTGCGTATTTCACAAATTATTTTTTTTCACAAGTTAACAGTTGTTGAAGTTGTGTATCTTTTTATTTACCTTATAATATTCCCTTTATTTGTCTTCGTGCTATAATGTTTATTTTTGATCGTATGGCTTTTGACGTCACTCGGTATTTATGCATCCCGCTATCGGATTTTTTTGACTTTGGTTGTTCCTTATCCAGTTGTGTCTAGAGGTAGGATTTGGACGCAAGAGGCTTTCACAGCGTTGTTTCCATTTTGCTTACCCTTGAATATATATTTTACTTAATTTGTACTTTATCGAGAAAAGGTATATAATATACGGTATATACTATCAACTAAAAAAACTTTTTTTTCGGCGTCTTTGTCAATTTACCACCAACTACATAACCTTTTTTGTTGGCGTCTTTGATAGATTTATTTGTATGCTTGTTTGAATTTTCCAGTCAGTTGTGTTTTATGCCTGTTATGTATGTTAACACAGTTTTGGCTGCTAGATTGAAATTATTGTCACATTGATTTATTGTGTCTTTTGGGTTCCTAACCCAATTTTGTCAATATAACGGAATTATAAACAACTGTCATAGAATTGGGAGGTTTAGCTAGCTGTAAAACCAGGCTTAACCCACCATTTTCTTTGAAAAATACCTGTAAAAAGTCAGGAACATGACAGTTGTTTTTTATTCGGTCCGTTGGTTGAAACGTGTGATTATGTCGATACTGATGAACTTCTCCTTTTTGAATTTACCTTGGAGTTTGGTATTTTTTTTTTCACACATTGAACATATTGGCTGAATTCATTCTTTTTCATTCTGAAGGAAAAAGATATGTCTGTATCATCTTTTAAGATAACTGGATTGCAAGAATTTAAGTATAACACTATCTCAGTGACGTATATTCAATATCTCCTTATATTTATACATCTTACGCAACAGACCAGTTGTTATAGTTTAATTTTAAATAGACAGTTCTATTTATACTGGGACTTGCCGAGAACCTATTTTGCTAAATTTGAAAACTATGTTGATAACTTATAAAAAAATAATCGAAATCATTAAATAATGATTATCTGTTGTGAAGGAGTCATTCTTTAGAGGATTCTACTATGTCCATTTCAGCATCCATTGGTCGTAACAGTCAAATAAAAAAAAAAGTGAATGTATTTTTATTTTTTGTCATTTACACCCACTTGTTATTACTTTATTGTAATACATAATTCATTTCACTTGATCGGGTATAGTCGAAACGGCTTCAGAAATATTGAACATCATAAGGTATTCACTAGTTTAGTACTTATTAATGTAAATTGAAATGTACCCTCGAGGACTGATAGTCCAAAAGCAGAGGTATCGACCCAGTGCTGAAAAATGAAAACAACACGTTATGAATATCATGCGCCCAAAATGCCGTCTGGATTTACTTTCATCAGGAATGCTCAAATCCAAATATTTTGAGAGCCAATGATGTATAAGAACCGAAACAGTTGAATAGCTAGATTTAACTGCATTTGTGTTTAATCAATTCGCAATGACATCTTCAAGTTTATCTATAAAGATAATGTCATCTCATCATACGTCCTTTTAAATTCCTACATATACAAGAGATAAATGGCCGTTGGGTTTGACTGGAAAATGAATATTGTTATTGTTATATGTGTCATAAAATTGTGTTTTTTCTTAGGCGGAGTCTATTTTTGCATTACAGACATTTTCCTTGAAAGAAATTTGAGACGTTATGTCGCTAGGGAAAGGAACATGTTGGAAGGCATTCTATATTGTTTTGTACAATAATAATTTAATTAAGTCAAATATAAACTGATTGCAGTAAGGAAGGTATGATGATAATATATCAAAGTCACTCTTACCTTGAACTTGACGTTTGGTCCTCCTTTGATATTGAAACATTGTCTGATGTTTAATAGGTGCAGAAATCTTGTACTGAAGCACTTAGATTGAAAAAATTTTGTATGCAGAAGCATCATACAGAATTTAACTTTGACCTTTAATTTTTGAATTCACAGTATACAAGCCTCAGACTTGTTCCTGGGTCAGTATAATTTTTTCAGCTTAAACTATCAGTAATCACATGAATCATGTACCAAGCTAAGACAGACTCAATGATTATTTAAAATCAATGGCTTAAAACCGAAAATCTCAATATGCAATTGTTTCAATACTGATTTGTACAGCAGCAACAAAAATACATGTACGAGTATTAGTCCCGCTATGCGAACAGCTCTAGTTTACATAAGGTTTGAATTATATATGGAATACTAGTAACTTGGATAACACAAATCATTCGTTTATTTGATATTGTATTAACGATCAATGTTATCGGAACTATATATTTGCAAATGTTTTAAAACTTTTTTTGCATGGAGAATTACTACATAATGTCGTGTAAGTTCGACATTAAATTTAGAAACAGGTCGCTATAACAACATTTCAAAGAAACAATCATTTCTGTAGACGTTGTGATATGAATAACATTAAAGATGAATATCATTTCGTGTTGATTTGTCCATGTGATCCTGCATATAAAACACTCAGATATTACATTTTCAAAAATATTATTGTTCATGGCAAAATACATCAGCTGGATCACAAAGATTAAGAAAATAACTTTGCAAGTATTTATAAGAGTAATGAATGTTAAAATCACAGATTATCAGTAAACAAGTTTATTTGAAATAGTAAGTTATCTCTACAATATGATTATATTCAGCCATATTTGTCATGTATGTCTATACCTTATTTTTTTATGCTTCAGCAAAGCTGTTGTAAAAAAAAAGATTCATGCAAGGAAACAATACTTTGTCTGTCAATAGATATAAGAAGATGTGGTATGAGTGCCACTGAGTAAACTCTCCATCCAAGTCAAAATTATTTAAAAGTAAACCATTGTAGGTCAAAGTACGGCCCTCCACACTGAGCTTTGGCTCAAACCACACAGCAAACTATAAAGGGCCCCAACAATGATTAGTGTAAAACCATTCAAACAAGAAAACTAACGGTCTAATCTATATAAAAAACGAGAAACGAGAAACACTTATGAACCACATCAACAAACGACAACCACTGAACAACAGGTTCCTGACTTAGGACAGGTGCAAACAAATGCAGCGGGGTTTAACGTTTTTGTTAAACATGTATATGCATGAAGATATTAATTATAGCACCTGTTTCTTGATTGGTTGATCATTGTACATAATTCCTAAAATTGAATGTCCTTACTGTCAAAACTATCTTTTACAAGTCTTAATCAGAATCAATTTCGTGAATTTGATAAACAATTTGTTAACTATGCACTCAAAATAAGAGAAAAGTTCAAAACTTCTCAAAACCCCGGTTAACCTTTGTTCAAAACCATCGATTCCAGAGAAATGGTTATATTCAGACAACATCTGGGAACGTTTGCCCATGATGTTAAGGATTTGTAGATACACTAAAATACATTTGCAGAAGAAAAAAAAATCGCAAATATTCCAGACACATAAAAGAGACGGAAGTATTATCTTTGGTAGTTATTATTTATGTCAAATTCATTAAACAATTGTGGAGATACCTCGCAAGTCTAACTTTTGCGACCGTATAAAGTTATGGCGATGTCGTCGGCGTTGTTGTCGTCGTCGTCCGAAGACATTCGGTTTCCAGTCAAACACTTGAATATAAGTGTATGGATCTCTATGAATCTTTACCACAAGGTTTCATTCCACAAAAGTAAGGTTGGAATTGATTTTGAGGGTTATGAAGATACGACGATGACGACATTGTAATACCATTATACGGCCGCAAATGTTTACGGTCGTATAAAAACTTCAATCATTACCAGATGAAAACTACCATACTCATTATCTGTACCCCACTTGTAGCAATATATAAACACCAAAAAATCATTAATAAATTTAAAAAAGGGTTTCATCCAATTACAGCAACAATCGAATTTCTTTATTGGGCATTTAAAACAATTAGGTAATATTCTCCTTTAATAAATAAATGTATTAAATAATTGGTGTACTTTGATATGCTGAATCTTGCCATGTATTTTGATATTGGATATAAGACCATAATAGGTAAAAGTTCAGTTTCAAATTTTCAGTTCATGACCACATTCATAGTGTGTCAGAAACCTATGATGTGTCAAATAATCACAATCCAAATTGAGAGCTGTATCAAGATTGAATGTAGTGTTCATACTTGCCTCAACTGTTCGGGGTTCGACTTATACGGTCGTATCAAGCTGCATCCCGAAGAGCATTTTTTAAATTATAAATAAGCAATATCAAATGTCAGTTTAACCGATTTATTCTCCTTTTAAGGTCATAGACTTTGGTCAATCAAACATTTCTTCTCGTTTCCCTTTTCTTAAATTCACATAAATTAAAGTTTAGCCTTCTAAATATATATAAATATATCTTGGTTATATTTATAGCCAGAATGTCAATAAGTAGTTTAAATTTATTGAACATATCGTAATACTCATCCGTTATCTCGAAATACTAGTCCCTTATCTCGAAATACTAATCCGTTATCTTGAAATACCGTTATCTCGGGTAAGTAATCCGTGATCTCGCCGGTCCAATAATCCATTTATCTCGAATAACCCATCTGTTATCTGGGGCCCGATTTTGCAGTGGCGTTATCCCATTGCAATAATTGTAAATAAGAAGATGTGGTATCAGTGCCACTGAGTAAACTCTCCATCCAAGTCACAATGTAAAAAGTAAACAATTATAGGTCCAAAGTACGGCCTAAAACTCTTAGCCTTGGCTCACACCGGACACCAAGCTATAAAGGGCCCCAAAATGACTAGTGTAAAACAATTCAAACAGGAAAACCAACGGTCTAATCAATATAAAAAAATACGAGAAACGAGAAACTCTTATGAACCACATCAACAAACGGCAACCGCTTAACGACAGGCTTCATTTTCTGCAGAGTAAATACATAAGATATAAAGTTACCCTCCGACTAGTTCTTTGATGTATTGCATTATGAAGTGCTTATGCTCTTTTATTGACACCAACAGAGCATTTGCGTAGAAACGTATATCAATGCAGGCTATGTGTTATGGTTTTCCAACGAATGTGACATTTGTTAGCATTGCCGAACATATCTTGCAAGTTTTGTATGTTTATTGAATTTCGAGGGGTATATTGAGGTAGTCTTACCTTCTTAATCAGTCTCAAATATTCTGTAGAAAATTGCGTCTATGAAGTAATATCAGGTATATATATAGCTATATTATATAGAACAAGTGAATTGACCTAACATATTGATTATATTTTTCCATTAGCGGTGACAATAAACAATTGATACGGGTAGTTTAACAAGAGTGCTTAATCTTATGATCATGTTTTATATCAATACACTCAAACTTTTCTATTATATCCAAGGCTCCTATTACACGTTGATAATAATCAAAATAATTGTAATTATTTGGAATGTTGTTAACAACTGCAGAAAGAACTGTAGTAGTGTGTGAATACACAATGTACAAATATATAAAATATGAAAACAACACGTCATAAATGTGATGCGTCCAAAGCGCTTTTCTGGATTTACCATCATCAGGATCCTTCAAACTCGAATATTTGAAAGCCAAGGATGTATAAGAACTTAAACAGTTCAAGAGCTTTATTACCAAAACAGACATTAAATATATAGCCAAATCCATGTAAGGTCAACTTTGCCTGAGGGAGTTGAAACCTTAGTTTCTAATAATTTCAAAATTAAGTAACGGTCATTTTTGAAAGGTTTGTTATAAATCATGGAAGTACCAAAGTACTGACTACTGAGCGGATGATACCCTCGGGCACTGATAGTCCATCAGCAGAGGTATCGACCCACTGCTTTAAAAACTGAAAACAAAACTTTATAAAATTCATGCGTCCGTAGCGCTTTTCTGTTATTGGACGGTTATTGCACGGATATATGTTGATAAAAATTACTGACTATAACCTTTTATGGAAATTTTTTTCAACGTGAATCCAAAACGATGTGCACTGCTGTGAAACACATATAAACATTGTAGTATATATATTGTCTCTGGGTTGAAAATGTTTGTAGACTACTATCCACTCTGCTTTTCAACTGGATATTCATCAGACCAAAAGTCTGATTTGCACTTTAAATCTTGCCAACTGAAATGCAATTGAAAAATGTTCAAAATCTTTTCAATAACATGGTACATAATTCCTTGGGGGTTCATAACTGCACAGTTGATACTATGCCAAAAGTGATTTCTCAAAGGGTGAAGTCAAACCGTAGTTTTTACCTACATTTAGCTCGTTCTGTAGCATATGAAAATTAAAGTTGTTAGCAAGAATTAGCAGTCGTATTGACAGCAGACCGGGATTTGTGTACTTTGGAGGTACCCATTCTTGAACTTTAGAGGGCAGTAAGTATGACTGAAATTGATGTATTCTGATGTAAGACGCTTTTAGGTTTGTTTAACTTGACAATAGGCAATATCAAAATTGACCTCTATTTTATCATCAGTAACAACATATTAAAATTTGAACAGCAGTAGCTCAACCGTTCATAAGGTGCCATTTTTCAATTCTATCAGGGGTCTTAACTTCTGAACGACAAGACTAAAAATTTGATTTTATTATTACACACTTTTTCACAGGTTGTTCATGTTGTTTCCATTTGCAAATTGTAGACCGGTTCGTTACTTGAAAGAAAGCATTATAGGATGAAAGTGATATGTCGGTGATTTTTAATTAATTGAAAGAATTTAACTATTGATATTAAAAAAGTTTTACCTTAAATGGAATTATATTGTTTGAAGAACTTAAAAATCACACACATTATGCACAGATTAACTTGATATTTTTGCTATTTCTTCAATGTCAATAAAGAGTTGTTTCCGTTCAAAGGGAAGGAAAATTTTGAAAATCTAGATTGCAGGTGGTGGCATCTGGGCTGTTCTGAGTAGATTTTGACCTCTTATTCTTCATGTTAATTTGTCAATTTTTAGTAGCTTCTTAAATTTTTTGCTCAAAAATTGAAAATTAATGTGATTTGTTTTGCAGATTTGCTTGCTTCACCCCTTTGCATGTTCAATGTTCCTCTTATTGCAGATCTTTATCACTAAGGGCTATTCCAGAATTGATTCCTTAATTTTAAGCCTTGATTGGGAAAAATTTTGAGGTAGCCCATGCAAATTTTGTTTTATTAATGTGCATTCCTCCTCCCCCATACAGACATTTCTGGAATAAACCCTTATAATTGTGTACACTTCACTTCATATTATTTCTTAGTATGCACCTTTTAGTTCTCAGTCACCCTCTGGCTAATGTTAGCTGGCTTGTAGTGCTTATTAACTGTGAACTAATGTGCAATGCTGTGTAACATATAGGCAAGGTGAGTGGTTTGGTGATTGAATAAATTAAATGATGCATTACTGCATGAACTATAAACCAGGCTCTGCAAGCATTATGTAACCTGGGGGTTCCAACTAGCTGAGATACATGAAAGTTCATTGAAAAAATGAAAATTGAATGGAAATGGGAAATGTGTCAAAGAGACAACAATCCAACCAGCACACATTTTGTAATTGATGCTTTTGCTGTGTAAAGTTGTAATTAAAATTCATCCACTTAAGCTGACTTGGGGGAGTAAGGATGTCATAGCAATGGGCATGGACAGACAGACAGACAATGATCTGATCACTATATTTACTGTAATACCAATAAGTAAAGTTTGAACTTTCTTTAAAAATCCATTTGATAAAACTGTTCAGGGGAGTTGGTCAGAGAGACAAGATAAATTAATCCCCTATTAACTTAAGTCAAACTTTTTCAAAAACCTAGCAAACTGTTTAGGGGGGGTTAGGATCACACAATGTGCATGGAGAGACAGTCATGGCGATCCCTATATTAGTCGCCCTACTCAACTTTTTTGGCAGGAATGAAAGATGAATAGGATTTGATGAGTTAACAGAATTGAGTTTTAAGCCTTTAATTTTATCTTATATGATTTCATCTTCAGATTCACTATCAGAATGCGATTCAAGAAAAAATTGTGCCTCTTTCATTGACCGAACAATTTAAAGCTGCAAAAGAGTTTGTTCAAATTGTCTTTGTCTTTCACCCAAATCATATTCATGGTCAATCTGTTGATCAGAATGAGCATTATCCTGAATATCTACAAGTTTTGCTGTCTGCATTTGATTTGCTTGTTGATCCGTTTGTGTTTCTGTCTGCTCATCAGTTTGTGTTTCTGCTTCCATTAAAACTGGCAACTGGTTCTTTCCTGCAAATAGAACATATGTTTAGAATAAGATACATGTAAGGCATGAAAAGTGAGTGTAAACAAAACGTTGATATATATTTTAAGCAATAGTAAAGACGAAAGCAAAGTTAACAAATCTAGTACCGGTAGAAGTATTCTATTGACCAAGCAACTTAGAGCAGCTGTCATATTCCTGACTGGATACAGACATTTTCATGCGAAAATGGAAATGATTGATTAAACCAGCATTTACATAGATGTTGTACAGATTAATCAGATTTAGCGGAGTTCGTGCATCAATATTGCCATTTGGTACCCTATTTCAAATCAAATTTTTTCCATGTTTTTTGTATATAACTATTCACTCACACAACAAGCAACAAATCAAATTTTATACATCTGACCACAGCAACAGGAAGTTTTCGTCTGTTCTTAGATTTTCTCCAGTTGGACACAGAAGAACTAACAAGCTGATCACATTCATCAGAACACAAAGCAGGTCCATTAACAGCTACATTCAGCAAGCCATTGAACATATCATTCTTCAAACGGTTTCGAAGATCAGTTTTTATTATTTTTACCCTTGATGCTCCTCTTTCCGGCCAAGCATTATATACTAGAAGTGTTAGTATTACTTCGACCAGTCCAACTAAGTGAGGACACATATAACTATATTCATAAAATTGAGAATGGAAATGGGGAATGTGTCAAAGAGACAACAACCCGACCATAGATCAGACAACAGCCGAAGGCCACCAATGGGTCTTCAATGCAGCGAGAAACTCCCGCACCCGGAGGCGTCTTTCAGCTGGCCCCTGAACAAATATGTATAATAGTTCAGTGATAATGGACGCCATACTAAACTCCAAATTATACACAAGAAACTAAAATTAAAAATGATACAAGACTAACAAAGGCCAGAGGCTCCTGACTTGGGACAGGCGCAAAAATGCGGCGGGGTTAAACATGTTTTTTGAGATCTCAACCCTCCCCCTATACCTCTAGCCAATGTAGAAAAAACAAACGTACAACAGTACGCACAGTAAAACTCAGTTCAAGAGAAGTCCGAGTCCGATGTCAGAATAGGAAACAAAAGAAAAAAAACAAAATGACAATAATACATAAATAACAACAGACTACTAGCAGTTACTGACATGCCAGCTCCAGACCTCAATTAAACTGATTGAAAGATTATGTCTTCATCATATGAATATCAGGCACAATCCCTCCTGTTAGGGGTTCCGTATTATACCGTCATATAATACATGAGAAAAACATAACCCGTGTCATGCCAACAACTGGTTTTAGAATAAATATGTTTAATTCCGATGCAAAGATTCATGTTTACATTTCATTACTTCCCTTAAACGCCATTCAAGTGCAGTCAGTCCTTCGATCTCAGGAACTATGGCTTTCTTCTTTAACAAATGAAATTTCAATAAATTCCACTCAGCCGTTAATTCTTCTAATTTGGAATCTGCCATATCAAAATATTGTTCATGAATAATAGCGATAGATTCAACTCCGTAATTTCGAAATTCTATGCTCTCTTTATCTTGAATCAAGAGTGGATTGAAGATATTCAAGGCCATTAGAATAGGAATATCTGGGAAACGTTTTTATGTAATTACATAATGTTTGGCCAAGTTGTACCTCTGCATGACCTCCAATACTTATGTCAATGAGCTTTAACAGACCACCCGGTTTGAGATCCTCTTTGACCGCTTTAATTGGCGATTTGCTTTTGGATATCTCCTTTAATTCTGATATTGCACGCTCTAACGTAGGACTCACTGCACTGAAGTTAACATACCATTTTTGAAAGAGTCTACTGATTCTTCCTAGAATGGGCAAAATAGCATGCAGAATAAACACTAAACCAACAAAATGGGCTCCATTCATTCGTTTAAGCAAACCATATGCTTTCACTTTCTGACAATTCATTTAGAGTTTGAACCAATGGTATAAAGTCTTCTATCACCGCATTAATTGATGCCTCAAAACTCAGCCATCTAGTCTTACATGCCTTTTTCAGAATTTTGGCACATTTTTGCTTTACATTTGCTTCTAATAATATTTGTCCGTAACCTTCAATGTGGCGCAAAAAGCATGCCATTTTCTTGGGAGAGTAGTGAAACCGCTTCCATAGGTGGAGCATGTGTGTCTCAATATTGCCGATACATTTTAGGGCAGAATTTGTGTCCGTACAAGCAAGGGCCAAACGATGACAAACACAATGAGTTGCTATTATTTTTTTGTTTTCTCTTTTAAGTTTAGCTCCTAAGTCATCACGTTTGCCTAACATAACACTAGCACTATCAGTGCACAATCCAGATAATTTATTCACATTTAGTTTCATAGACTCTAAATTTTCCATCAAAACAGTAAACAGAGTTTTTGAATTTGCGGAGTCAGAATTCTCAAGTAAATTAGCAATAAATAGAAAATCAACTTCTACAGATTTGGAAACTGGATCCAAATACTGAATGTAAGTTATCATCTGCTCTAAAGAAGAAACGTCAGATAAATCATCGATCATCAAGCAATAACAATTAACATTCTGTAACTTTTCAATCAAAACACTTTTTAAAGTATCAGAAATAGTTAAAATAATTTCTTTTTGTGATCCGTCTGTCCTATAATTAAAGAATTTCAAATCGCTAATACCAATATGTTCTACAAATTGTAGAAGTTTGTTTATTTTAAAGTTAGCAATCATCTGATCCATAACGAATAAATGTGAATGAAAAGCTTGGAATAAAATATTATTCTGATTTGCCTCTTTATAATTTCTTTCTTTCTGGAATACTGACACTCTATTCAAATTTTCATTATACTGTGCATCAATATGTTTTTGGCATTTTAAATGTTCTTGCAAAGCAAGTTTCTGAAATCTTGTACTTGGTGTTTCTGCAAATACACTTGATTTATTTCTCATGTTTTTCATATTGTGTTTTTTACATAGTAAGCAGTAAATCCCCTGGTCTTCAACAAATATAAAGTTCCATAACCTTGTAACATGGCAATATGATAAATCTTTTGATGTTAGCCATGAATGCTCAAACTTTCCAGTGACTGAGAGAGAGAAGCTGAACAACAATTTTTTTGACGACAGAGGACACAATGATGAATTTTATTCAAGTCTTTATTTGGAAAAAGTTTTTCTATGATTTCACATTGCTCATTATCAAGCAAGCTTTGATTTATAATTGAAACACTGCATTCCTGTTGTATAGAATTCTCAGCTGAAGGCATGGAAGGCTTGCCTTCATTATAATTTATATCACTTTGGCTCTCAGAATTGTCACCTACAAATTATAAAAAAAATCAAACATTAAAAACTCAATATGTTTTTTCACAAATGATAAACAAATCTATGAGATACATGTATCTGTACAGAAGGTCTGTACATGTGAAGCTGCAGAAAATATATGTGAGTTTCCCGTTTCCCTACCGCTCCATATTTTTTCTCTCAAAAATGCCTACTTTAACATTTTTATGAGCGATCACAGATGTCATGGCCATTCAATGTAAAAATTAAAACCCCTATCTACCTACCCTATTTTTTTTCTGACATGAAACAGGAAATCCACATATTCTTTTGTTTGGCCTCATATATATGTTTTTAGATTCTCTGTACAGTATCAAAATTATTTCTCATTAATGATATGTAATTTCTAGTGTTTTAACTTTAATTAATTTTTTTTTTGTATTGACTTCCATAAAAGGACCCTCTTACTGTAATCAAGGATTTGTATAGCAAGACTAATAAAAGAATTTCTTTTTATTCGCCAGTTTCTGTAGCTGATATATGAAAAGTATTGGTAAAACTCTGAAGTGACGAAATAATGTTCTTGTACAGTGTCAGTGGCACCGAGTGCTTCCGTCTGCTATATCTTACAGGGATTTACCTTGTCTCATTGCCATTTACCCCTTAATTTAACAACTATATTCTCTATAATCTGACCTTTACTCTGCTTTGGAGCCACCGGCGCCGACCGGCTAAAGTAATCAGTTATTGATGATCTTTTCGACATGATTTGTTTCTGTCGTCAAGTTCTGGTTCCAAAAACCTTTTTTGTCACTTTGTTAAGTTTATGTTCTTTCAAAAGCATGGATGACAAAACTGGTTCCTGGGGCTGCTCTCACTTCCTTTGATTGATAAGACTCAGGAACCAGGCTTTAGACAAAAGATGACAATCAATCCCGACCTCGTCGCCGATATATGCAAAAATCGTTTTTGAGATCGAAAAAAATTATAGCCGGCAATAAAAAGTCAAAAGGCGGCGGATTTTGCCGGCTGCTGGCTTTTATTGAGAACACTGGATGATGTCAATTGTATGTTTGATAGCTGGGAAATGTAGAAATGGGTGAAGATTTTCCTATGAAATATATGTATAAGTAGGGATTTTTGAATTAATAAATATTAGTACATGAATTGTTGTGGTTTTCAAACCCTAGCCGGACGTTTGTACCTAATTGTTAATATAACCAAAAAAACAAAAAACTGTCGTAATTTTTATATTGCGACGTACTCCTTACCTTTCTAATAATTTAAAACTTGTAATTGATTTCGCCTTTTGACAAAAAAAAGGGGGGGCTGAAAATTCCAAGGAGACATTCAAAACTCTTAGCCGACCGTGCGAGTGCTGTATAGCCAGTCAAGATCGTTAAAAACTCCCATCATCATCAAAACTCTTAAGCCGAAGAGAAACTGATATTGCATTCGAAAAAGCAAAAAAAAAACCCACGGAAAGACTGATCAACACGTGCCATTTTTTTCATTAAACAAAGTTGGACTTATTCTTAAATCTGTCCTTAATATTTTTAATGGTATATACTAGTGTAAAGTGTATAGAAGTCAATTGTTAATATAATTTTGCAGGAGAGACTTAGATTTCATGTAGTTTTTGGAATGTTCTAATACCCACTTCTGATTTACACCGTTGTGGGAGAATCAATAGAGTATCCAGATGAATAGTCAATACCTAATTCCTTTACTAAGCAGTTTAATTTAATGTAATTTACACACAAAAAAGGACTTGTGCGGGACTATTTCTGTGTTGATAGTTACATATTTGTCATGGAAAAAAGACAGTTTTTAGCAATATTTTTGTCAATGAAGATAAATGTAGAATACCAGGGTACCAGATAAAATTTGTTTGATTTAAGTAATATATGTAGCATAGTATTTCATAGTTCCGTATTTTGCAGACAAATGACATGTTGGAGTTATGGTCTGAGTAATAGGCAATCGGAGCATTGATTGTCATACAAGTGTGAAAAAACTACCAAAGCCTATATGTAGACAGAATTATTGATAGATATCATTTCGTTTTAATTGAAAAAAATCATAAAAAACACCAGGTATTTTGGTACACCAGACTTGGGTTTCGTCTACATACGACTCACAGTGACGCTCGAATCAATACAGTTTAAAGGGTAAATCAAATGCGAAAGTTGAAGAGCATGAGCCTAAAAACTTTGCAAATGGCATCATAAATGATACAGAGAAGATAATCTTTGTTGGTCTAATCTAATTCAAAGTTTACTTTATTTCTACTATTGTGATATATTAAGCTAATCGTGACCAAACAATATTATTTTTTAAACTTTTAAAAAGTACATGTAACAACATTCTTACTAGTCGATTAAAAGTAGACATTTAAATACGCTAATGTTTCCGTTTATGGGTTTGCTCAAATACGAAAATTAATTAAAGATAATAACGTTTTCGATTCATTATATATACAAAGCTTTCATTGCTTTCAAAGATTTTCATGTACTTTATGACTTGTAAACATAAGTGTTTAAAACAATTGATTGACGTTAACAATAGTATTAAGTTAACAAAGACAAGGGAGATTAATAATGTCTTTATTATTAACAGGTATTTTTAAAACTCAGTTATAGTACCTGCGTGACAAAAAATACACCATTTAATGTAAAACTACTAATAATTTTCTTTTTATCTTTATAATTAAATAGCATTACATTATTTTCTAGTGCTCTGATTATCATTTATCAAATTAAGAGTGTATATGATAGATGGCTTTACGTTGACTCAGAAACCACAATTTAAGGTATTGTTATTAAAACAATCACTTCTATCCAAAACAAATAATTTTATATGTAAAAAGAAAAAAATCAAATCTTTATTGATGTATACCACGGTCAGTGATTTGGAATTTCGATTTTGAAAATACCTCTGAATTACGAACATTGTGATTTTTTGTTTGTTTTTTATTATGAAGGTAGTCGAATAACGAATTGTAACATAAAGGAAAATCACAATGTGCCACCTACTGTGTGTCGAGTATTCAATATTATTATTTGTTCATTCTACTAATGGTATAGAAAAAGAACAATATTGAATGAAGAAGTAAAAACAATGTATATAGATAATTTTGGGAATTGTATGGAGAATTTCAAATATTTTTTTATGGTCAGTATGGGAAAAAATACATAAGCATTCGGTAATTTGTTGAACGATCAATTGGAAAATGCATTGCACAAAATTGCTTCCGACATGAAGCTTGATATCCTTTTTTTTTTTGTTCCTAAAATAAACGTGATAAAAATTTTATGAGATGGACGGACTGATGGAAACACGTTGAGACTTAACCAGCATCCCTCTTCCTTTGGAGCGGGACATAATCAATGTATGAGGAATTTTATACTTGGAGTAATTTCCTATTACATCATAAGAAAAAAAACTGTTACTCTAGATAAGATATTTATCCATGTTTGAAAATTTTCAAACAGTTTTGGACGGATGGACGGACGGTCGAATATAAAATACTATAACCCCTTCTTTAGACCATGTAATGATTATAAAACAATGGTCACAACTCTCTCAGGCAAGGTTGCATGATACTGTTTTGATTGTTCTTGTTATGCTCTTTTATATTCTATGCTTCCAAACTTTCGGTCTGGACCATACCAGATTATTGGTAATCCAATAACTCGCGTTGTGCATTCTGAAGTCATAGCATTTCTCATAATTAATACAGCGAAGAACTGAACCAGACAGTGGTTGTCACATTTGCTGTCTGCTGTATTTGTTTTTCATTTGTTATATTAGCATATAACATGTTGTTGGTTTTCACGTTTTGTCATGCTTGAGTCCTTTATAGCTTACTTTTTGTTATGGCATGGTTGTTTACATGCTCGTCTTAATTTGGCTGGTGTGTAGTTGTTGAAGTGGCATTCATCAACATCTCAATATTTTTACATTGTAATTTTTCACTATCTTATACTGACGGTCTCCAATGTATAATACATGTATTGGTCTATTTAGTTTTTATACGTATATCTATATGACTGTAATAAACATTGGTCTATATCTGGCTCAGACCCTTTTAAACTTACTAGAAGTCTGTGTGTTTATGCTATTTCGTTGCTGTCTTGTTATAGATAAAATAGGAAGGAATTCCAAAGGGGCATTCAAAAACAGCAAGTCCATTAAAAACGCAACACCACACCAAAAACTTAAAAACGGTGAAAAGACGAACAACAGTCAACAAAACAGTAGACACAAAAATAAAAAATTGAACATCACGCACGCCACTATAACCGTTTAAATTTGAGTGCTTCGGATGGACTATTTTCATATGAGTCGGAGATCCTTCAGACACTTGTCAAAAAAAAAGAAGATCAAACATGTCAAAGAAGCCATATCATTTAATTTCACATTCAGATATATTGATGATGTTCTTTCCATTAACAATCCTTAATTTTCTGATTGGGTTCCATTAATATATCCTCCCGAACTAGAAATTAAAGAAACAACAGTAACGGCTTCCTCCGCCTCATTTTTAGACTTATACCTCAAATTTGACATAATCAGTCATCCCAGTACCAGAATATATGACAAACGAAACGATTTTAATTTTGACATTATAAATTCCACCGCCGTAGCAGCAATGTACCATTTTCACCTGCATATGGGATATACATTTCCCAACTTATTCGGTATTCAAGAGCTTACAGCTGCTTCTCAGAATTTATAAAACGTCACCAGTGTCTGAGCAGAAAGTTGATGAACCAGGGTTATGTCAAAGATCGTCTTGTCCTTTTTCTAAAAAAAAGTTCATCATAAGATAACAAGACCTTGTTGATAGATATTCCATATCAACTTCACACTCAATACATGGTGGTATAGTTTCTAGGTACTGACTTTGTTTATCATCTTACTAACGTTTCATAGACTTCTTTTAATTAGTTTTTGTATATTTTTAACTTTTAAAGTTTAGTCTATTTTTTGGTAATATACTTTAGGCGTGGTTCGGTATTTATACATCCCGCCATTGTGTTATTGTGCTGTGGTCATTTTTGTGTTCTTGTTTCATTTTTGCTTATATACTTTGTCTATAGAGTATCTATATGCTATTTTAATTCTTTTTGTTGAAATGTTATTTTTTTTAAAATGATAAATATTATAACACAATTGACAACTTAACCTATTATGTCTGTTTGTTTTGCTCATACATTGTTCATGAAATCTATGCGACTGTCATATAGGAGAGAGTTTAAGCTAGCTATAAAACCAGGTTTAATCCACCATTTATACACAAGGAAATGCCTGTACCAAGTCAGGAATACTACAGTTATTTTTTTTTATATTCGGTTGATGTGTATGAGCTTTTGATTTTGCAATTTGATAAAGGACCTTCCGGTTTTAATTTTCCTTTGAGTTCGGTATTTTTTTTATTTAAATTTTTAGCAGTTTCTTCTCCGATAGAGACAACGTCGTGTAAATCATTGAAATGACAAATAAGTCATAAGTCCTCATTCGGTAATAATCCTGTGGCGAATTTAGGAAAGACGAGATAAGCTCCATCAAGTGGAACATATCTGTGGTCATCTGTTAGACAAATATAACATAACGGTCGTAACGGTCATAACTCGGCGTTTCTTCATTAGTTTTTTTTTTAGAACAGGTATGTAGAAAAAAAAACGCTTGCAATGCACTTGACAACTAACAAATATCAAAAATGCAACTCAAACAGTTTTCTTACAGTTTAGATTAAATTTTAATCTACAGACTAACAAACAAAATTTTTAATGATATCTAACACAGAATGTTATTTTCTATTTAAAAATTAATAGATTAGGACTAAGCACCTCTAATGGTTACATAAAGATACTATCAAGGTATCACGAAGAACACACTTCAATGTTAATTCCATTTCAATTACAACAAATCAACAAAATTAACAATTTTTTCCGTGTTATTTTTATCTGTCTTGTTATTTAGAAATGAATGTTATGTATTATCTGCACCAAAATAACATTTAATATAGCAATTGCATGTCATGCACCAGTATAATAATATACTTTGAACAGCTAAATATCTGTGTAATCCAATATCTTATTGGGTACAATGCATGTATACATAGTTATAATGACACGCGCCATCTTTCTCATATATTTTTTTAAATACTGTTTTGACAGAAAAGATGAAATTTGAGAAATTTTGTATTATCAAATTTTAAGATTTGATTGGAATTCCACCAAATCATATAGAACAACAAACTGTTTAGATAATAGGTCGTTATGATGTTTGAGATAGGAGATTACATTTCACTAGGTGTTAATATGAGAACAATAAAGGAGGCAAATTTCACAACGCTTGTCGACATAAGTATGAAACATTATTAAATACATAAGTTACAAAGTTATTCCTTTTTTGGTAATAAATAAATGGATATATACTTTAAATTTGTCTTTGTAAAAAAGTATTTATTTTCCATTTTCCTTTTTTCTGTGTGTCACAAAGGCGAGCGACTCAATTTAATCTTACACAAATGACACGGCTCGTCTATTTTAATATGACCAGAACACAAGTTGACAGGAGGAACTGTAGGTTTTATTCAATATGTTTATTATTTTAAAGGTCAGTAATAACTGCAGTAAAGGTCGATTGAATATGATCTGTATAATATATCGCCATGTATGATTTCTGTGATACAGGCCTTATCCGGAGACTGGTTCTGACCTCTGAGGTATAATATTTATTTTCCATTTTCCTTTCTTTGTGCTTCACAAGGGCGAGAGACTCAGTTTAATCTTAGACTATTCTAATTTGACCATCAGAATGAGTTGACAAAAGGAACTGTTGTTTTTGTTCAATATGTTTATTACTTGTAAGGTCCGTAATAACTGCAGTCAGTGTCAATTCAATATGGTCTGTATAATTTATCGCCATGCATAAATTCTGACTTCATTGGAAACTGTTTCTGACCACTGATATATCACAATGAGTTCATGTATTGCTTAACGCTTATCCACAGTTACTTGATGACAGACCTTTTTACTCGGTACACTTGGGAATTGCTGTTAAATTGTCTTACAACTCGCCAACTTTAGCTAAGTGCATTCATTTTGGAGGCCGTATGGTAATCTAAATGAGAGGCTACGAACCAAAATAATAAACATAATAATTATATAAATAATTATGACAGTAATAATAATAACGAAGTGATTTACATTTAGGAACTAAAACTACTGTCAATAAAGGGACATTATTGCAACACTTGATTGTTATTTAAACCTTTGTTTATTACTTGGAAGTCTTTCGACCTTTTGTTCTTCAACAAGTTCCTATAGTCTATATAATAAGGGAATTTTTAGAGGTGCAGTCACTGCTTTTGTGCTCTACATAATGTATCCGATTCAGTAATTTAGAATGTACATGTATTGTTAAAATGAACATGCCACAAAAAAGGTCAATTTTGCTCCAGTTTTACATAACTATTGTCAAAATAGAAAAAAAAAATAATATTAGCTTTCATCTTAAAAGTGTTTTTAAAAGTTCTTTGTGTAATTTGCTTATGCAGAACTAGCAAATGAACGGATTAAAAACTTACGCCTCTTGGAAATATATTAAAGTTGGAAATTACCATGTAAGCAACGGCATGCCTACAATTCTTGTAGGATATTTGTAATGTGAAAAGTGAAGAAAAAACAAACGCAATATATTGAAGATTGCCCTCGGGTAGATGAAATATGTGCACCGGCTGAAAAGAGTCGGGGATGCACTGGAACGCTTCGCTTTATTCGCTTATCCATATTATCTATTTCCAATAGGGGACCGTATCACTATTAAAAAATCATTTAAAGTGTTTTCAATAGTGATTGTGTAATTTGCTTATGCAGAGCTAGCAAATGAACAGATTTAACGGTGCAAACACAACAAACTTATGTCCCTTTTAAATGTACTAAATTTGGAAATTGCCATGTAAACAATGTCATGCCTACAATTCTTGTGGGATATTTGTTATGTGAAAAAGTATTGCACATGGGTAGATAAAATATGTGGATCGGTCGGTGGGGTTTTAGGGGTGGGGGGTCGCATTCGGACGTTGCGCTTTCCTTACCTTATGCATATGATTTTTTTCAAGACTTCAAAAACCACTAGTTACTAATTTGTGCATGGTAACAATATAAACAACCTGTGGCATTGGATTGCTTTCATCAAATTATGAATTATATTTATTTCCAAAGGGGGACCTTATCACAAAGATGTGACTTCAATTAAAACTACTAGTTCCTAATTTGTGGATGGCATTACTATAACTTACAATCAAGTTATCATATGTCGACATGTAATTAAGATTTATATCTTCTTGTGTATTGATAAATAAACATTACATAATTGAAATTGAAAGTTATGCTTCAGGCTACAGATAGATAAGAAGTCAGAATGTTATTGTTTTTCGAATTTCGTACCAATTATATATTATTATTGTCCATTTTAAATAAAGTTCACTTATGATTGTGGTCTGTTATCTATTTCTTGCATGAAGAGACATTTCTCACATCACACTACACGCAGTGTGATACGAAAACTGCGTTAATTTGATTGGCTTATCCAGCATCATGTGACGATATTAAGACCTTTCCCTATAGTTATTCATTAGGTCATTGATGACTTTCAAAGGTTAAGACGATGAACAGTTCGTCCACGGCAACGGACATATGTGATTTCTTCAATAATATACAAAACACTCACACTTGCACCTGAAAATCTTTTTTTTTTGTCAAATTTTATTACATTCTGAAGCGTACAAACAGTTTTAAAATGTCTGATGCAAAAGTTTGACGGCGGAACAGAACATATGCCGTCATAAAAAAAAATAGAAGATATGGTATGATTGCAAAGGAGACAACTCTCCACAAGAGACATAATGACACAGAAATTAACAACTATAGGTCACCGGACGGTCTTCAACAATGAGCAAAGCCAATACCGCAATCGGTTATGAAACCTATAATTCTCCAGTTTCTATATTAAAAGAATCATATAAATTTAAAAACAATTGATTTGCAAACAATGAAATAACAAGATAAAACTTATAATACAATTAAATACGAAAAAAATATTGTCTTTACACTTCACAGTATGTAAGTACAATCGGAGACCAACAATCCGTAACTAAATGTGCACATTTTGGTAAAAATGAAGTGATCATCAAATGTATGACGATGAAAGCGTTGAACACTACACTGTATTATAAGGAAACTTTAATTGTACTTTAGATAAAAAAACTAGACAGGTTACCATCACATCAAAATAATGACGTTGGTACAACAGATTTAAAAAAATCTTTTGTTGAGATATGAATTAGATGATGGATGGAGATCTCGCTTTCCAGATACCAAACGTTATAAATTTCAGAGAGGAAACTCGAAGTCTCGTATTGATTTTATTTTCTGCAGCAAATCTTTGAATAG
Source organism: Mytilus californianus (assembly GCF_021869535.1). Classification (NCBI taxonomy): domain Eukaryota; kingdom Metazoa; phylum Mollusca; class Bivalvia; order Mytilida; family Mytilidae; genus Mytilus; species Mytilus californianus. The sequence goes on along the minus strand of NW_026262712.1, from coordinate 51,471,712 downwards.
TAAAATATTTGACACTCGTATATCCCATTTCCCCCTTTAGTGATTACGAAATAGTTACATTAAATATTAAGCTAGATGATATAGAAAGAGGGCCGGGTATGTGGATTATGAATTTAAACACAATTAAATCTGAACAGTTTTCAAATGCTTTTAAAATCTTTTGGGAAGGATGGAAAAATAGTAAAGACAAATTTAATGATTTACAAGAATGGTGGGATATAACCAAAAGTAAAAGAAATTTCTAACAATTGATGTAAGTAAAACACTAAATCGCTTATCTAATAAAAATCACATTAAACAACTAGAAAAACAACTTGAAGCATTAAAATTGGTAAAGGAAAAAACAAATATTATAAATTGTAGAATAACTGAAAAGGAACGCGAAATAAAGGATATTTATACAAATTTGACAGAAGCTGCGAAAATTAGAGCAAAAGTTAAATGGGCAGAAGGTGAAAAATCTACGAAATATTTTTTTTTAATTTAGAAAAGAAAAATGGTCAAAACAAACTGGAATCGTATAAAAACAAAAACGGGTACGTATACATATGATCTCGATTCGATATTAAAAGAACAAATACAATTTTATTCCACACTTTTTACTTCTGAAGGGTGGGACAAACAGTGCGGTGAAAAGCTTTGCCAACTTATTGAAAATAAGGTAGGTTCCGACGATAAAGAGATGCTTGAAAGTAATATAAGTATGGAAGAATTAGAAAAAGTGCTCAAATTTCTAAAGACCAACAAATCGCCAGGTGAGGATGGTATTATATCTGAATTTTACTTTTTGTATTGGTATATAATAAAATACGATTTTTTTATACTCCTTCAAGAAATATTTAGCAAAATTGTTTTAAGTAAATCTCAACATAAAAGGGTTCTTACGTTATTACATAAGGGTGGTGAAAGAGAAAATATTAAAAACTGGAGACCTCTTACCTTACTTAACACCGATTATAAAATCATAGCAAAACTTCTTACCGAAATAATTCATCCAGATCAAAAAGGATTTGTTAAAGGAAGAAACATTAGTGATTCTTACAGATTGATTCAAGATATAATAGACTATATAAACGACGAAGACGAAGATGTAATAATAATATTTCTTGACCAACAAAAAGCCTTTGGAGTTTAGTGTGACGTCCATTTTCACTGAACTAGTACACAATTTTATTTAGGGGCCAGCTGAGGACCACCTCCGGGTGTGGGATTTTCTCGCTGCGTTGAAGACCCATTGGTGGCCTTCAGATGTTGTCTGCTCTTTGGTCGTGTTGTTGTCTCTTTGACATATTCCCCATTTCCATTCTCAATTTTATTTGATTGGGTTAAATGGGATTGGGTGGATTTTGTATTAGAAAAGTTTAATTTTGGGGAATACGAGGTAACAAGGAAATTAAAGGGATTCAGATACCTGGTGAGGGGGAAAAAAGTATAGAAACTAAATTATGCATGTTTGCTGATGACACTCTACTTTTTAATAAAAATGAGAAATCAGTAGAAAAATCTTTTGATGTTCTAACACTATATGAAAAAGCTTCGGGATCTAAAATAAATTTCGATAAAACAAAAGGTTTACTTATAGGATCTCTGAAAAGGAAAAAGCTAATATTTAACAAAATTAAATGGATTACAGAAAATGTAAAAACCCTTGGAGTAAATAACGGTTATGAAATTGATAATGATGCTATATGGCAAAGCATTATAGAAAAGATTAAAAACTGTGTCCACGTGTGGAAAAGCAGGAAACTTTCATTTCGTAAAAAATTTCATATTGCCTATGTGCTCTTATGAAATTGAAATGCGGGGAAGTCCTGAAAAATATTCAAAAGAAATAAACAATATCATTTGGTATTTTATATGGGATGGGAAAGTTAACTAAATAGAAAGACAGGTTTGTTGTCTTGATATAATAAAGGGTGGAATGGGAATGATAAGCATCGATTTATTCATTAGAAGTAAACAAATAAAGTCTCTTTATCGCATTCTTCATGAACCGTTAGAAAGCTGGAATGCGATTGGCAAGTATTTGCTTCGACAATTTGATAACAAGTGTAATGATCAATATTTTTTTTATGTAAGTGCTCAAACGTTACCGGACTAAATCCTAAAAATATTCCTTTATTTTATCCTATTTTCTAAAGACTGGCGATAATCCAAAAACAAAGACAGAGGTACTTAATATGCGGATATTTGTTAATTCAAAACTTTCGTTCCAAAATAAGCCATTGTTTTTTTCTTCATTTCTTAAAAGTAACATGAAATATATCGAAGATATATGGAATGAAGAAACCAACAAATTTTACAGTTGTAGTTCTATATTTAAAAAAATTGCGGATAAAAGAAAATGTATATCCGAATTTTCACGAGTTAAAAGTTCGATACCAATCGATTTCATACAAATTTTAGAAACTGGTAGAAATATAAATGAAAAAACAAACATAGAATTGAAACTCTCTGATGAAATGTTCATATTAGATAGAAACGACAAAAAATTCAAACCTAAAGAATTGAAACTCAAATATATTCGAGACATAATTAATAAAGATATAGTTCCAAAATGTCAAAATAAATTGCAAGAAATTTTGGGCACGATTTTAATTGGAAAATAGTATGGGACAATCTAAAAAAAACTAGCATTGGCAATAAAATAAAAGAATTCCAATGGAAATGCATTCACAATTTTGTATATACTGAAAGTAGGCTTAAAAATGAGATTGTCAAACGGAAAATGTCATATTTGCCAAACGGTAAATAAGATTAATAATTTGCCACAAACTATTTTTTTTATTGCAGTACAACCAAAATAATTATTAGTAAAATCAAAGATATTTTCATATTATGGATTGTTCAATTAAATTATGAAAATCTAGAACACTTCATGCTTTTGGGAGATAACAGTGGTCAATCGAACCAAAACTTACTTGTAAATCTCTTTTTTATTTTGACAAAATTGTCCTTGTGGAAAATAAAAACAAAATTAAATATGATGGGACAAAAATGTCATCTAGAGATATTTTGAATCTTTGGAAATCATACATGATAACCAATCTGAAATCTGTACCCATCTATTTATCTAATAATACAATAGACAAAGAAAAAATATAGGAGAGAACAGTCACGATGTTATGTGGTCTGCCTTTTATGTCTCTTTAATTTGTATTAGGTTATCCATTGTTCAGAGGTGCACTCGATTATGTTATAATGTTATATTATTTAGTATTACATTCTAGAAAGATGGTTTTTTTCATTTATTGTCATATAAAAGAATATTTATCATTATTATTATTACACAATTTTTTCTGGTAATAAATTCTGAAATTGTTGTATCTAAAAGAACAAAGTGGATTTTTTAGCCTCCTACTTCCCGGGCAGTTGGTTTAATTGTAAACGGGGATCCTTAGTCTGCTTCTTGGGCAACTGAGGAAATTGCAAACAGGAATATTTTGGAATAAACAAGTACCTATTTAAAAAAAAAACAAAAAAAAAAAAAAAAAAAAAAGTGATCATCTCAAATTGTTAATATTCAGCATTCTTACAATGATAAAGAAACCACACTCAAATCATTGCTTAGTTTGTTTTATAAAGGTGTTATATACAAATAATAAAAAATATTTTCAACAAAAATTAGAATAAATTATTAAAATCCTTTGCATTAAAACTAACCCTAAAGTAAACTATATGACGATACTTTTGTTATTATCGTTGACAACTAGAAGTTGTTTTGTTTCATTTCAATTCCCATGGATAGTGTATTCCATCGTTCTCTGTCAGTATGATTTGAGGAATCATTTCCATCAGATGATATTCTATGCACATTGTAAGACCACATTCCACTTACATAAACATTGCCCTTGTCATCTACATCGATACCCAAAGGACGACGGAGATCCGAATGACTATAGAATATACTCTCCTGTTCGTCAGGTGTCAAACGGTATACGTTATTGTCGCTGTGAGTACGTGGAGAATATAAAATGTTGCCATTGTTGTCTGTGCAAAATTCGTTTAAAAAACTGTTGCTGTTATACTACGTAGTATCTTACCGCTGATGTCAATCTGATTGAAAGTTTGGATTCCATCAAACGTCCATATCTGATCATTACTACATGTCACAGCATAGCATCCATTTCCTCCAGGATTGATACATCTTCCTATGGTAAGTGTTGTCAGATCCAAGATCTGGAATCCTTTTGATGCTAAAGTAACAATTCCCTGCTTATTGTCGATCCTGGCGACACCCTTTGGATTATGTTCTAATATTATCCTGTGTACATCATTCCCATCATATCCACATACATAGATGTGTAGTGAGTCGTAATATGACAAAAGAAGTCTCTTTCTGGACACAAAACAACCATGATCAATTTCAACATTTGATCCTAAAACTGATGTTAGGAACGAATTAGTTCGTTTAATGGTGCCTTCCGCTTCCATTGAATTTTTTGATACTTTTACTTGTTGTAAATTGTGCTGTAAATCGGGTACATGTTTATGCATTTGTTTTTCTGTAACTGAAATCTTTCCCATTGACTGAAACACCACGAGGAGATCGTTTGTATCAAATGGATCAAATTCTATTTTGTTTTGCTTACTCAGTTCACAAATTTCGGTTTCTTCTGTGTGTGTTTTAATGTCCAGTACTTTGATAGCCTGAAATAAATGTACTTCATTACTGATTTTTTCTATCGAGGATAATTCGTTTATCCATGTCTTCACTGACTCGTGTCTTCTCTGTGTTTCATGTTTAGCCTCGTCCAGTTTTTGTTTGGTTGCTTTGAATTGTTTATTCAATTCAGCTTTGGTATGACTTTCAATATTATCTAGATGATTATTAATCTGCTGTCTGACGGTAGAAATCTGCTGGAAAATATCATCTCTTTGACTGTCAAAGACTTTTTCATCTTGGGTTTGACATTTCAACACTTCATGGAAAATTTTGCTCAAGTGTTTCATTCTACTCTTTAGATCTGCTAGGGCGGTTCCACTTTTAACGCCTTTTGCTGCTCGATCTAAAGAAATGATGGATTTACAGTTTTTATGGGTGTCGGACAGACATAAATCACAGATGACCTTATCATGCTGAGTGCAGTACAGAACTGTCCTTTGGTCGGTATGGACATCGCAGTCTTTACTAATTTTCAGAATAGATGAACTAAGATTACTGACCTTGTGAAGGGGTATAACTTTATGTGGTAGGATAAATCTCCTGTGTGCCTTTGCGCATGCCTCACAAACTTTTTCTAAGCAGTCAGTACACCATGCTTTAGCCTCGTTTTCTTCGTCATCTCGTAAACATCCAGAACAAATATTTTTGTCTGCCATTCTAAGAAATACAGAAAACATTGAGTATATTCTGAATTATTTGTATTATTTTTAAAGCTTTCTATACGGAATGCGGTTTGCTCATTGTTGAAGGCTGTTCGGTGACCTATAGTTGCTTAAATCTTCGTCATTTGGTCGCTGTTGAATAGTTGTCTCATTGACAATCATACCACATCTCTATATTTTATATTGATACATGCAAGTATTGTTTTCCATGAATAAATAATTTTACCTAAACTAGCGTCTTGAGTTAAAGTCTCGGTCACTGATTTAGAAGTTATTCAAATTATGAAGACTGGCCGATCACAAAATAAATAAAGCTTTTCAGCCCTTTCAAGTTCAATGTCTAATCGTTGTGAACAGGATTCTTTTAGTCTCAGAAAACTTACCGATAAGTATTATAATCAACTTTTGCCGGAATTGTTTACTTCCGACCAAAACAATTGAGAAATTTTATATTGAAACTTATATAAACTATTTCATCAGTTTGAATTTGATTGTTCACGTTATTTGGGGCTTTACCTTTTGACTTATAGATAAAGGCAACAGTAGTATACCGCTGTTCAATAGTCATAAATCGATTAAACGAAAACAAATCCGGGTTACAAACTAAAACCGAGGAAACACATCAACTATAAGAGGAAAACAACGGAACAACAGAAACACTGAACTGCAACAAAAACAAACGCCAACATACATCGAAACGGACTATTTGATAAGAACTGCCATATTCCTTACTTGGTACAGGACATTTTAAGAAAAAATGGTGGGTTGAACCTGGTTTTATGGCTAGCCAAACCTCCCGCTTATATGGCAATGTTAAAAATACCGCTAAAATGACAACACTACGTGACAGGAGTACAATACAAATAAACACAAGAACACTCAGGACAGAGAAATATATAAATAAATAGTATAATAGTACATTACAACATGTTAACCGCAGAATAACAACAAACACCTCCAATGAATTTACGACAGTACACCAGGACACCACAAACGAAGTATAAACTGCGTGTCACATGAATGGATCAACGCCACAAAAATTGACGTATTTTTTGTGACGTTTATATTATCACAGGTAAATATCTAAAATAAAATAGATTTGTTTTATTTATAGACACGTACAAGAATATAAAATTGGGTTTGTAATAGTGTTATTTTATGTATTTTCTAACCATGACAAAAATATTAAAATGGAATTGTGTTTTTAATGGTGTTATTATTTGTGTTTTCTAACCATGTCGGTTATTCTTCTAAATCAAAACTGTGTATAAACAAAAAAATCCTGTGCATATAGTTGCTTTAAACATAAAATAATATAAATGAAATAGCTGATTTTATATCTTAACTTTTACATACATATAGAAAATTAAAATAAAATAACTGTAATATAAGGCAAGATCATGTAAGACCAAACAGTTCACACACTTGAAAACAAACAACACAAAACAACAACACTGCAGACAATCAACGAGTAACTCGACTATACTTACAAATAAGACATATGTGAAATGTACCAAAAATACAGAATTCAAACCACAAACGTGAGACATAACACAATATTCAACAAGACTTACATATGAAACATCATAAATAAATACATGAATGTTGGATGTTTAAATACCGAGACACGTCGTATAGCAATGCGAATTCACACTCGGCAAAACAGTCATGTTCGGGAATAGGTTACGTTCGGTACTTAGCAGAACAGACGACGTAGATGGTAAACAACAATCTAAGACATGGTAAAAATGTCGTTAGTTAGTTTAGACACAGACACATCGTATAGATCAATCAATTCGTGATGGTGTCCATAAAATTTACGGAGTACCATTTTTAATCTTCCCTCCCCATAACTCTGTTGGAGCAGTTTCTGCGTAAGGAGCAAACTCCTGTATATGAAGTCCGTATAGTGTGAACAATCACGAGCATAACGTACCAATTGAGATATGTAAACACCATACGATGGGGCAGAGGGTATGTTACTGCTGAGAAATGGGAAATTGATAATTGGGAAGTTGAAATCATCCCGTTTATCATAGATTTATGTGTGAAGTCGTCCATCTGTGTCAATATTGAGGAAAAGATCAAGATAAAATTGGTCCAGTGGTTTCAGACAATAAGAAAATTTGCACCGGACGGACGGACGGATGACGGCAGACAACGGACAAAAAGGGATGGCACAACCTCACATGGCCTTGTAGGCCAGGTTAGCTAAAAAAGATAACGATCCAGTTAATGAAACAAAAAACAGATTCTCCTTTGATTGGTTCAGAAGTTTAAATAAAAGCTTATAAGAGAAAGGATAGAGTTTGAAAAAAACTATCAAAACATTGTTTGTTAAAGAACTACACTACGTGTAGACAAATTAGTCAGTAGGTTCAGCACAGTCTGTTGACGGAAAGAATTGGAATTCTTTGTGGTCGTTGATGTGTAAGATGTATTTCCTTAGCAACGAATAAATACTTCAATACAGATTGTTTGTTTTGTAGCGACTTTGAGAATATTATAGCAAGTGCATATTTTCTTATAGTATACAAGTCATGTATATAGGTTGTCAAAAAAATTAAATGAATATCAAAGTATTCTTACCGTCTTAATTGATCCAAATTCTAAAATTATGGATTACAAAATGGCGATGTAGGAAGAAATTCAGTTATTGCTGACTTACCTAATTGATCGTGTTCTTTGAATTGATAAGGGTAGTTTAACACGAATGTTTATTTTTAGTTAAAAACAATCAGCTGACCCACTTAACATTCTAAATTAAATTAAACCTGTGAGATTTATTACGAAGCGAGTTCAGGGTGCTAAAAATATTTGCACATCATCAAACGTTTCATTTCTATATACGGTTCTTGGCTTACACATATTTGGTTTTTAGCGTTCCTGGTGAACGTAAATAAAAAAAGCGCTTCAGACGCATACAATTTATAAAGTGTTGATTTGATTTTTTCCTAATAATTCGGTTCATTACTCGCCTGGTTTTTCAACTTAAGGCCGGCATCCGGAATAGGAGGAATAGATGTCCATAATGGCTTTCATCTCAATACTAGTCCGCAAATGGGTAGCGGAATACATTATTAAAATGAGTGCGTTAATTTTTAAGGAAAGCTTATAGACTTTATCACATGAAGCGAAATAACATAGACGATGTCGAAAAATAAATTATTATCGGGAATATATTTATCCAGACATGGGGTCAATTACTTTCAAAAGGAATTAATTACATTTCAATTAGATTGTTAAAAGGTTCAATTAGATAGCTATTAAATTGATTATTTTTCTTTTTTTCGGATTTTATATTCATCTTTATCTTTTGCTTCCTGGGAATAGTATACTGTCAATCAATATCTTATGTCCTAGTTGCTACGCATGCTATTGTTTTTTGTACACATTAAATCCTGCAATTTGTGCTGCAGATTATTCATTTTCATCCGGCCTTGGGCAAAATATTTTTTTTTCAACTCTTAATAGGCCAGGATATTCATTTTCAAAATACCCCCCCCCCCCCCCCCCCCCACCCACCAACCAAAATCAAATGGTCATTCCATAAGAAAGATGTAAAAATGTTAACCATGTTTCTGTATTAGATATATGCACCTAATTTACACTGAGATATTACGGTTAATGCAACTGGATAGATTTTATTAATTTAGGAGGGGGGTCATTCAGCAATTTGAAAAAGCAAAAGTTGAAAATATGTTGAAAATTACTCTGGCCGTTGGCACTGAACCACGTGGTTTGTGAAACAGCTGTATTTACAACGTGCAACCTATACTAACATTTATTCAAATAGAAAAATCTTGAAAAACACTTTTTCTCAAAACAATAGTTATTTATCAGAATCATAGCCTAAAGAAATTCACTGTAGCTTTTCTTTTACAGTACATTTTATACCCCCATGCACCCCTGTTGCAATTTTTGAAGAATTTGAAAACAAGACTTTAAACAATGTCAGCTTACCCTATGTGCATGTTTTCTGACATGAAATGCCTAGAACCTGTATAAAACTATTCTGATAACAAATTGAAAGTATTTCAGAATACTATAAATGTAAAGTTAAGTAGTTAATCATTACAACATTCAAGATTATATAAAGTATCCAATCATGCCTCTGTCTCCAGTCCACATCTTACTGTATGCCTATTTATCTATAAAAGTTCACAATTTCTGCCTCAAATGGTCAGTTTAGAAACCATGTCACAATAATATTATCTCTTACTATATATCTAACATAATTTGGCTAATATATGACTAGAAGTGTTTAAACAAAACCATATCTGCAAAAATTGTATGTATGAAATTACCAGTTTGATATATAAATTCACTAAAAGTTTTATAGAACTGACTGGTTGAATCTGTTTTTTTGCATAAATTCAAAGCAATGTTATTGTTTTCTATACAAAAGACCTTTATAATAATCAAATCATAGCTTTTTAAAGCTAAATTATCTATTTTATGGCCCAGGGGTTAGGGAATTCTCTCTGTTTTTTGCCCCTGGGGCCTCAAATTTACAAAATAATTCTGCTGTTTCTGTGAATACGGAATATTTAGTACATTCATAGGATAGAACACACTATAGCTAGTTTTATTGAGGTATTTTTATATCTCTAGCTTATATTTTTTTATGCCGCGGTAAAAAAAAAAGCACATTCAGGTGTTACGTCTTACTTTTGGGTTTTCGACAGGACAAAAACACCCTAACAACAGTATTCATCAAGGATCTATGAGTTTTAATGACTGCTAAGATTAAATATAAGCACTGCTTAACAATTTAAATTACAAATGTGCATATATTATGAATTTACTTTGCATACAGGGCTTTGCATATTGTTAACTGTGAATTTATGCTGAGTCATCATAGTAAAGGCCCAGGATTTTCTCAATCTTCATGAAATATTTATAAAACTTTATATTTGAGTTAATTTTATTAAGACTCTGAAGATAAACAGATTTGGTGAAATTCTACATGTTCTCTGTTTTCACCCAATATAGGTTGCACTTCTGTAATTATAGACAATGCAATTTCCCATAGGAACTACTTTTACGGCTAAAACTGTGCCACTTTTGCTATAAAGTTTCGTAAACAATTATATCCTAGAATGGAAAGCTCATATGCATAACTATTTTTTTTCAAAAGTCAAAATATAGGGCTGTGCGGCATATTTTCAACATTTATATGCCCGAACTTCTTAGAGTTTAAACTTATACTAAAATTCTGTATTACCCCTCCCTTCACTTTGGGTCTTCCTCAGAATTCAATTTTGCCGCCATTCATGTGTATTTATATTGGTAACATTCCCCAATTATGTCTCTACGAGATGAAACATAGAGATCACATTTGGAAACTAGTAGGTAAACAAAACAAAATATCTATGAATATTATATATCTCCCCAAAAGAGGCGTGGTTTTTGTAACAGCTGTATTTACAAAGTGCAACCTATAGTTGCTAACATCTACTTCATTTGGTCTCTGGTGGATAGTTGTCTAATTAGCAATCATACCACATCTCTTTATCTTATATTCATACATGTATATAATGTTTTACTATGAATAATTTATTTCACTTAAGGTAGCACAATACAAAAGCAACTAAATTTTATCAAAATTTCATTTTCAGCTGTTTTTGTTACTTCTTAATATCACAAAACCACAGAAGAAAAATAAGTTTCCATATATTGCACTGTTAATGAGTTATGATGATAATTAGTTTTATAAATAAATGCACGTGTCTGACTGATACAAATAAGAACATGTGGTCAGTACTTTGTGGTTAATCAATAGAATCAATTGATAGCTTTATGACAACTGACCAGCTATAAAAATAACAGTCATAGAAAAGAGGTTGAATTCGGGGTTTATAGAAAAAAAGGAGACAATGAAATCCAAATAAAAATACATTTCTATATTGGAGCTGCCAGGAGAAAAAACAAAAAAATAATTTGGAGCTATAGAGGGAATCAAATATAAATGTACAGATATTAAACAAATATAATTGTACAACAATTAATGTTGCTGATGGCTAAATCAGATTTTCTTGAAGAGAATATGTAAATATGAATTGTTTTTAAAAGAAAAACACAAATTAAATATTTTATTTTCAAACTACAAAAATAAGAAAATTCTACTTTGTGTAAAACTACATATTTCATTGTATACAATTATAATTCTAGAAGTCCCCCATAAGAAGCCTCTAGACTGACCAACTGATAATTGTATGTACACATGCATAACTTACTTTTTGGGAAACTGTTAAAAACAAAATATATTGTTTCATGTACTAATTGAATAAAAAATCCATATTGAAAAAAGCAAATGCAATGTGTAATTATACTTCTGAGATCATTAATGGTTGATGTTTATACAGGTGGGCGGAGTTTTGACCATATCAGTAGCAACTGACTTACTGCAAGGTCAATAATGATATAACTTCTCCCGCCAGATCTGGTTTTTGATGCATAGGGTGTGCATTTTCTTTGAATATTTAGAATTGCTGAAATGAAATGCTTTCTTACTGGTCAAAACCTAATTGATTTATGATTAAAGGCCAATCCTGAAGTATCCCCATGGTACATGTGTGATTGATATTGAAGTTAATGAGGTTCAAATAGGAAAATCCTTATTTATTCAAAAGAAATTACATCAGTTTAAAGTTGTCTGATAGGGGGTGAAAACAATCGTTGTATTGTGCTACCTTAGACAAGCGTCTTGAATTAAAGTATCGATCGATGATACGGAATGTATTCCTATTATAAAGACTGGCCTCTCTTGAAATTTAGAAACTATTCTAAAGTCAGTTACCAATTGTTGTGAACAGGATTCTTTTAGTCTGAAAAAAAAACCTTACAGATTCGAATTAAAGTCTAGTTTTGATGGAAAGGTTTATTTCGAACCAAAACAAATATAAATTTTTAACTTATATGGGTAATTCCATCAGTTTTGAATCGATGCGTCAGGTTGTTTGGGTCTGTTAAGAAAATAAAATTTTCAGTAATGTTTTACAACCTTAACAGCATTTATCCAGGATTCTGTGGAAAGAATCTCAAAATTTTTACATGTTTTTCATGCTAAGATAAAATAGGCTCAACCCTTCAGATTAAGAGGAAATCATTTCAACTTGATGAACCAAATTCAAAAGATGACCAGAACGAACGATATCATATAAAGATTACAGAGTTTGCTTCGATTTGGCAAACCGGTATCATTCGGAGAATTTGTGGAGATAACGATAGTGATGTTAATGTCTCTTGCTTCTTGAAACCTCTGCTTAAGAATTTCGATCCATTATTCCTTTAATGTTTTATCATCTGATAACTTCGTACGAGAATTAACATAAATTTTATTAGCAACTTAATATTTTGTTCAAATTATTTCATTGTACAACAACCTATTAATCACATTATGTCGGACCACGATACAATGTGTAGCTAATAATTGATTACCTTTGAAGGACAAGCACAGATTTATCTGTAGTACACATGTATATTTGCAAATATAAGAAATTCTTACGTTGGCATTTGTTCTTTCACATATCAGTGAGGATGTTCTCATATGTTGATCTGTATCTTGCAATTCTTTCACCTTAAAAAGTAGATCAAGTTCATAAAAACAAAAAGAACATTTACCTTGGATTGGTTCCCAAGTTTAAATAAAAGCTAATTATAGAATAAAAAAAGTGTCAAAAAACGTGTCAAAACATCAGAACAGTGTGTTGAGAAAGAAATGGGATTCTTTCTGGACATTGAACATGTTGAAATTAAAGGTGTAGCAACAGATAAATATTTCAATACAGGTTGATTTTTTTAGCAAGCGTAAGAATATCAGAGCATGTGAATATTTAGCAGGTGCGCTTGACTCCAATCTTAATTTACTAAGATGGTCAGTTATCCTGCCGAAGGACGGTGGTTCTCTTCGGACACTACGGCTTCCTCAACCATTAAAAACTGACTGCCACGAAATGGCTCAATAGTGCTGAAAGTGGCGTTAAACACCAATCAATCAATCAATAGTTTAACCGCGTTTGTTTTTTATCAAATAGCAATGACATCTTAATGTTTACCTATTAATAAAATATGTTCTGATTAAACTTCAATTTCAATTTCTGCATATGCAAGCCATAAAAGGCTATTGGATTTAACTTGATGATGCATATTAATGAATATATGTACTTTTACATGGGTCTCAAAATTTTTGGTTTCTGTAGGACGCGTTTTATTTGTGCATTACAGACATTTTCCTTGAAAGTGTTTCCTGATATTGTATCGCTAGGGACATTAAAATGTTTGAAAGGCATTGTATACTGTTTGGAACCGTTTTATACTAGTATGCAGTTGCATCATGTGCTTGGGTCGTGCCATTTATCAAAGTCAGGTCACTCTGGCCTTTGATCCTTATGATAGTAAAACCATGTCTGGTTTGTTTCCTACACATAACATTTATACCATAGAAGAGAGGCGAAATATATCAAAGGGACATTCAAACTCATAAGTCGAAAGTAAACTGACAACGCCATGGCTTAAAAATACACAAAACACAACATAGAAACTAAAGACTTAGCAACACGAACCCCACCAAAAACTGGGAGTGATCTCAGGTGCTCCGAAATGGTAAGCAGATCCTGTTTCACATGTGACATTTGTCATGTTACTCATATAAATACAAACCCGCTGATAAGTCTAATTCGTTAGTTCACATTCGGGGGAAAGGGAACATTATTGTAGTTACGGCTATTGGAACATCTTACTTGACCTTTACTTATGTAATTTGTAATGTTTTAATCAAAAATAAGCAAGATCAAATGTTAGTGTTAATTTATTGAACATGTCGACAATTTGGACAATTTCAGATAACACCTTTAATTTCTTAAACATTGACAAAAAACAATTATTGTGTATAAACCTTGAAATTTTCAAACTATAATGAATTTGACCGTTTGAAATTTACAAATTTGGCTTACAGATATTTAATGTTTGGTATAGTCAAATTCTGAGTCAAACTAGTCCAGTTTTCTTAGATGCTGCTGCATCATTCCCATAGCCAAATGTAAACAATGTAGATGATTGGTCACTGTTTCAATAACGGGTGGAATAAAACGCAAAAATGACTTTCAATACATTTTTAAGAATTATCTCTCATACCACAACAGGACTACCCCCTAAAATCACTTAATCAATTGGTGCAAGAAAAGTGGATTCGATTTGTTTGTATATGTATGTGGTCCTCATATACATTTTTAATAAATAATCTTGAAGAAAAAAAAAAAAAACATGCTCCTCGCTTTGGACAGTCACATACAGAATATGGCGGAGTTAAACATGTTAGTGGTGCTCAACACTTCTCCTAACCTAGGAAAGTGGTGCTACAAAACAACGTAAGAACAAACTAAAAATAAGATAGAAATTCATTGGGTTTTTACTGTGATTCATAACAAGACAGGAACAAGTCTGTTAATAAAGTGGTGGAATCGTTGCACGTAGGAATGCCTATAAAGCTGTTTATAAAAGGTATCGTCGAAACGTATATGGATGTTGTAAATGGAGAAATTTAGAGCTTTAATCATACCATCACAGTTCCAATAAGTATATTAAGCATATTTCCCGTTTTCATTATATAAAAAGGCTTCATATGAGTTACACAAATAAATTGCAATAATATTTTGCGAGTTCTTGAAGTTAAAATGGACTTATAAGTTACCCTTTTATTATGCGTATTTCTACAATAATAATAAAAGTATTCAAATTAGAATCAGAAGTCTTTTTATTTATTTTTACACAATTTTTTATTTCTAAATGCCATGGCAAAACAAAATACGAAAATACAAAAACAACACTTAACTGAACACAAACAGTAAACCCTTAAATTTACTACAATACAAACTTACCCTTCCAGAACATCTGATACCACCCCCAGTTTTTGATGGGGTTCGTGTTGCTCAGTCTTTAGTTTTCTATGTTGTGTTTTGTAGACTGTTATAATAATTTATCTTTTGGTCGTTTTTCTTTTTTTTGCCATTATATTGTCAGTTTGTTTTCGAGTTTGACTATCCCTTTGGTATTTTCTACTTCTCCTTAACATATATATAAACGTTATGTAAAATTTCGTATAGGGCATACACGTTTATTTTTTATACAAAATTTATGTTTTGGATGCCTTTTTACCATTGCCTAATGAATTTTAAAGCTTTAAGCTAAAGCGAGGGAACTAAATTGATCATAAACCTCAAAAAGAAGATGGGACATTCTGTATAATTTAAAATCTGTTTCAAAAACATGAATATTTTTAATGAACGTTTTTCTTCCATATGCTTTGATGCATTTTACCAGCGATATATAATACAATATTATATGTCTCTGATTGTTCATTACATTTTCTTATGAATATTTTATATGCAAATATTTTTATAATTAATACAACCTCTTCATGCATTCAATATAAAATGTATTTGTAACAAAGAACAGCCAATGATAATAATAAAATTATACATATTCCTTAGCGCTGTTCATTTGCTTTTTCTGTGTTTTTGCTGTGCATGTACTGATTTTGTGTCATGGATGGGTTCCCCATATCCTTTGTTTTTCTATTATATAGCATTATGGTTTTAAGGATTGCCAGTATTGTACTAGAATATAAGATTAACTCTTTTTTATGTAATTTATATCATTAGAATGCTCTTTGGCCATCTTTTACATATTTTATACGATACAATTTTTCAGTGGATTTAATATCTGACGCCTTTGTCACTGATTTTTATAGTTTGTTTTTATGTCACGTGTACTGTAACACCACTGTCCCCGGTTAAGGTAGGCTCTGACACCAGCAAACATGTTTAATCCCGCCACATTCTGTATGTGCCTGTCCTAAAACAAGTGCCTGTAAAAAGTAAAATAACAAAATTTCACTTCTAAATTTATATTTCTCACTTCTAATTTGACATTTCTCACTTTCAAGTTGACATGTCTCAGCTACAACTCGGAAGTTAAAAAATGTAAATTTTACTTTACACTTCAGAGTAATTTAACCTTATAATGATACTCCGAGACAAAACCTATAATCAACTGTGTTTTTTCTTTCGATAAGCCTTTCTGGCAACAAAAATGTTATATCCACAATGATTTCTGCTACTGATCGAATCTTCAAAAGTTGATTTACAAACAGAAAGCTTAAATACTCGATTGTCTGACGTTGACAATAAAACCAGAATTAACTTTTTAATCTATGCAATTTTTACTTTCCGTAAAGTCGTTCTTGTAAATTGATATACAAAATATGTTTCACTGAGACTTGATAGACAAAATGTAAGTACCAAAGGTATAAATCATCCATTGAAATGGCAATAAAACTAATGTAAACTATATATGTCGACACTTTCCTCGTTATCGTTGATAACAAGAAGTTGTTTTGTTTCCCTGTTGTAACATACACCATAAGGAGATTGTATTCCATCGTCCTTTGTCAGTATTATTTGATGATCTATTCCATCCGAAGATATTCTGTGTACATTGTTAGAATCAGTTCCACCCACATAAGCATTGTCCTTGTCATCTACATCGATACCGAAAGGATTACGGTAATCAGAATGACTATAGCATATACTCTCCTGTCCGTCAGGTGTTATACGGTATACGTGATTGTCGCTGATAATATGTGGGGTATAGTAAATGTTGCCTTTGTTGTCTATTCAAAAGTTTCGCACTCCTTTATTTGTTGCTATTCTACGTTGTATATTACCACTGATATCAACCTGACTGATAGTAGTACGCTCATATCTCTCCATTACTGCATGTCACAGCATAGCATCCATTTCCCCCATATTTGATGCATCTTCCTAAGGTTAGTGTTGTAAGTTGTAAGGTCTGGAACATACTCCATCCTAAGGTAACTATTGCCGTTCTATTATCGATAGTTGCGACGTCCCGTGGATATTTTTCTAACAATATCCGGGATAAATCATTCCCGTCATATCCACCTATATAGATGTTATGTGAGTTGTGTTATGACAAAAGTAGTCTTTGTCCGGACACAAAACAACCTCGATTAATCTTAACATTTGATCCTAATACTGATGTTAAAAACGTATTAGAATGTTATATTATGCATTCCGTTGATTTTCTTGGTACTTGTACTTGTTGCGATTTGTGCTGTAATTCGGGTATATCAATTTGTTTTTCTGTAATTGTAATCTTTCTAATTGACTGATCGTTTATATCAAATGGGTCAAATTCAAATTTTTTTTGATTACTCAGCTCAAAAATTTCGGTTTCTAATCTGTGTGTTTTATTGCCTAGTACTTTGTCTGAAACAAAGGTACTTCATCAATGGTGTTCTCTATCGAGGACAATTCGTTTGTCCATGTCAATACTGACTCGTGTCTTCTCTGTGTTTTACGTTTCACCTCATTCATTTTTTGTTTGGTTGTTTTGTACTGTTTATTCAATTCGTCTATGGTTTCACTTTCAATTGTTTCTTGATGATTATTGATCTGCTGTCTACCGGTAGAAATATGTTGAAGGTTATCATCTCTTTGCTTGTCAAACTCTTTTTCATCTTGGGTTTGACATTTCAACACTTCAAGGAAACTTTTGCTCAAGTGTTTCATTCTACTCTTTAGATCACCTAGGGCGGTCCCACTATTAACACCTTTTGCTGCTCGGTCTAAAGAATTGATGGATTCACAGTTTTTATGGGTGTCGGACAGACATATATATCAGATGACCATGTCATGTTGGGTGCAGTACAGAACGGTTCTTTGGTCGGTATGACATCGCAGTATTTGCTGATTTGTAGAATAGAACTAGAAGAACTACGATCACTGACCAGGTGAAGGGGTATAACTTTATGAGGCAGATTAAATCTTTGTACCTTTTCGCATACTTGACGAACTTCTTCTAAGCAGTCACTGCTCAATGCTTCAGCCTCGTTTACTTCGTTATCTTGTAAATATCCTGAACAAAATTTTATGTCCGACATTCTGATGAATAAAGAAAATAAAATGCTACGTATAGTTAAGAATTTGTGTATTTTGTTAAAAATAAATGTTTTGCAAAAAGAAAGTATTTCATTGAACCTGGATCATATTTCGCCATCCTTGTATCTTTTTTAAACATTTTTACTGACCAAATACGATCTAAGTAAGCCTTTATTGAGCATTTGAAGTTCAGTGAAAGGTCGTGAACAGGATGATTTTTGTACCGTGATGTTAATCCGGCTGTGGCAGCTACGGCATAATCGTTTTATAAAGTTTTATATTTCAGAATTTAGAAAATCTAGATGCTTTATACCTTGTCTATAGATACCTTATGTTACGAAATTTCTGTCTGTCATATGTCCATTATCCTTAACTGCATTGTTATGGTTTAGCAACTGCTAAAACAACTGAATAGCACTAATTACTAGTAAAGGGATAACTATATCTGGTATATGGGATCCTTGCAAGGTCTAAATGTCTGTCAGACAAGGTTTACCTGACTCGACTTCATTTCATTGATTTTGTATCCTATCTTATCGATCACATTTATGTGGGATATTCTTTTCTTGTACGTTTATGGCTCATTTTTAATGTGAAATAAAACTCACTAAATATAAACGTTAGAAATCATTGTCGAGTTACAATAGAAATATTACTGTAATTGAATGTAGCAAAAAACAAATGAAGTAATACGGTATATAAAAGTACAAGTCACGTTGAAGTAATTTATTGTATAAGTTTTATAACAGGGTACTGATATTTGTTTTTTTGTTTCAAGACATTTTTTCTGGGAAAAAAGCTGATTATTTTTTTCAACAAAATTTAACAAAGTATTCAGATTAATTTATTTCTCTCTTTTGTCTGGCATGACATTTGTGTATTAAAAAAATAATTATCAGGATAAAATATTATAGCCGACCCCCCTCCCATATCGACCTTATTAAGTTGATGGGCTCGAAGTCCTTACTAAATATTCGATCATAAGTACAGCATATATATTAATTGATGATTTGTTGATATCATCCTTACAAAATGTGGATAAGTAACTGTTATTTTATAACGAAGCATCAATATGAAAATTTTTACCAAGAATTCGCACAAGTAATGGTCGAGAAAATGCCCCAAATCAGATCTGTACTTTGTATTTTAAGTGTTTTTGTTAGTTTGTTTTGTGCGTTGTATCGTTCTAAGGTATGAAGCCCTTTTCTACTGATTTTTATAGTTTGTACTTATGTTGTGCCGTTACACCACTGTCTCCGGTTAGGCGGTTGAGCTCCCGCAAATATGTTTATTCTAGGTACATGTATTTGTATGTGCCTGTCCAAAGTTAGGCACCTGTAATGCAGCAGTAGTCGTTTCTTGTATATCATATTTATTTTTCGTATATTGTTTTGTACATAAATCAGGGCGTTAGTTTTCTCGTTTGAATTGTTTATATTGTTCATTTCAAGATCTTTAATTATTTTGCGTTATTTGTGTTGCTCATTGTAAAAGGGCTGTAAGGAGCCTTTTAGTTGCTAAATTCAACGTCATTTTGGTCTCTGGTGAAGAGTCCCATTGACAATCATACCAAATTTTCTAATCTGTACATTAAGCCAGATCTCGATTATAATTGAGTTTTATCCCCCTGAGGACCTCGTCGTTGGACAGAACGAGTGTACAGCTAAAATAGCGTTATTTGCAAATATAATAAATTTCTTACATAGACTTTAGGTATTTATCATATCGATTTTAGATGCCTTTCTGAAATCACGTATGCAGCATGTTAATAAAGCATCTACTGTGGATTTTTTATTATTCGTTAGATTTTTCATGGATTTCATGGATCAGGGGAACCACCAACTATTTTTTTTTTTATAAGTATACATGCAGACTTTGACAAAACCACGAAACAAAATATTCCTGAAAATGCAAGTTTTCCTCAACCCACGATAAGTTGTACTCACTCCAGTGAACAAAATAACTAGAACTATTTCTTTAAATTGGTTTAAAGTGATCTTTTAAATCTGTTGTAGCAAAACACATTCACCTTTGATCGAGTTGGTGTCAATTAAAAGGCGATTTCCAAAATATATCTCCTAGACAACACATTTGACTAAACCTACCAACTGATGTATTCACTCGTGCACATTTTTATTCAAATCTAGTGCATATTATGATCACAGACGTCAGTCGAGGGTATTTGTCGATAGTGATCCCTTATTGAAACACCATTCCAATAGGGCCAGTCATCCAAAGTTAGATATTGATTTAATGTGCAAAAAAAATAATAATGATAATGATAATAATAATAATAATAATAATAATAATAATAATAATAATAATAATAATAATAATAATAATAATAATATTATTATAATATTAATAATAATAACAATAATATAATAATAATAATAATAATAATAATAATAATAATAATAATAATAATAATAATAATGATACATGAATAAACTATATTTGATCTAAAATGATTTTTTTTCATTAAATAATCAAGAAATCAATTCTCTAAATATACTGCCGAAATTTACCCACAGGAACTTACTTGATATGAATCAAATATTAACAGCAATAAGTGTTCATTCTTAGATTTAGACATTTCAGTTTTACATCAGAAAATCTACACAAACATTTACGACAAAAGGGATGATTTTTCTTTCCCTATTGCTAATATTGCTTTTTTTGACGGTGATATTATTTTTGCACCGTCTTACGGTGTTTATATATCACAAGTCGTTCGCTATGCCCGTGTCTTTTGTTTCATATTTTTTATGTCGGGGCCTTTTATAGCCCACAATACGGTATGAGTTTTTCTCATTGTTGAAGGCCGTACGGTTGCCTATAATTGCTGACATCTACTTCGTTTGAACTTTGGTGGAAAGTTGTCTCATTGGCAATCATACCACATTTTTTTTTGTTATACTAAAGGTAGAAAAGTATAGAAGTGTGTGGTAAGTTTCTACCCAGTCTCCCTATTCTCATTTTGCTTCAGTGTGTCTGTTACGTGTGACAATTATAATTTTAAACACAAAATGTGCTTTCAAATTTACAGGAAACCGGGATTTCTGTATTTTAAAAGTAAACGTTTTTAGTATTAAAGGGTAGCTAGTATGAATGAAACGAATGTATTTATAGGTTTCATAACGAGTGATAATTGGATATCAAGCAATATCCAATTCCCACAGGTTGTTAAATCTATTTCTCTTATGGTCAACACTCTTTTTGTGTTAAATTAAAAATTCCGCGAATTGTTGATTTGGTCTTTTGCATATTACATGAGTGACGTCATATGTCCTTTTCCGGCGTCAAACTTTAACATAAGACATTTTAAAACTATTTGTACGCTTCAGAATGTAATAAAATTTGACAATAAGGAGATTTCCAGATGAAAAGTGTTAGTGTTTAGTATATTATTGAAGAAAATTACATATGTCCGTTTCCATGGACGAAATGTACATCGTCTTAACCTTTGAATATTGGCAATGACCTAACGTTTCATGATGCTGGATAAGCCAATCAAATAAACGCAGTTTTCGTGTAATGTTTTCTCTTTATGCAAGGAATAGATAACAGGCCACAACCATCAGAGAATCTAATGTATAGCGCTTACAGGCATGCTTAACAAGGCACTTTCTATGCCTTTTTACCGATCTATCAAGGATCATTTTCAATAGTAAATGATGAAAAACTAATATCAAACTTAACTTGACCTCAATTTTGTCATCAGTAACAATATATTGAAATTTGAAAAGCATTGGTTGCACTGTTCATTAGTTAGCACGGAAATGACAACAGGTGTCATTTTCCAATCTATCAAAGAAAAAACATCTAAACGGTTAAAAATGAAAATCGTCAATATCAAAACATTTTGTCACCACCTACAACACATTAAAGTTTGAAAAGCATTGGTGACCCGTTTAGATGATATTTCATGGATATGATAATAAATGCTATTTTTCTAATCTATGAGGGACCTTAACTCATGAACGGCTCAAGTGAAAATCGTCTATATAAAAAATTGACCTCCATTTTGTCATCTGTAACAATAAATAGAACCTAAAAACCATTGGTTAAAAGGTGAATATGTTATTGCACGGAAACGACAAAAAAGTGCGATTTTCCAGTCTATCGAGGACAATAACTCTATTTAAAGAGTGAAAAGGTGAAAAGTAAAAATTGTCAATATCAAACTGGAACTCCATTTTTTCCTCAAACAAAACAACACATAAATTCCAAAATCATTGTTTAAACAGTTCAAAGGTTATGAAACAGAAACAATTTGCAATGCAGTTTCCAAATGTTTCAAGGACCATACGCTACAGAGTCATTTGATTCTGAAATGACCCATTTTTGTCTGTATTTGTATCAAGTACTAATTTTTCCCCATTTTCTGAACAATCATAATTTTTTCAAATTATTCTGATATTACTTAACGTAGTGTATTAACAGTCTGAATACTATCTAAATATGTTTCAACACATTGATTACTAAAGAGTCTTAATTTACCCAAAGGTACTTACTTTAAATAAATCAAATATAAACGGAAATAAATGTTCTTTCCTTGATTTCGATATTTCAGTTTTACACGGGAAACTCTACACTAAAATCTACGACAAAAGGGACGATTTTCGTTCCCGATTGTTAATTTTTTTCCTTTTTTTGGTGATGATGTTCCTTTGGCACCATCTTACGGTGTTTATATATCACAACTCGTTCGCTATGCCCGTGTCTGTTGTGAGTTTTTGGATTTAAATGAACGGAATCTATGTATTACTGGTAAATTATTAAGTCAGGGATTTCGTTACCACAAATTACTTAAAACCTTTACTAAATTCTTCCATAGATATAAAGTTTTGGTTTTGTAGCTTGGTTTACCTGTAGAAAACTTATTTCAAACGGGATAGCACATCCTCATGTTTACGATGATGTTTTTTTACCAAGCCCGGACATTTAGAAATCGATCCTTTAAATAAACTTATTCTAAAAGGTTACCAATTCAAAACTGTAATTAGATCTTTGAAAATTGTGTTTATTGGTATTGATATTGATTTTGTTATCAGTAAATTAAAATCAAACTGAATATTATTGTTATATACATATGTAAATTCATGGCTCTACAATTTGTCAATACCTGTACCTTGGAATTGCAAAAGCTCATATTCTTCTCTGACTGTTTATGACGTCTTTACAGTAAATCCATTGGAGTTGGATGTGTACTGATTGATAATTTAGTCTTAATTGCATGATTTTTTTTTATTAGTTGTTATTGGCTTTGAACTAGCTGTCAGAAACTGCGAGTACTTAGTGTCTTTTTGTTGTTGGGATGTATAAGTACCCGTCCACGTCCATTCTATGTTTTTGTTAGATGTATTCCTATTTGTATCCATCTGATGAGTTAAGTTTTTTTCAACTGATTTTTATAGTTTGTTCTTATGTTGTTCTGTTACACCACTTCCCAGGTTAAGGGAGGGTTGGGGCTAGTTTAACTAGTTAAACCCCGCCACATTCTATATGTGCCTGTCACAAGTCAGGAGCCTGTAATTTAGTGGTTGTTGTTTGTTGCTCTTTATCATATTTGTTTTTCGTTAATTGTTTTTGTATAGGGTGTTCTTGTTTTGTGCTGTTGCGCCACTGTCCAAGCTTAGGGGAGGGTTTTGTGCCATCTACTAGTTTAACCCCGCCACATTTTGTATGTGCCTGGCCAAAGTCAGGAGCCTGTAATTCAGTGATTGTCGTTTGTTTCTGTATTACATGTTTGTTTTTCGTTAATTATTTTGTACATAAATAAGCCGTTAGATTTCTCGTTTGAATTGTTATACATTTGTCATTTTAAGGCCTTTTACAGCTGACTATGCGGTATTGGCTTTGTTCATTGTTGAAGGCCGTACGGTGACCCACATTTGTTAATTTCTTTGTCATTTGGTCTCTTGTCGAGAGTTGTCTTATTGGCAATCATACCACATCTTCTTTTTTATATTAGTACTGTCTGAATTTGTCTCAACACATTATCAACAATCTTAACACTGTCTGGGTTTGTCTCAATACTCTCTGGGTTTGTCTCAATACTCTCTGTGTTTGTGGCAACACTTTTTTTTTATTTTTAGCAGTCTGAAATTATCTTGACACATTCTAAGTCTATCTGAAAAAAGTCTGACTATGCATATTCTGAATGTCCGAATATATTTTTGATTACAAAAATGTATGTTCTCACTCCGGGAGACTTTCAAAAAATTATTCAAATATGTCAAGAACAATAAGCCTAATCTCTTTCACAGATGTTATATTCTTCTGAATGTTTTTTCTTAATTCAAGAATTGAACAAAAATTTCATGTTGTTTGTTATTTTTTTGTTGTTGGTGGTGTTTATGACGATTTAACAATACATTTATAAAATAAAATAGGCTGAAAAAGATTAATGTGCTGGATGTCAATCTTGAATAGTAAAAAATTACCAAACTCTTTTCAGTTGAAGTCTCACCTTCTAATCTTATTTCATTATTTAATTATGGTTATCACTCTAGTACTTGCTCATTCGTTTCCAACTTCAAATAATGTATTGCACAAATAGTTGTGAACAATGCCCCTTAGCGCTACAGCAATGACGCTAAAGTTCCTTCGTGTGTTTTAATAACTAATGAGACCAGGGGATTTGTTTGGCAAAAGCCTCGTCCATTTATGTTCTGTTAGTTGCATTTTTACTTTTTTACGAGCAAATATATTTGCTTTCAATTTCAAGATTTCTCAGGAAAAATTGGGCATATTTTTCAAATTTTCTAATGATTTATGAGAAACCAGATTTATTTTAGATAGCAGGTTTTTACTCCTAAACACATTGAAATAGAAGGTTGGAATATCATGATAATTTTCCAGTTTGTCCAAGTTTCATTAGTAAGCCTTTTAACACAATTTATTTCCGTTGTTTCAATGTATGAATCCATATCCGTCTTTTCTAACCCCCTTCTAAATAATCTTCATCTAATTTCTTAATTTAATGAATCTTCCTCAATGATATTAGCGGTTAAATCTTCTTTTGATAATTACTTATGATTTAAATAAAGGCAACAGTAGTATACCGCTGTTCAATGGTCAAAAATCGATTAAGCGAAAACAAATCCGGGTCACAAACCAAAACCGGGGGAAACACATCAACTATAAGAGGAAAACAACGGAACAACAGAAAGTCTGTTGAAAATTTAAAATTCAAACTCTGTTGATTGCTTATAATCTAAACCTTGTTTATTATTTCTACTGTTAACTATTTTTGGCTTAGAATTTAAACTCCGTTTATTACCTATAATCTACACTCTGATTATTAGCTAATCGATGTTAACATCCTGAATGTTGTCAATTCTAATTCCACATATGCATGACCATAAAGATATTGTTCAGTATATATAGCAGGTACACGTTTACTGGCATGATTTATAACAAACCTTTCTAAAATTGTCTATTTATAAATTTAGAAATTATAAAGAAACCAAGGTTTCAACTCCCTCAAGCAAAGTATATATTAGATGATTTTAGCTATTATTTTTAGGTCATTTTTTTGTCATATAGCTCTTCCACTTTTTCGGTTCTAATACTTCCTTGGCTCTCAAAAATTCGGCTTTGGGAGTTCCTGATGAAGGTAAATCCTAAAAGGGCTTTCGACGTATGAATTTTATAGAGTGTTGTTTTCATTTTTTAAATATTCATATTACTGTATTTCTTAAAAATTAATTGTAATATTCCGCTTTTATAGATGATTGAAACAAACAAAAAAAACACAAACGGATGTGTTGTAGATCGAAGCTAATGCAGTGGGAAATGTAGTTACAAAATATTACCTCGCCTGTAAACACTGGCAACTTGATCTTTTCAATGTTTGTCAGGATGCTATCATTATAAGTTCACGAGAACACGTTCTGGTAAATAGTAAAAATAAAAATAAGTTGAAATATAAAACAAAACTTCCATTTAGTGATAAGTACAGCAGGCTTTAGGAGCTTAGTGTTAAATTGGTAAAATTGTATAAATTCCTGAAGTACTAAATTCTATTAATTTTTCTCCTGGCTGTATATCTCTTTGGAACATTCCAATTATCCGTATATGTATGCAGATAGAACAGAGAAGATCAGGAGAATGGAGTCGATTGATATGAAGCATATATCATTACTTTTGAAATTAAGTTACTAAGCATATTCCAAACGGCCCTTATCCCGTTGTATACATTGAGTGTGAATAGACCGGGAAGACTGCAATTACATGAACAAAAATCGAGACGACCTTTCTTAAAATTGTATAAAAAATATAAAAATCTTTTAACGGATATTCTACTTCATAAGAATATTTATCGTTAATTTTGAATCTGCACAGACAGACTTTTAAACTGTTTTATTCACGAAAAGACAATATTACAAGTGACAAGAGGAGATCGGTGTACTTGAAAAACTCAGATGTTAAAAATAGGTATTTTTTAGGAAATTATAACATGCTAAGGGCTTGGTGGCACACTGCAAAAATAAGTTACATTAAAGATCTTTCGAATTTACATGTACATGATTTTTTCCAATTTTTTTTTTTACAATGTATCAATATGCAGAGAAGATTTACATTTTTTAGATTTCAGTTTCACAAGTTTCTAATGCGATTATCTCGATAAATACTGAACATAAAACATCGTGTATTTGTATGTTTATTGCTTATAACACAGTTTAACAAATAATTTCATTTAAATGTACGTTTGTTGTTTAGAAATATCTTTTGATCAGTATCATCACCGGCATCGTTTTATTATTGATTTTTTTTGGATGTCATTTAATATATAACTTCTAAATTTTTCAAGTGTATAGTACTTTGTGAACCATCTTAAATATTCTTCTATTTATTTGGATAAATTTACGTGAAAAGGTTATGTTTGCAACATTAATAAATCACGCTGTTTAAGAAGAAAATAAAGAATGATTAATAAAACAATCTTGTAAATGAAATATTTATGACTTTTTACCTGAATTGGTTTCAAACCGTTAAAAACCTGTTTATTACAAATTGACAAATATT